>NC_091292.1:32763365-32908365 GCF_038502225.1 Cherax quadricarinatus | reverse complement strand
AGGCACGACTAAGGGACAAACCAGAGTACCAGAGAGTGTACCTCGATTGAGACAGAACACGAGAAGAAAGAAAACTGAAAGAGAGGGTACAAAGACGAGAGGAGGAATGGGAGGCATTGAGCAGGAGAACCCAAACCCAGGTGGAAGAGCAAATACACCCTCTAGAAACACCCACAGAGGGAATTAAACCATGACAACCCCATTGCAACTGAACAATCTAAACCAAAACACCCACACTGTTCCCTCTGTCCCCACCCCCTACATCACAAACCCCACCCCTACAGCAACCCCTCATCACAAACCCCACCCCCACTGCAACCCTCCATAGGCCCCCCACCAGGGCTCCTTCTCCCCCAACCCCACCATTCTCCCTAGACCATAGTTTTAGAAAAGAAGTTGAAGGTTTGGTATACGAATGCAGATAGAATAACAAATGTGAGGAGCGGCATAAAAGAATCAATGAGATATCCCCCAGACATCATAGCAGTCACAGAAACGAAACTCCGAGACAACGGACACAATCTTCCCACCCGGATATCAGATCCTGAGGAAAGATAGGAGCAGAGGGGGAGGGGGGGTTGCACTGCTCATTAAAAACCGATGGGGATTTGAGGAAATGGAAGGAATGGAAGAGATTGGAGAAAGGGATTACATAGCAGCTACAATTCAGTCTGAGTAACATAAGGTAGTCATTGCAGTGATGTATAACCCACCACAGAACTGCAGGAGGCCAAGAGAGGAATACAAAAAAAGCAACAGAGCAATGGTGGACACACTAGCTGAGGTGGCCAGAAGAGCTCGCTCAAAGTGAGTGATTTCAACCACAGGGAGATTGACTAGGAAATCCTGGAGCCACATGGGGGTCCCAAAACATGGAGAGCCAAGATGGTGGATGTGGTACTGGGAAACCTCATGCACCAACATGTTAGTGATACTACCAGAGTGAGGGGAAGATGAACCAACAAGACTGGGCCTCGTGTTCACACTGAGCAGCTCAGACATTGAGGACATCACATATGAGAGGCCCCTTGGAGCTAGTGATCATGTGGTTCTGATCTTTGAATGCATAGTTACAAGCGGAGAGGGTAACAGGAGTTAAGTGGGAAAAGCCAAACTATAAAAGGGAAGACTACACAGGTATGAGGAACTTCCTGCAGATGTCTCGGTGGGACAGATAATTGGTAGGAAAGACAGTAAACGGAAATAATGGGAAGACTAGAATGAGCCCTTGGTTTACCCGAAGGTGTAGGGAGGCCAAAACTAAGTGTACTAGAGAATGGAGAAAGTACAGAAGGCAAAGGACCCAGAAAAATAAGGAGATTAGTCGAAGAGCCAGAAACGAATATGCACAGATAAGGAAGGAGGCCCAGTTAGTTTAATATCTTTATTAAGCACCCCATACCCATCCTGTGGGTGGTAGTCAAAAGATTACAGAGGTACATAATGGGTCGAGGGACTGGACCCCAAAGTTATGACTAGTTACAAAGGTGTGTGTGTGTGTGTGTGTGTGTGTGTGTGTGTGTGTGTGTGTAAATGCGTGCGTGTGTGTGTGTGCGCGTGCGTGCATGTGCGTGTGTGTGTGCATGTGCGTGTGTGCTTGTGTGTATACATATATTTGTACACTGGTGTGCATGTGTCTATGCGTGTGCCCTCGTTTGTGTATGTGTGTGCGTGCGTGCTTGTGTGGGTGTATGACCCACTTAATATTTGTATTTATAACTCATTACAATTGTGACCAGGTGTGGACGTATCAGTGGCTCATTACTAGGAGGCCCAGTGTCAGTACGAAAACGACATAGCATCGAAAGTCAAGTCTGGCCCGAAAGTGCTGTATAGGCACATTAGGAGGTAGACAACAGTCAAAGACCAGATAATCACGCTGAGGAAAGAAGGTGGGGAGCTCACAAGAAACTATAAAGAGGTATGTGAGGAGCTCAACACAAGATTTAAGAAAGTATTTACAGTGGAGACAGGAAAAAATCTGGTAAGACAGAATAGAGGGGGCACCAACAAGGGATATACCAACAAGTGTTGGATGAAATGCACACAACTGAGGAGGTGGAAAAAGCTGCTAAGTGACCTTGATATCTCAAAGGGGGTGCGACTGGACAACATCTCTCCGTGGGTCATTGGGGAGGGAGCAGAGATGCTGTGTGTGCCACTAACCACAATTTTCAACACATCCCTTGAAACCACAACTACCAGAGGTATGGAAGACGGCAAATGTAGTCCCCATTTTTAAGAAAGGAGACAGAAACGAGGCACTAAACTATAGACCAGTGTCACTGACGTGTATGGTATGCAAAGTCATGGAGAAGATTCTCAGGAGGAGAGTGGTGGAGCACCTGGAATGGAGGAAGATTATAAACGACAACCAGCACAGATTCATGGAGGGTAAATCCTGTGTGTCAAACCTTCTGGAGTTTTATGACAAGATAACAGAAGTAAGACACGAGAGAGAGGGGTGAGTTGATTGCATTTTCTTGGACTCCAAGAAGGCCTTCGACACAGTTCCTCCCAAGAGATTAGTGCAGAAGGTAGAGGCTCAGGCATGTATAACAGGAAGGGCACTGCAATGGGGGGTCCCACAGGGGTCAGTCCTAGGACCAGTGCTATTTTTGGCATATGTGAATGACATGATGGAATGGATAGACTCAAAAGTGCCCCTGTTCGCAGATGTGAAGTTAATGAGGAGAATTAAATCAGATGAGGATCAGGCAGGACTACAGAAAGACCTGGACAGGCTGGACTCGTGGTCCAGCAACTGGCTCCTAGAATTTAACCCCGCCAAATGCAAAGTCATGAAGATCGGGGAAGGGCAAAGACCGCAGAGAGAGTATAGGCTCGGTGGCCAAAGACTGCAAATTTCGCTCAAAGAGAAAGATCTTGGGGTAAGTATAACACCAAGCACGTTTCTGGAAGCACACATCAACCAGATAACTGTTGAAGCATGTGGGTGCCTGGCATACCTGAGAATAGCGTTCCGATACCTCAGTAAGAAATCGTTCGACACTGTACACCGTGCACATCAGGCCCATACTGGAGTGTGCAGCACCAGTTTGGAACCCACACCTGATCAAGCACGTTAAGAAATTAGAAAAAGTGCAAATGTTTGCAACAAGGATAGTTCCAGAGCTAAAGGGAATGTCCTACGAAGAAAGGTTGAGTGAAATCAGCCTGACGACACTGGAGGACAGGAGGGTTAGGGAAGACATGATAACCGACATAGAAAATACTGCGTAGAATAGATAAGGTGGACGGAGACAAGATGTTCCAGAGATGGGACACAAACAAAGGGTCACAATTGGAAGTTGAAGACTCAGACGAGCCAAAGGGATGTTTGGAAGTATTTCTTCAGTCATAGTTGTCAAGAAGTGGAACAGTCTGGCAAGTGATGTAGTGGAGGCAGGAACCATACATAGCTTTAAGACTAGGTATGATAAAGATCATGGAGCAGGGAGAGAGAGGACCTAGTAGTGATCAGTGAAGTGGAGGGCACAAATAGGCGAGTACAGACACCTACCTACCTACCTGGACGTAAAACCGTACGTTCTCACCAGAGGACCGAATACAAGGCAACCCAAAACGTGTTGCATATGATGACTTCAACAATGCCCCACAAAGCTATTTACAAAAACTGTGGTACACGAGAGGGAGAGATCTGCTGCACTATGTATATGTAGAGAAAACTGATTTTGCAGAGGCCAGTAGGAGGGTACATCTGCATCCTGGCCGATCTTGTGCAGCCGTTGCTTCAAATGGATGAGTGACTCGCAGGTTAGACCCACAAGGGGTGAGCGGGGAAGTGGGGATAGACGAAGAATAGCTCTGGAGAGGAACGTCTCGAGTCGTAGAAAAAGAGCCGGGGCTAAACCCAGTCTCAGAGCATTATAGGGCAGATGTAGAAGAGTGTAGAATATTTATACGACATTTGCTGAGTGTGCTGACTAGTCTTGAGTATATATATCTTGGTAATGTAGAAAAGGACGGCAAGGCAGGCAGGATCATCACAGGAAAAAGGCAGTGTCATGTCAGTAGAGGAGCCATTTCTGATTTTTTTGAATCTTGATTTCGAGCTGTGAACAATGGAACCAAGTAGTTCTTGAGTTGTACATAGTTCTTCAGGAATACAGGAAACTTGAGCTCTTTTTTTAAGTTGGGAGTACAGTTATTTGCAGTACACTACTTCACTGTATTCGGTTGTGTAGAAAATTATATCTTGTCAACCTCTTCATTTTGGGTAGGTTGGAAATCCTTCGTCTTCTAGAACCTCCTCCTTCCATGTCTTCTTCCTCTTCCTCGAGTAGTTGTGTTTCTTCAGTAGGTTAGTAGACTAGAGGCGAAGTTTGTAATTAGTCAGCAGTGGTAGTGGTGGAAGTAGTTGGTGGTATGTCAGTTTTTTAGTTTAATATCTTTTATTTTGCACCCCATACCCATCCTGTGGGGGGTAGTCAAAAGATTACAGAGGTACATAATGGGTCCAGGGATTGGACACCAAAGTTATGATAGATGAACTAGTTACAAAGGTAATGAACTCCAGGTAGATTTGGTCACAATCGTGGCAAGTTACAAAGGTAATGAACCATCAACACTCCTATACATGGTTACAATCATGGACAAATTACAAAGTAATGAGCCACTGACACGTCCATATCTGGTGACAATTGTAATGAGTTATAAATAAAAATATTAAGCGAGACACACACACACACACACACACACACACACACAGTGAAGTGGCCGGGCCAGGAGCTGAGTCTCGACCCCTGCAACCACAATTAGGTGAATTAGGTGAGGCGAGTACACGCACACACGCATGCGTAATGCTTTATTTACAGTGAGCAAAGTCAGGGTATTTTTCCAGAATGGTCTGTAATATACCACTGTGAATAAAATACTTTGCCATTTCTTGAACATTTCTGAGTGGGTTGTCTCAAAATTCATTAATTTGATCGCCTCCACTATAGGAGTCTTGTCATTGGTTGGAGGTTTTGAGCAAGAGCAGTTGTCAGGTTCTGGAGGAAAGTCTCCAGGTACATTGAATTTTTTGAGTAATCTTCAGTATATCAGCTGAAGGTGGAGACTCATGGAAGGTAAAACTTGGCATGTTATTGGGTCTGAGGAGTTCATTGATGTGTTAAAGGTTCCAAGTTCTGCTACATTTTGCATGTGAGCAAATATGCAATAATAGTTTTTTTGTCGGAGAGCCTTCAGGTAGTGAAGAGAGTAAGTTGCTGGTGCAGGGCTTCGGTTGAGTGGCTTGTAGAATTTTGGTGGTGTCACTGCAGAGGCATCGCTAGGGTTGGTGTCACCCGGGGCGGAATCTATGGTGCCACCCCCATGAAATCCAAGGGCGGGGGGATAGGGATAGTAAACTCCAGTTGCATCACTGCTGCATGCCCAGTGACTAACGTTTAGCAATGAGAACGTTTAAGGGCCATAAACCGAACTTTATTAATGATAAAATAAATAATCGTAGTAATATTGAGGAAATATGAACTTAAATACCACTTTGAGTATAGGCAACAGATCCTACATTTATTCATCTTCAACAATGAAAAAAAAAAGCTTGAAAAATAAAGAAAAACACTAGTTCCGATTTAACCTTGAGTACAGGTAACGTCTCAAAAAAAAAATCTGATATTTCATTTCCTTGCCTTCAATCCTGCAAAATCATCTATCACATCATAAAAATCAATGATTTTCCCTATATAGGCCTATTTGTACTCTGTAATCCTATAATAGGCTATATAGAAACGAAGGATTTTTCTCTTAGGTTGCTGCAGCATGGTTTTGGTCATTAATGTTACCTTCTTTAGAGGCTCTATGGTGTTACCCCTTAAATGGTATCACCCGGGGCGCCCCCCCCCTCTTACGACGCCCCTGTGTCAGCTTGCAGTTTTGTGAAAAAGCATACGTTGAAGATTTGGTAGAGGTTTTCTTATTGCTCCTCTTGGTTTTTCTTGATAATTATTTTTCCTCATAGGGCACTTAGCAGCAAGAGTGCGATGTTCACTCTTACAGTTCAGGCATTTTGGAGGAAAGGTAGTGGTGCAAGCCTTGAAGTCATGCCATTCACAGCCTTAAGTCGAGCAGAATTTCTTATCCTTGATAGGACAGTCCTTGGAGAGATGCAGGTAGGAGTAGCGGCTCCAACAGGGCGTGACGTGTTGAAATCGCTCAGCTTCAGTATGGCTTGGATTTATGTAGCAGTAAAAGACTGCCATTCCATCAGTAAGAACTTGGGCTGCCATGGTAACGTCACTGAAGGTAATCTTTAGCATTGAAGGGACATTTGAAATTTTGGTGATGTAGTCCACAGTGACCCAAAAATTCTGATCCATTGAGGTCTTGAGTTCGTCGATAGATTGATTGGGTTGTTGTAAGTTTGGCCAGTCGTTTAACGAAGATAGATCTCTTTGCCCTCAGTGCTGGAGAAGACATAAACTGGAAGCCACGTTCTTTGAGAGTAGTTGTAGCTTCAATAGTGTCATTACAGACGACAGTGAATGCATCGTTGAGCGAAAGACTCGCAAGTGCTAATTTGGATGCATCATTTACTGTCTCACGATTAGGCTTGCTCTTCAAACGATTTGAATAATGCATGATGGAAGAGCAATAATGACGATTGCAGGAGGTAAAAGTTCCCCTCCCCAACTGGGATCGTAGGGAGACTGCAAAGGTGTGTCAGCCTGTGTCCTGCCAGAGGCGAGGTTAGCAGTGCAATGATTACATTGCTTCTGTCCACAGGAACCCAGCAGCTGTGGGACAGTCCTAGGTCTGACAGAGCGCTTCCTCTTCATCAGTGCCTCGTCCTGCCCAGCCTTCAGACATTCTGCTGGTGGCCTTGTCACCTATCCAGGCAACCACCAGCCTTGTCTGTCCGCCTCTATAGCATCTTCTGGTAGCCCAATGGTTGGTTGAGAGGCTCTTGAGAAAAGTGGCAATCCCTACAGACGAGAATTAAGTTATATAGGGTTCAGCAGGACGTGGGTGTATGACCTTCAGCAGGAATAGTCAATTTAGGGCAAATTTCTTTCAATTGAGCATCTTGCACTCTTGTCTCAACCGGTGTTGAGGTGTTCTTGTTCCCTTCTGCGTAGCATATAGCATTCACCTGACTGTGCAGCACAGTTTTAAATGTTTACCCACGGTTTAGGCCCTTTCTGCTTTTCTCGTGGTTTTTATGATTACCTGTGTCTGTTGGGGTCTAAGAGTCTTTTGATATGTAACAATTTTTAACTGATACTCGGTATTATAACTTCGTGTGATTGTATTTGTCTTGCATTTTAATCGTGCTAGTGACGTTTTTATTTTTTTTATTGCAAAGAGCGCTGACATATCACCACAAAACGTTCTTCATTTTTCAAAAACTACCCACAGTATGTACCTCCACAACATGCCACCACCACTGTTCAATCCTCCACAACACTGCACCACACACTGCAACCCTCCACAATAAAACACCACACTACTACTAAATTGTGTATACTTCAGAAGCAGTGATTGAGACTTGAGTTAAGCAATGTGTTTACCTTTGGTAGTTATGGTACACTCGGTGTTTTAACCACCCTCTCAGTTAAGATGCTCTTTCTCGTGCACTTCACTGCCTTTCACTTTAGCTGGGAGCAGCAAGGAATATATGAAATATTTTTATTTTAAGGCGTTTATTCATCAGTGCGTCATAAATGACTGCAAATTAACTATTTACTGTATTTATCAAATACACATTTGTAACAGGTTTACAATTAATTTGTATATAAATTCAAAGTAAAAATATTTAACCATGGTTCATCCTTCAATACCTTTGATATTGGTAGTTACAAGATGTAAAATGGTTATAACTATGACCATAATTTTTCAAGGGGTGGACCGGTAAGCCAGCGAAAGGCCTCGGTCAGATAACCAAAAACAAACGGTGGATCGTCATTTGACTAAGACCCGCGTTGTATCCCGTTTCCTGACGTACCTTACCTTACCTTACCTAACCTAACCGGTATTTACAAGTTAAAGATTAAACTTGTTTCAACATTGAGGTGGAAATTGTGCCATTAATTGTGGTCTGGTGCAGTTTTGCCAATACATAGTATTTCGTTACGAATTTAGCTGTTTTTTTTTTTTCCTGTAGAAATAATGGGACACGTTTAATCAATGGTTTTGTATATAATGAACTAAAATAAAATTTTGAGTTTGAATATAGAAAAGTTGAAAACGGCATACCTTTGGTTATAATATTATTGATAATGTTTACAAATGTTAAATTTTAACTTTACTGTAATTTGTTGTGCAGGTTTTTGTTTTATTTTTATTTTTTGTTTTGCAGGGTGATGGAGAGTCTGCCCCAGACACACCACCACCAGAAACAGCCCCAGAAGATTCTCTCACCACTCCCTCCCCCACCACAACCACTCCCTCCACCACCACAACCACTCCCTCCACCACCAGGACCACAGAATCCACCACCAAACCCTCCGTAACACAAAAGTCCTCCGCACGTCAAAAATCTAAAAATGCTGCCAAGTCTGCCGCTGCCGCCCCTCCCTTGGAGCTCAGCTTGCGACTGGATGGCATGTCCGTGTTCTTATTTGTATTGGCTTTTATTACTCGCATCTGGAAACTAGAGACTCCTAAAGGCATTGTGTGAGTATTAAGTTGTGTATTGATAATTTACTGATAAAAAATATAAGTATTCTGAGGTATAGGTCAACGTTTAAGATTTTTGTGTTTTCGGTAAAAAGGAAGCTATTGATATTTGATTGTAATATTCTGAGTTCTTAATATGCACGCATGTTAGTGCATAAAGAACAAAACACTGCAGATATTCCATGTGATTCTTTTTCTCTTGCGAGGGAATAACTAACCAAAGGGGGGGGGGGCGTTCTTTCAGATATATAAGAATAACGTTTGGGAAAGTAGTGGAATTGTAACTCGTCAGCTTTGTATGTGACAAAGAAATGTGTACAATTTTAAGACTTGTATCATCTGCTTTTTACACAAGAGGATAAAAAAAAGTCCAGAAATCGGTAATTAATATAGGTTAGGATAAGAATAAATTATACAAGATCAGTCACTAGTGACAGGGTTCACCTACAGTCAGACACTGTTGATTGAAACATAGTCCCGGCACCGAAGATGTTGAAACAAGTGATTTGTGATAGCTTTCTCTAGGCTCTTTATTAATCTCATGATTGTTTATTAGTCCTTGTTTTCCCAGAACCAAATCAAGCGGGTAATTTCATCTAGTTGGTTCTGACACATGCTGTTTTAAGAAGCGTTCCTGGACTATTTCTAGAGTCGCTAGACTATTTTCAGATTGATCATCAATTTGGCTGAAGTTAAAATCTCTTGTTAAAACTGCATTTTCATATCAAGATGCACTAGGCATTTCTCCCAAAGTTTAATGTGCTCACTGTCCAGGTTTGGAAGTCTGTAGATCACGCCTGTTGTATCTAGCTTTTTATGCCCATTTAAGAAACTCAGCTAAACAGATTCCGTGTCAGTCCTTCCGCCTTTATATGGCCTCTGATGCAGCAATTGAAAGTTCCTTACATATAAACTCCATTCGCTCTCCTGTTAATTACCATCTGTCATAGGCACTTGCCGATGTACTTAGGTGGTTGTTTGTGTTATCGTACGTGTTCGACCACATGCATGCATGCATGCTTGGGGAGGTGGGTGTCAGCCTACCTACCTGAAGGGTGTTCCGGGAGTCAGCACCCACCCACGGCCCGTTCCATGACCGAGCCTGTCGGTGGATCAGGGCCTAATCAACCAGTCTGTTACTGCCGGCCGCACGGTGCCCCATGGCCCGGTGGCAAAAGCTCTTGCTTCATACGGTGAGGGTCCGGGTTCGATTCCCGGCAAAGGGGTGGAAACATTGGGTGTTTTTCCTTACACCGGTTGTCCATGTTCACCCGTCAGTAATAATGGGTACCTGGGTGTTAGTTGACTGGTGTGGGTCGCATCCTGGGAAACTGACCGAATTTGCCCGAAATGCTCTGCAGAACAAGCGGCTTTCTATATAGTAGTGTCATTGATGTCACCTAGGCCTGTATATCTTGTACATATAAGTAGTGATGAAGGCGGCTCAGTGGCTCATTCTACAGAGTGGCTCCCACAGTATGGCTCCCACAGTATGGCTCCTCCTGAAAGGGCTGCAGCTGAGTGGCTCCTTTTCACACCTATGTGCTAATGACCTTTTTCACACCTATATGCTAATGACCTTAACCCCACCCACGACCCCCCCCTGCGCCCCCGCGCCCCCCGCGCCCCCACGACCCCCCACCTGCGCCCCCACGCCCGCGCCCCCGTGACCCCCCCCCGCCCCCCTCGTGCCCCACCCACGCCCCCATGCCCCCCACCCGCCCCCGCCCTCGCGCCGACCCGCCCTCGCGCCCCGCGCCGCGCCTTCTGCTGTGCCTTCTGCAGCATCGTCCGGATCGCCCCCGCCCCTCGATTTTTTTTTTTCCGATTTTCAAATTTTTTTTGAATTTCATTTTCTTATGATCTCGGATCAAATTTTTGAGGTTCCCCCTCCCACTTTCACCCCCACCCCAAATTTTTTCGATTTTTTTTTCTCGATAATACAAAGACTCCAATTCCTCGGATCAAATTTTTGGGTTCCCCCCTCTGGGGGTAAGCATTCAAATGAACTCCCACTTGCCTCCCAATTTTTTTTCTCGATAATACAAAGACTCCAATTCCTTGGATCAAGGTTTTCTCGATATCAATAATACAAAGATTTCCCCCACCATCCACTTCTACCCTCTGTCCAAGTATTTCTCCTCCATCTCCTCGGATCAAGTTTTTTGGATTCCCCCTCTGGGTATAAACATTCAAAATGAACTCCCACTTGCATCCCAATTTTTTTTCTCGATAATACAAAGACTCCATCTCCTTGGATCAAGTTTTTTCTCGAAATCAGTCTCCATCTCCTTGGATCAAGTTTTTTCTCGATAATACAAAGACTATACTTCCTTGGATCAAGTTTTTTGGATTCCCCTCACTTTCACCCCCATCCCAAATTTTTTCAATTTTTTTTTTCTGGATAATACGAAACACTCCATCTCCTCGGATCATGTTTTTTTTCTCGATAATACCAAGACTCCATCTCCTCGGATCAAGTTTTTGGATTCCCCCCTCTCAGGGTAAGCATTCAAATGAACTCCTCCTATGGGGCATGGTACTTTCTCTTACTACAGGTCTAAACAAGTGTGACGTCACCCCACCTGTGTTTACTCGGCGGTCAGTGACGTCACGTGATGACCTCACACATACAGGCTGAATCTTGTCGACTTCCCCAATCTCAGTATTACACATTTCATATACAACATAGGGAAAACATTTTCACTCTTAACCCAGGATAATCCAAATAATTTCACATTTTTTTCGTTAATACCCACAACAATCCACAATTTCTTTACAAAATACAACACAAGTCTAGACATTTTTCTCGTTTTAACTATTTCATCTCGGGTCACTCCCCACGAAGTAACCTTTTCTCTCTCCTCCTCCCCCACCCTCCCGAACCCTCACACTCCAACACCTCACAATTTTCACTCATAACCCCCAATTTTTCTCGTTTTAACTAATTTCATCAGAAAGTCACAACAACAACAACCCACAACTTATAATCACTTTTCAACAACTCTAGTTCGACAACACCCACAACCCACAACACCCACACCCCACAATTTTTTCTCGTTTTAACTAATTTCATCAGAAAAAGTCACAACAACAACCCACTTATAACATCTTTTTCGGTATCTCTAGTTCGACAACAACAACACCCACATCCCACAACACCCACAACCCACATCACCCACAACCCACATCACCCACAACCCACATCACCCACAACCCACAATTTTTTTTCTCGTTTTAACTAATTTCATCAGAAAAAGTCACAACAACCAACTTACAATCACTTTTCAGCATCTCTAGTTCGACAACAACACCCACATCCCACAACACCCACATCCCACAACACCCACAACCCACAACACCCACATCCCACAACACCCACAACCCACAATTTTTTCTCGTTTTAACTAATTTTATCTGAAAAAGGCACAACAACCCACAACTTATAACCACTTTTTCGGTATCTCTAGTTCGACAACACCCACAACACCCACAACCCACATCACCCACACCCCACAACACCCACAACCCACAACACCCACATCCCACAACACCCACAACACCCACATCCCACATCACCCACAACACCCACACCCCACAATTTTTTCTCGTTTTAACTAATTTCATCAGAAAGTCGCATCAACAACCCACAACTTATAACCACTTTTCAGCATCTCTAGTTCGACAACAACACCCACAACCCACAACACCCACATCCCACAACACCCACATCCCACATCACCCACACCCCCACAACAACTACCCACAACTTATAATCACTTTTTTCGGTATCTCTAGTTCGACAACAACACCCACAACCCACAATTTTTTTCTCGTTTTAACTAATTTCATCAGAAAAAGTCACATCAACAACCCACAATTTAAAACCACTTTTTCGACATCACTAGTTCGACAACAACACCCACAACCACCAACACCCCACAACCCACAATTTTTTTTCTCGTTTTAACTAATTTCATCAGAAAGTCACAAAAACAACCCACTTATATCATCTTTTTTGGTATCTCTAGTTCGACTACATTACCCACAACCCTCATCAATTACCAATTTATTCACAATTTTTTCCCCTTCTTTTTACTGAATCTTAAATGTAATACACATTCCTCTTTACATTACTAAAATTCTAATAAAATCCTCTCCATACCCATGTCCTTGTATCCACATAAATTGATATTATACTCGTATCAACTAATCTCACTACCCAACTATTGCGACATGTTTCAACACCCTCCATTCTTTTCCAATATATCATAACTTTTCAATTCTATAATTTCTTTTTAAAATATTCACACATTACCTTTATTTTCAGTAAAATCTCCCCATATTTCATTAAATTTCTAATACAACCCTCCCCATACCCCTCTCCATCTCACCCGCATTTCTTCACATCCACTCACCCATCTCCCAACACACCTCTTCTGAACACACTCAAAAATCACATTTCACATCCACAAATGCATCTCATCACCCATCTCAAATCCACTAAAATCACTGTAACCAAGATATTCACAAAACTCTATTACCACCTAACACACACACACACACACACACACACACACACACACACACACACACACACACACACACACACACACACACACACACACACACACACACACCCGTATACGACAAGTTGTGTGCCATTATACATATGAAGTGAAGTGTATATAATGTGAAGTGTATACTACCATCAGTGAAGAGTGAAGTGAGGAAGCGGAATATATGGTTATAATCATCACGGGTGAAGGATCTCCAAAAATAGGGATTTAAGGCCTACGTACGACTACGTCATCAGCAGCTGGCAACTGTCAACCGCAAGTTTATTCGCCTAGTTGTGGTTTGCATGTTGACGGCCCTGGCTGGCCTTGTATACTGTTTGATACTGGTCACTCACTCCTGCAAGCTATTACCAGAATTAGAATAGAAATAGCATAGACATAGAGAATATAGTGTTGACGAGTGTGAGAAGGTAGGTGGGACAAGCTTTTAAGGGCAACATGGTAAGACGGTGCTAGGGGGTCCCAGGAGGGTTTAGTCAGGTCACAAGAAGTTGCGGCCAGTCATTACACCGCACAAGACTCTCACACACACACACACACACACACACACACACACACACACACACACACACACACACACACACACACACACACACACACACACACGCACGCACACGCACACACGCACACAGGCAGTGTTACTACCGGTAGTTATTAGCAGTAAGAATACTTAGGAAGCTAGGAAGTCCTCTCTCAATGTGAACAAGGAAAATGATAATAACCAGCAACAATTAACACGTAAATCCAGAAAGGGCAATAAGTGGAGAGAGTAGCATAATTGGGAAAGATAAATGAGACTAAATTTGTGCCTACACGACGGACCTCTCAACCCCCCCCCCTAACCCTCCCTCCCTCACACACAAGCACACACACACAAGGGTAGACACTCACACACACACACATACACACACATACACACATACACACACATACATACACACATACGTAAACACACAAACACACACACACATACACATACACACACACACACACACACACACACACACACACACACACACACACACACACACACACACACACACACACACACACACACACACATTCACACACACACATTCACACACACACACATACACACACACACACACACACACACACACACACACACACACGGAGTATGCAGCACCAGTCTGGAACCCACACCTGGTCAAGCACATCAAGAAGTTAGAGAAAGTACAAAGGTTTGCAACAAGGCTAGTCCCAGAGCTCAGGGGAATGTCGTACGAGGAAAGGTTGAGGGAAATCGGACTGACGACACTGGAGGACAGAAGGGTCAGGGGAGACATGATAACGACATACAAAATACTGCGGGGAATAGATAAGGTGGACAGAGATAGGATGTTCCAGAGAGGGGACACAGGAACAAGGGGTCACAACTGGAAGCTGAAGACTCAGACGACTCACAGGGACGTTAGGAAGTATTTCGTCAGGAAGTGGAATAGCCTAGCAAGTGAAGTAGTGGAGGCAGGAACCATACATAGTTTTAAGAAGAGGTATGATAAAGCTCAGGAAGCAGAGAGAGAGAGAGGACCTAGTAGCGATCAGTGAAGAGGCGGGGCCAGGAGCTGAGTCTCGACCCCTGCAACCACAATTCGGTGAGTACAATTAGGTGAGTACACACACACACACACACACACACACCACACACACACACACCCTCCGCCACTTGACACCTTAGCCTTAGCCACCTACCCCTCCCCCAAACCACCTAACCCCTCCCCAAACCGTCTAACCCCCGCCCAACAACCTCCCTCCCTCCAATAACCATCCTCCCCCTCCCCCATAACCATCCATCCCCTCTCTCCCCCAAACCATCTAACTCCCTCCCCCAAACCATCTAACTCCCTCCCCCAACTATCTCTGCCCCTCCAATAACCATCCTCCCCCTCCCCCACAACCATCCATCCCCTCTCCTAACCGTCTATTCCCCTCCCCCTAACCAGGATGAGGACAAGGGGCTCCAAGGACGAATCTGAGAGGGAGGAATGGGAGATAGAGCTCAAAAAAAGGGAGGAAGACTGGGGAAGGAGACTAGATGAGCTGGAAAGGAAGATGGAAGAGAGGTTAGCAGCAGAATGCAGAAGGTGGAAGCAACAGGCCACAGCAGCAGAAATCAAGATAGAGAGATTAGAAGAGGAGCTGAGACATCTGAAACAGCACAGAGACAAAGATATTACAGAAGTAGCATCGGCAATGGCTACATCGAACACAGACAACAGGTCCGAAGGAAGCATGGAAACTAAACTGTATGCAGAGGTCCTGTCAAACCCACATGGGGCCAAAACAAAGACAGGGAGCACTCTAGGACAGAAAGAGAGGTTGGAA
This sequence comes from Cherax quadricarinatus, assembly GCF_038502225.1. Taxonomy (NCBI): domain Eukaryota; kingdom Metazoa; phylum Arthropoda; class Malacostraca; order Decapoda; family Parastacidae; genus Cherax; species Cherax quadricarinatus. The sequence goes on along the minus strand of NC_091292.1, from coordinate 32,892,796 downwards.
GACATTGATGGAACTAGGACATGTGCAAGGACCTTACCAGATACCTGTGGGGGCCAGGAGCAAGTGAGCAGGAAGGATAAACCAAGAAGCATAGGGGCCATAACGAGGGAAGGGACTGAAGGAAGGAACACTCCACGGGAAGGAACTAAAACACATCAGAGGATGCAATGGGAGTCACAGTGGGAGGTGGAAAGGGAGAGATCCGTGTTTGTCTATGGGCTAGACGAAGCTAAAGGGGAAACTTATGATGAAAGAAAGCAGGAGGAGAAAAAAGCGATTGAAGACATCATGAAGGTGATAGGCGAGGGGGACATGACCCAGGTGGCAAATTTTCGGAGAATTGGGTGGTTCACAAAGAAAAGGAATCGGCCTCTCAAAGTAATTTTCAAGGCAGAATCAACCCGAACCATGATCCTGCAGGAGAAAGCACGGCTGAGAGGCAAGCAGGAGTTCCGGAGTGTGTACCTCGACCGAGACAGAACACAGGACGAAAGGAAGACAATGAAAGAGAGAGTTCAAAAACGAAAGGAGAAATGGGAGGAAATGAAAAAGGAGAGCAGAATAACCCAGGATCAAATGGAAGGACAAGCGCACCCCCCAGAAACACCTGCAGAAGGACTCCAGCCACGACACCCCCAAGGCAACTGAACATTCCAAACCAACCATCACACACCGATCCCTCTGTTTCCACCCCCTGCACCACAGTTACAGTATTAGAACAGAAGTTGAAGGTTTGGTACACAAATGCAGATGGATTAACGAATAAACATGAGGAATGGCAAGAAAGAATCAATGAGAAGTCCCCAGACATCATAGCAGTTACAGAAACAAAACTCATGGAGACAATAACAGATGCAATCTTCCCACAAGGATACCAGATCATGAGGAAAGATAGAAGGGGTAGGGGGGGAGGTGGGGTTGCTCTGCTCGTAAAAAACAGATGGAAATTCGAGAAAATGGAAGGAATAGATGAGACAGGAGAAAGAGACTACATAGCAGGTACACTTCAGTCTGGGGAACACAAAGTGGTCATTGCAGTGATGTATAATCCACCACAGAACTGCAGGAGGCCAAGAGAGGAATATGAAGAGAGCAACAGAGCAATGGTGGACACACTTGCTGAGGTGGCAAGAAGAGCTCACTCCAGCAGAGCAAAGTTGCTGGTTATGGGGGATTTCAACCACAGGGAGATTGACTGGGAAAACCTGGAGCCACATGGGGGTCCCGAAACATGGAGAGCCAGGATGTTGGACGTGGTGCTGGAAAACCTCATGCACCAACATGTTAAGGACACTACCAGAGTGAGAGGGGAGGATGAACCAGCAAGATTGGACCTTGTGTTCACCCTGGGCAGCTCAGACATTGAGGATATCAAGTATGAGAGTCCCCTAGGAGCTAGCGACCACGTGGTTCTGTGCTTTGAATACATAGTAGAGCTGCAAGTGGAGAGAATAACAGGAGTAGAATGGGAAAAGCCTGACTATAAAAGAGGGGACTACATAGGGTTGAAGAACTTCATGCGGGAGGTCCAGTGGGACAGAGAACTGGCAGGAAAGCCAGTAAATGAAATGATGGAATATGTAGCAACAAAATGCAAGGAGGCAGTGGAAAGGTTCATTCCCAAGGGCAACAGTAACAACGGGAAGACCAGAACAAGCCCCTGGTTTACCCGACGGTGTAAGGAGGCAAAAACAAAGTGCAATAGAGAATGGAAAAAGTACAGAAGGCAGAGAACACACGAAAATAGGGAGATCAGTCGCAGAGCCAGGAATGAGTACGCACAGGTAAGGAGGGAGGCCCAGCGACAGTATGAAAATGACATAGCATCGAGAATCAAGACTGACCCGAAACTGTTGTATAGCCACATCAGGAGGAAGACAACAGTCAAAGACCAGGTGATCAGATTAAGGACAGAAGGTGGAGAACTCACAAGAAATGATCAGGAGGTATGTGAGGAGCTGAACAGGAGATTTAAGGAAGTTTTTACAGTAGAGACAGGAAGGGCTGTGGGAAGACAGCACAGAAGGGAACATCAAGAGGGAATATACCAACAAGTGTTGGATGACATACGAACAACTGAGGAGGAGGTGAAGAAGCTCTTAAGTGACCTTGACACCTCAAAGGCGATGGGACCGGACAACATCTCCCCATGGGTCCTTAGAGAAGGAGCAGAGATGCTGTGTGTGCCTCTAACCACAATCTTCAACACATCCCTTGAAACTGGGCAACTACCTGAGAAATGGAAGACAGCTAATGTAGTCCCCATATTTAAGAAAGGAAACAGAAACGAGGCACTAAACTACAGACCTGTGTCTCTGACATGTATTGTGTGCAAAGTCATGGAGAAGATTATCAGGAGGAGAGTGGTCGAACACCTGGAAAGGAACAAGATTATAAATGAAAACCAGCATGGGTTCATGGAAGGCAAATCTTGTATCACAAACCTCCTGGAGTTTTATGACAAGGTAACAGAAGTAAGACACGAGAGAGAGGGTTGGGTAGATTGCGTTTTCCTAGACTGCAGGAAGGTCTTTGACACAGTTCCCCACAAGAGATTAGTGCAGAAGCTGGAGGATCAGGCACACATAAAAGGAAGGGCACTGCAATGGATAAGGGAATACCTGACAGGGAGGCAGCAACGAGTCATGGTACGTGAAGAGGTATCACAGTGGGCGCCTGTTACGAGCGGGGTCCCACAGGGGTCAGTTCTAGGACCAGTGCTATTTTTGATATATGTGAACGACATGATGGAAGGAATAGACTCTGAAGTGTCCCTGTTCGCAGATGACGTGAAGTTGATGAGAAGAATTAAATCGGACGAGGATGAGGCAGGACTGCAAAGAGACCTGGAGAGGCTGGACATGTGGTCCAGTAACTGGCTCCTCGAATTCAATCCAGCCAAATGCAAAGTCATGAAGATTGGGGAGGGGCAAAGAAGACCGCAGACAGAATATAGGCTAGGTGGACAAAGACTACAGACCTCACTCAGGGAGAAAGACCTTGGGGTGACCATAACACCGAGTACATCACCGGAGGCACACATCAACCAAATAACCGCTGCAGCATACGGGCGCCTGGCAAACCTGAGAATAGCGTTCCGATACCTCAATAAGGAATCGTTCAAGACACTGTACACTGTGTATGTTAGGCCCATACTGGAGTATGCAGCACCAGTCTGGAACCCACACCTGGTCAAGCACGTCAAGAAGTTAGAGAAAGTACAAAGGTTTGCAACAAGGCTAGTCCCAGAGCTCAAGGGAATGTCGTACGAGGAAAGGTTAAGGGAAATCGGACTGACGACACTGGAGGACAGAAGGGTCAGGGGAGACATGATAACGACATACAAGATACTGCGGGGAATAGATAAGGTGGACAGAGATAGGATGTTCCAGAGAGGGGACACAGGGACAAGGGGTCACAACTGGAAGCTGAAGACTCAGACGAGTCACAGGGACGTTAGGAAGTATTTCTTCAGTCATAGAGTTGTCAGCAAGTGGAATAGCCTAGCAAGTGAAGTAGTGGAGGCAGGAACCATACATAGTTTTAAGAAGAGGTATGACAAAGCTCAGGAAGCAGAGAGAGAGAGGATCCAGTAGCGATCAGTGAAGAGGCGGGGCCAGGAGCTGAGTCTCGACCCCTGCAACCACAATTAGGTGAGTACACACACACCCACCTCACAGATGACGTGAAGTTGATGAGAAGAATTCACTCGATCGAAGACCAGGCAGAACTACAAAGGGATCTGGACAGGCTGCAGACCTAGTCCAGCAATTGGCTCCTGGAGTTCAATCCCACCAAGTGCAAAGTCATGAAGATTGGGGAAGGGCAAAGAAGACCGCAGACGGAGTACAGTCTAGGGGGCCAGAGACTACAAACCTCACTCAAGGAAAAAGATCTTGGGGTGAGTATAACACCAGGCACATATCCTGAAGCGCACATCAACCAAATAACTGCTGCAGCATATGGGCGCCTGGCAAACCTCGGAACAGCATTCCGACATCTTAATAAGGAATCATTCAGGACCCTGTACACCGTGTACGTTAGGCCCATATTGGAGTATGCGGCACCAGTTTGGAACCCACACGTAGCCAAGCACGTGAAGAAACTAGAGAAAGTGCAAAGGTTTGCAACAAGACTAGTCCCAGAGCTAAGAGGTATGTCCTACGAGGAAAGGTTAAGGGAAATCAACCTGACGACACTGGAGGACAGGAGAGATAGGGGGGACATGATAACGACATACAAAATACTGAGAGGAATTGACAAGGTGGACACAGTAACAAGAGATTGGACACAGTAACAAGGGGACACAGTTGGAAGCTGAAGACACAGATGAATCACAGGGATGTTAGGAAGTATTTCTTCAGCCACAGAGTAGTCAGTAAGTGGAATAGTTTGGGAAGCGATGTAGTGGAGGCAGGATCCATACATAGCTTTAAGCAGAGGTATGATAAAGCTCACGGCTCAGGGAGAGTGACCTAGTAGCGATCAGTGAAGAGGCGGGGCCAGGAGCTCGGACTCGACCCCCGCAACCTCAACTAGGTGAGTACAACTAGGTGAGTACACACACACACACACACACCTCACTTTACTTTGAACACCTTCAAAACACTCTCATACATCATTTGAGACCACCTTTTCTCAATATCTCATCCACAACCTTTATCATCTCACTACAGAACAACCCCAAGATTACTTCGAACACTCTCATAAATCATTTGAATACTCACATAAACACCTTTGAACATTTCCAAACAACACTGAAGCACTTCCAAAATATCATTTTGAAATCAATACTGACACAACAAATACAAACAATTGTTTCAGAAACTGTTTAATGACATCTAACATCTCTTTTATAGAGTCTCAAACATTTATATCTCACCTCCCATTTCAACATAAAAAAAGCACAACACAAACCTAATACGTGAAATGACTTAGTACATGATCATCAATCGAAACATATCTGTACACACATATAATTCAAGATTCACACCACAATCACCCATGTTCACTACCTCAAAACTAGCCAATATCAGAAAATCATTTATAAATACTGTTATTAAGCCAAAAAATCATATTTGACAACATTCAAGCGCACTCACCTCACTACCAACACCAACACAGGACACACTGCGCCCGTGGCCTGCGGCTGCTCCCGCCACACACGGAGGCCCGGTTCGATTCCCGGGCGGTAAAGACATTCGGCACGTTTCTTACACCTGCTGTCCTACCTACCAGCATTGTAACGCGGCAAGCAACACTGGTGGCCGACCGGGGGACAGATTATGAATCCCAATGGAAATAAGTTAGACAGTCCTCGCGACGACTGACTTTGGTTAACTTGGTGAAGAATCGCTAAAAATCCAACGAAATCTTATCTTTATTTTATTTGACGACGAAAGCTGTCGACGCCACATTCTCATTGTGTTACTTAGGTTGGTAATATCACTTCACGATTTTAGCTAATTTGTTGTGGCTTATTGTTTCAAGAATACAGGTTGCATTTACATTGATGGCATTTTGTTTCATTGCGAAATACATATTTTTACAGCTGTTATTGTTAAAATATTTATTTATTACTCATGTTGTCGTTGTCTATTGAACAAATACTAAGATCATTAAAATTTAAGACAGTATTCGTGTCTAAGCCATATTTGCTGAAAATATTATTTTTAAATATACATAAAAATAAGATACAAATACATGTTTATTTACAATGCCTATAATAGGAGCCACAGCATAGTACACATTACTATCACAAAAAAATAATACAGTTAGATACTTCACATTCTACATAATACAATAAGACATAGCACACTGGCCTTGGGCATATTACTTCAACATATATACCTAATCTACATATACGTTGTGCCCCAGTACGGATATAGTTATGGCGAATGTCTGTCAGCTTATGCTGTATATCACATTATTCACATTATCTCTTACTTGTTATTCGGGTATATTCTAGAGTTAGTTTATTCGATCGCCCATCGTGACATTAGGAGTCAGAGTGCAGGTGTGGTGTTGCAGTGGTGATGGCTGCTCTGGCTCCTACGCCGGGATGGATCCGTCGTTAAAACAGCTCTAGAGATATACTTGAATGAATAAGGAAGGATGCTTTCAGGATGATGTGGATGAGGAATGTGATATAACATAAATGTATGAACATTCATACCAATATGTCAAGTATAGGTTTCAAAAGGTTCAGTTAAGATGTGTATGTCTTGTTGGGAGGTGAAATGTCTTAGAATTGGTGTGTATGTCTCATGTCTTACCTAGGATGAAATGTATAAGATGTGGGTGCCCACACATTTTTTTTGATAGTGATATGTTATAGTGCCCATGTTGCGTTGTTAGATGTTGGTGGGAAGTGTTGTGGTATTTTTGTGTATGTCTATTTTTTGTGCTAATGTTTAAAAATAAGTGTTTTCAGTGATCATAGTAGTTTTGAGATGAATGATCTTAGATTTGGTGATCTTGCGAGCGAGGTTGATAGATGACTGTAAGCATGATATGGAATTGGTGATCGCGATTTTAAAATAATTATAAAATGTGTGTTTTCTGAAACTTGGTGGTGGGGTCATAAAATCCTGGTAATCGCTCGGATATAGTGTTCTTAGATAAATGCAGGTACTAAATAGGCTGAACAAGGTGGTTGTGTGATAGTTACCAACCACCAAGTAACACACGGGAGTGACGTCACGAGGTGAGCCTGTCCGCCCTGTGAGGTGTGACACTGTGTTGGTGGCAGCAGAGGTGAGTGCGCTTTGTAGATATTGTCAAATATGATATTTTTTGTGTGAAATGTTTATAAAAATGAGTTTTCAGATATTAGTGATTTTGAGGTAAGTGAACATGGGTGATTGTGGTTGGTGGATGTCTTAGATTGTGTGTGTGCAAGATATGTTTTCAGTTGATGGCAGATCATGTACTAAGTGTTTCATGATTAGGTTTGTGTTCATGCTTTTTGCGCGCCAAATGGGGAGGGAGTTCTGTTTATGAAAAGATTGAGGGGATTTCTATGAAAAGGATGTTAGATGGTGATGTTAATGGTTTCTGGTGATTTTGACTGTGATTTGGTATTCATGGCAGGATTTGGTAGTAATTAGCAGGTTTTAGAGACCGAGGTGTTTGATGGTGTTTTTGAAGGTGTTCCAAATGATGTGCAGAGAATTTTGAAGATGATCAGTGGTGTTCAGAGTTGGTTCAAAGTTATCAGTGTGTTAGATATGGTAATGTCTCAAACAGGCAAGTGTATGAGCTAGTTTTAAAGTAATGTTAAAGTCTGGAGAATGAGGGAGGAGTTTGGGTGATGAGATGTAATTTAAGTTAATGAAATGTGTAAGTGGAATGAGAATGTAATTGGTGGGTGAGTTAGAGAAGACAAAATGTTATGCATCTTAGTAAAAGTATAGATAGTTTTAGTGACTGCTATGATGTTTTAAGAGAATGTGTACAAAAAAATGTGTGATCTTAGTGGGTGGGGTTAGAATTTGGTGCAACGTCTTGATTGTGGTGATCTTAGATATTGGAGATATAACAGATGTGTGTTTGTGTTAGTTTTGGTAAAATGTCTCATGTCGTAAGTGTCTGAGTTAGTTTTTGTGTTAATGTGTAAGTGTAGATAAATTAGAGATGATAAATCTTATTTGGGAGTAATCAAAATGATATTTTGAAGTGTTTGTGTGTTGTTTGAAATGTTCAGTGTTTATGTGAGTATTCAAATGATTTCCATGAGAGTGTTCGAAGTAATCTTGGGTTGTTCTGTAGTGAGATGATAAAGGTTGTGGAGAGATACTGAGAAAAGGTGGTCCTAAATGATGTATGAGAGTGTTTTGAAGGTGTTCGAAGTAAAGTGAGGTGTGTGTGTACTCACCTAATTGTGGCTGCAGGGTCGAGACTCAGCCCTGGCCCCGCCTCTTCACTGATCGCTACTGGATCCTCTCTCTCTGCTTCCTGAGCTATCATACCTCTTCTAAAACAATGTATGGTTCCTGGCCTCCACTACTTCACTCTTGCTAGGCTATCTACTTGCTGACAACTCATGACTGAAGAAATACTCTCAATCGCCCCGTGACTCCGCCTGGAGTCTTCAGCCCAGCTGTGACCCCTTGTCCCTGTGTCCCTCTCTGGAACATCCTATCTCTGCCCACCTTGTCTATTCCCCGCAGTATCTTGTATGTCGTTATCATGTCCCCTGACCCTTCTGTCTCCAGTGTCGCTGCCAGTCCGATTTCTTAACCTTCCTCAGACGACATTCTTGAGCTGTGGGACTAGCCTTGTTGGCAAACCTGTACTTTCTCTAACTTCTTGGACGTGTTTGACCAGGTGGTTCCAGACTGGTGTGTGTGTGTGTGTGTGTGTGTGTGGTGTGTGTGTGTGTGTGTGTGTGTGTGTGAGTGTGGTTGTGTGTGAGTGTGGTGTGTGTGTGTGTGTGTGTGTGTGTTAGGTGGTCATAGAGTTTTGTGAATATCTTTGTTACAGTGATTTTAGTGGATTTGAGATGTGAGATGAGATTCATTTGTGGATGGGAAATGTGATTTTTGTGTGTTCAGAAGAGTGTAAGGAGATGGGTGAGGATGAAGAAAATGCGTGAGAGTGGAGAGGTATGGGGAGGGTTGTAGGAAATTCTATGAAATATGAGATTTGATTGAAAATAAAGGTAATGTGTGAATATTTTAAAAGAAATTATAGAATTGAAAGAAGTAAAAGGCATATTGGAAAAGAATGGAGGGTATAGGAAACATGTCAGTAATAGTTGCAGTGAGATTGAAGATGTAGTATAATATCACTTTATATGGATACAAGGGAGATGGGTATGAGAGGATTTATTAGAATTTTAGTGATGTAAAGAGGAATGTGTATTACATTTAAGATTCAGTAAAAAAGGGAAAAAATTGTGAATAAATTGGTAATTGATGAGGGCTAGGTAATGTAGTCGAACTAGAGATACCAAAAGATGATATAAGTGGGTTGTTTTGTGACTTTTTCTGATGAAATTTAGTTAAAACGAGAAAAATTACTGTGGGTTGTGGGGTGTTGGTGGTTGGGGTGTTGTTGTCGAACTAGTGATGTCTAAAAGTGGTTATAAGTTGTGGGTTGTTGTTACAGACGCTCTGATGAAATTAGCGTTAAAACGAAAAATTGTGTTGTGGTGTTGTGTGGGTGATGTAAGATGTGATGTGTTGTTGTTTAACCAGAGATAATCAAAAGATGTTGAAGTGGTGGTTGTTGTGACTTTTCTGATGAAATTTAGTTAAACGAAAAATTGTGGGTTGTGGGTGTTGGGGATGTGTTGTTGCTCGAACTAGAGTTGTTGAAAAGTGATTATAAGCTGGGTTGTTGTTGTTGTGACTTCTGATGAAATTAGGTTAAAACGAGAAATTGGGGGTTATGAGTGAAAATTTTGAGGTGTTGGTTGGAGTGTGAGGGGTTCGGGAGGTGGGGAGGAGGAGAGAGAGAAGGTTACTTCGTGGGGAGGACCTGAGATGAAATAGTTAAACGAGAAAATGTCTAGACTTGTATGTATTTTGTAAAGAATTGATTGTTGTGGGTATTAACGAAAAAATGTGAAATTATTTGATTATCCTGGGTTAAGAGGAAAATGTTTTCCTATGTTAGCATGAAATGTGTAATACTGAGATTGGGGGTCTACAAGATTCAGCCTGTATGTGTGAGAAACATCACGTGACGCTACTGGACTCGAAAACACAGGTGGGGTGACGTCACACTTGTTTAGACCTGTAGTAAGAGAAAGTACCATGCCCCATAGGAGGAGTTCATTTGAATGCTTACCCTGAGAGTGGGGGAATCCAAAAACTTGATCTGAGGAGATGGAGTCTTGGTATTATCGAGAAAAAAAAACTTGATCCAAGGAGATGGAGACTTTGATTTCGAGAAAAATTTGATCCGAGGAATTGGAGTCTTTGTATTATCGAGAAAAAAAATTGGGATGCAAATGGGAGTTCAATTTGAATGTTTATACCCAGAGGGGGAATCCAAAAAACTTGATCCGAGGAGATGGAGGAGAAATACTTGGACATAGAGGGTAGAAGTGGATGGTGGGGGAAATCTTTGTATTATTGATATCGAGAAAACCTTGATCCAAGGAATTGGAGTCTTTGTATTATCGAGGAAAAAAAATGGGATGCAAGTGGGAGTTCATTTGAATGCTTACCCCCAGAGGGGGGAACCCAAAAATTTGATCTGAGTTATTGGAGTCTTTGTATTATCGAGAAAAAAAAAATTGAAAAAATTTATGGTGGGGGTGAAAGTGGGAGGGGGAACCTCAAAAATTTGATCCGAGATCATAAGAAAATGAAATTCAAAAAAAATTTGAAAAAATTCGGAAAAAAAAAAATCGGGGGGCGGGGGGCAATCCGGACGACGCTGCAGAAGGCGCAGCAGAAGGCGCGGGGTGGGCGCGAGGGCGCAGCAGGCGGGTGGGTCGGCACGAGGGCGGGGGTGGGTGGGGGGCGCGGGCGGGGCGTGAGGGTGGGGGGGGGGACGGGTGGGGGGTCGTGGGGGGCACGGGTGGGGGGTCATGGGGGCACGGGGGTGCGGGCGTGGGGGGCACGGGTGGGGGTCACGGGGGTGTGGGGGTCGCGGGGGCACAGGCATTGGGGGCGTGGGTGGGGGGCACGGGGGGCGTGGGTGGGGGGTCGTGGGGGCACGGGGGCGGGGGCGTGGGCGTGGGGGGCGCGGGGGGGGGTCGTGGGTGGGGTTAAGGTCATTAGCATATAGGTGTGAAAAAGGTCATTAGCACATAGGTGTGAAAAGGAGCCACTCAGCCACAGCCCTTTCAGGAGGAGCCATACTGTGTGAGCCACTCTGTAGAATGAGCCACTGAGCCGCCTTCATCACTACTCATATACTTGTAGAAATAGATATTATAATGTACGAACCACAGCCCAGCTGGCCAGGTCAGCTTCCTCTTAAAGATAGGGGTCTTTTGGTAATCCCCCTTATATAAGTATGCTGAGAGGCAGTTGAACGGTCTTGGGGCTCCTGACACTTAGTGAGTTTTTGCGTACTCAGCCCCGAACCCCTGCTTTTCATTTGGGGATGTTGCACTGTTTGCCGAGTCATTTGCTTTCGTAGAGTGATTTCTGTTTGCAGATTTGCGACTAGTCCCTCTAGGATTTTCTATGTGACTTAAGATTTTTTTAAATTGATATTGTGGTTATACCGTAATGCCATCTGCTCCAATAATTTTCGGATAACGGGATTTAACTACACTGGAATCTCGATTTTGTTTGCCCATTATACTCGAATGAAGTAGAGAGTCTGAGGAGTGCTGGGGTATTTCCTGTTCTACCCATTGCGTAATAGGTAATATGTTCCCCGTTTCATTCATTTGTTGTCCCTTTCCAATTTCTCCCCCTCTGCCTTTCGTTCCTCTCCCTCTGCCCTTCATCCGTCTTCTGTCCGATCTTACTTGTACTGTGGTAGTTTCAAGATGTTCTCAGATGTGACTTCTCATAACTTAAGTTTACAGTTCTGACTGACTGTAAACACAATTTGTAATGTTTTTGCCCTTCTTTGCATATGTTGCTACCCATAACAAAGGAGATTTCAGTTCACTCTTGCTGCTTCCAATTCTACCAGTCTTTAATTTGTCTGCATGAGTGACATACACACAGTACTAACTCTGATTGTTAAGTATATGAACTGCTGGAAGCGTCCCTTCATATCTGATGCATCCTTTATTATATAATGTATATGCAGACTGTTATGAACTTTTTGATTAAACATAATATGGGCATTACCAGAGAGCAGTTTCAGACATACATGTTTACTATGTTTTGGTGTAATTTTTTAAAATCTAATTAAATTCAACTCGTACAGCGTATTTGTCTTTTAAATAAGAACCTTTATTTTGTGCTCGTATATGCAGTGATTTTTTCTTGTGCATGAAATTTAACTGTTTTTCATCCCACGTCTTGATACTTTTTCTTTATATTTAATATTTTTTATTGTGCTTGTACAGATAAACATTAAGGTGTGTAGTATAATCAGCATTAATAAATAATACAGTATCAATCATTAGTGACATTGTCCTCAAATGACTATATATTGATTCAGCTAAACAAGTCACCAGGCCCTGACGAGCTGCTTTCAAGAGTTGTAAAGGAATGTGAGGAGGAACTTAAGCCATGAGCCAGTCTCTTAACAGATCACTACTGGCAGGTATCGTACAGGATAAATAGGTAATGACAAAAGTGATTCCCATTTACGAAGTGGGGAATGGGGCCTTAGCTGCTTCTGGTGGACCAGTCGGCCTATCCTCAATTGTGGGAGAGTTGATGGAATGAATGAATTTCTGATGCAGTTAAAAGCAAGGGGGCAGTCTAACCCCTTTTCACTTAGTATTCAAGATAGTAGACAAGGATAAAGATTACTATATTGTCTAAATGGACCTCAATAAGGTCTTCGATAAATCTCCACACTGGAGACTGATTAATTTAATAGTGGTCCAGGGTCGAGGCATGGCTGACCAATAGGCAACAATGTTTGCAGTAATGGGAAGAAATTGGAGTGGTGAGCAATGAGTGGTGTGTTACAAGGTTCAGTGCTGGGACTCTTGTTCATAATCTGCCTCAACAACATTGATGAGGGAATAAATAGTGACACAAGTTTGCAGATCTCTAGAATAGGCCCTCAAATAATTTCTAATATGGACACTAGAAAGCTACTAGATGACCTGGATTGGTTGATGTAGTCAGAGAAGTGGCAGCAGATGCAGTTCAACACGGTGTAGATTATTATTATAATCAAGGGGGAAGCGCTAAACCCGGAGGATTATACAGCGCCTGGGGGGGGGGAAGGCATTCAGGCTTAATTCGGGGAACTGGAGCACAGATCCAATTCCCTAAATCAAGAGCCCCTTACCAACATCAAGGAACCTTCCTTGAGGGGAACACAGTGTAGAGCTCTGAAAGGTACAACCCACACTTGTGATGGCCGAAACTTGACAATGTTTCGGTCCGACTTGGACCATTACCTACTCATGCAGAGAGAAATGAAGGGAAGGAGCCAGAATATGTATGAGAGGGGGATGGGAGATGTAGAAATGGAGGAGGGAGTATCAAGGTACGTAGTAGTGGTGATAATAGTAGTAGGAGTGCAACAGTGAGAGAGGTGGCAGTAAGAAGGTAGTAGTAATAGTGAAAAAAAGGGGCACAGTGGAGTGTAAGCAAAGTAATAGTAGTAGTAGTGGTGCAGGTAGTTTAAGGAACAAAAGAACAGAGGATCACTGTACGGTTGTAATCCTAGGAAAAGAAAACAACTATGGCATATCAGCTAAATAATGTACAATAGCTTTTAGTTAGTTAATGCAAGAAAACCTAGAAGTCCTAATGAAATTTAAAATCACGACCGTGGTATATGTTTTTTCATGTCTTGGCTTCATGTAGAGTATAAATAATAGAAATTCCTAAGCTGTACCTCAACTTTATATCTATGGTCAGACCTCATTTAGGTTATGCTGCTTCATTAACCATGGTGAAATGATAGTCCCTGGTGGACGAAAGATCTTCAATAAGTATTCCATAATCTTGTGCACATGCTGTCGGTATAGTCGGCCATTGTATTGCTGTCATCCAGTAGGCCTGCTGCAGTATACCTGGAGTATACCTGGAGAGGGTTCCGGGGGTCAATGCCCCCGCGGCCCGGTCTGTGACAGTGCCTCATGGTGGATCAGTGCCTGATCAACCAGGCTGTTACTGTTAGCCACACGCAACCCAACGTTCAAACCACAGCCCAGCTGGTCAGGCACCAACTTTAGGTGCCAGTTCAGTGCCTGCTTGAAGACAGCCAGGGGTCTATTGATAATCCCCCTTATGTATGCTAGGAGGCAGTTGAACAGTTTTGGGCCCCTGACATTTGTGTTGCCTCTAATCGTGCTAGTGGAACCCCTGCTTTTCATTGGGGGGGGGATGTTGCATCGTCTTTCATAGGGAGTGATTTTCATGTGTAAGTTTGGTACTATTCCTTCTAGGATTTTCCAAGTGTATATAATCGTGCATCTCTCCCGCCTGCATTCCAGGGAGTACTGGTTGAGGAGCTTCAAGCGTTCCCAGTACGTAATTGAAGTGCTTTATCGCAGTTGTGTGCGCTGTGAAGGTTCTCTGTACATTTTCTAGATCAGCAATTTCACCTGCCTTGAAAAGTGCTGTTAGTGTGCAGCAATATTCCAGCCTAGATAGAGCAAGAGACCTGAAGTGTCATCATGGGCTTGGCATCCCTAGTTTTGAAGGTTCTCCTTATCCATCCTGTCCTTTTTCTAGCAGATGCAATTGATACAGTGTTATGTTCCTAGTTTTGTTTTTTGTGTACTTTTTTTTTTCTTTGAAAATTAATATACTATTTTTTGTTACTTGGAATTGGCTAGAATATTTACTAAAGCAGCTAATTTAGTAAAATATCTATTTGAATGAATAAGTGTTAGATAAGTTTTGCTCAAAAAAACTGAAAAACTATAATATAAACTGTGATCATGATGCCAGCATTTTGATACTGTATGTACATACCTGCATTATCCCTTACCCATGTCTAATTATATTTGCTAATACATAATCTAATCTATGACTTCATTTTGCAGGTTTGATGAGCTTCACTATGGGAAATATGCAAGTCTTTACATGCAGAACACTTTCTTTTTTGACTCTCAGCCACCACTGGGAAAGCAGCTTATCGCTCTTGCTGCCTATATAGCAGGCTTTGATGGTTAGTTCATGTTGTAACATTGAATAATAATTTTTAGTCCAGCATTAATTATTAGCTACCAGAACCATCACAAACTAAAGTTACTGGCAGCACACTACATGCTTGTTCAGGCAACATGCTACACATTTTTTAAATTCCTTAACCTGCTAAATATTTATGCCTTGCATATTACCATGCAGGCCTCATAGAACACTACATCGCAGTGCTGATCCAAGATACTTCATGGAAAAACTAACAGAATGCACAGGGCATAGTATAGTACCATTTGAATCTCTCTAGAAATCAGATGCAGATTAAAGGGCCAAAAGTGTGGAGTAACTTTGCAAACATAAATCATAGCTTAATTCCAACAATAACTTCGATTGCATGTAATATATTTCCTTAATTTTATGTATCCTTTTAAATTGCCATTACTTCAAAAATATAAATTTCACCTTATTCTGCAGGTTATTATTTTTAATTGTACAGTATGTAATGCCTCCAAATATTATTACATTATTTTTTGCCTTTTGAGTTAAATTTCAATATACATATAAATTTTTATTTTAATGTCTTTTACTAAATGCTTAAGTTCCACTAAAATCTGTATCGCAGTTTTATTTAATTTTGTATTTTGTGTTATACAGTAGACTTGCACAACATGGTAGTTAGGTTCCTGATGACACTTGTACATGAAATCCCTGTTACATAACTGAAGAACACTTTGGAAAAACAAGGATAATTTCTTGACTTTCAAAATTGTACAAATTTACCTAAAATAATTTTCTTGCATTATATTCTGGTTTGTGATACTCGTTGGTCTTGACACGTGTGGAAAGGATTGATGTGGCCCTAATGGGCTAAGGTGGATGGCAGTTGCTTGGTGAGGGTGATTGCTGTGGTTCTTGGGTTGCGATGGATGGCTGTGGTTGTAGGGTTGGTGTCAGTGCAGAGTTGTCAGTAAAAGATTGTTGTACTGTAGTTCTTGGGTATCCTGTGATGTCTGCTCTGTTTTGCACTGCAGTTTGTTACTCAACTGCTAAGGCATAATTACTTGCTCCAGAGTGCACTCTACAGCCATTCTTCTAGATGTATCATGGCCATTGTCTATGCAGAAGTATGCAGCTTACTAGTAGTATGCAGCATCACTTGTATATCTTGGTGTTATCTGTGTAAATTTTATTTATGCTTTTCTATTGTCTGCCTTCCCTCTATCATGGATAACAAAGACACAATACCATGTCTGGAACAGTACACAATTAGCCCGCACATAGGAGAGGGGAGTTTACGATGACATTTTGGTCCGACTTGGACCATTTAAATCGTCTTAAGCTCCCCTCTCCTATGTGTGGGTTATTTGTGTACCTATCTTGGAATTTAGCTCCTCCAACATTTCTTCTGCAGTTCTTTAGTTGTAATAGTGTGTCGTCTTGTACATCAAAGCCCTTGCCTTGCCAGGGTGACAGTTTCCCTGGACCTGATGTTGAGGGGAAAACCTGCAAAATTATTCACCACACTAGGCCATACTCTTCCCAATCTGCATTTATTATTGATTGAGGGACTTCATGTCATGCAATTTTTGTCATTTATTGAATCTACATTATTAAATTAATGCTGGAATTTTGGCATTGATGAAGTTGAGGTATTTTTGGGGGGTAACTAGTATGACCCCTTCTTTACCTCTGCAGTTCAGAGCTGAATGACTACCTGAAAAAGAGCTGCAGTTCCTAGATCTGCAATGTAAATAGCTGAAGAAGTTAAGATTTACTTTGTGGCTTATGACATCGTAGTTCTAGTATTAACTAGACCTACTATATACTATATGACTTCACTCAGGTTTGGATATATCAGTGCAAAATGAGACTGCTGGATAATGGGTGACTAATAACCAGTTGCTAGATAACCAATGACCTGCATTCAATAAATTTCATAAAGTTTCTTGTCCTAAATTTTTTCAGTATCTAGTCCATTCTTTTCTATGGAAATTAATGCAATACTTTCTTTTTTTTTACCTAACTAAGATTCATTCTCAGTAGCTTTGTAAAATATTTGTTTTTTTTTATCATGTAATTGTAAGCACTTGTTTATTGGAGGATTTCTTTTTTCAGGCAACTTCAAATTTGATCGCATTGGTACTCCATATGATCCTGTTGTGCCAGTATCAGCCATGAGAATTGTACCTGCATTTTTTGGGTCCTTGCTAATGCCCACAGTATACAACACAATGGTAGAGTTGGGACTCTCGCATTATACTGGAGCCCTTGCAGCATTTCTCATGATATTTGGTAAGTAAACTGATGCAAACTGTAATTTTACTTTGAAATGATCAGCTACCGCTACTGTTGAGCAGATTCAAGATATATCTAAGTGCTATAAGTTTCCTGGTTGCCTTGTTTCCGAGATTTACTATGTGGTTCTTCATAGTCTGTTTGGAATCTAATTTCGTCCCAAGGATATCAACCTCATCCCCATGTTTCAACACTCCCATTCATTTTTAAAATTGTTCCAGCATTACAAGCATGGTGCCTAGAGACATCATTTGTTTTCTCATATGCAAATGTAACCTGCCATAGTTGACCTATTCAAATTCAATTTCAAATTCAAATTCCTTCATTTTCTTGCAAGTTTACAATGTGGTTGACATATTTTAGGAAGTGCATCCATGTGCGAGTTTTTCCAGATACGAGCAGTCGCTTGGTCAGTTTTTTGCTTCCAGACACGAGTGAAATTTCCAGATGCGAGCGGGCTACAACGGAGATTCCTTGACGCTGGTGAGGGGCTCTTGCTCTTGATCTAGGGAATTGGATTTCAGTTGTTTGTTGGACTATCTTATTGAAACTTGGGCAATGTATGATGGAAAGTTGCTTCTTAGCATACACCAAAAATGAAAGAAACCGGTCCACAAATAATGGAATTCACTTCTCAGCCATTAGCCTCCCCTTAGCGGTATATTTTCATATGGTTTTTATGATTGTATTCTCATTTTTTGGTCTCATTTGATAGAATGGAAGATACACTACAGAAATAGATATGATTTTGATTGGTTTCATGAAGAAAAGTACCTTGAAATTGAGCTCAAAGTAGCAGAAATGCTTGATTATTTGGCGATGTTCAAGAGTAAACAATGCCTGTCCGATTGCCACTGCCCCTCAACCTTCACATATTGGAAAGCTCTTCAACATGCTAGCAAAAGTGGGAACAGACATCATGAGGTAGCAGACTCAGACAACATGAAGCAGCAGTGGCAGACAACATGAAGCAGCAGTGGCAAAGTGTGGCATTAAGAGTGTAGCAATTAAGTTTAGCATTAAGAGTGTAGCAATTAAGTTTAGCATTAAGAGTGTAGCAACTAAGTTTAGCATTAAGAGTGTAGCAATTAAGTTTAGCATTAAGAGTGTAGCAATTAAGTTTAGCATTAAGAGTGTAGCAATTAAGTTTAGCATTAAGAATGTAGCAATTAAGTTTAGCATTAAGAGTGTAGCAATTAAGTTTAGCATTATGAGTGTAGCAATTAAGTTTAGCATTAAGAGTGTAGCACTTATAAGTCACCATCTGACTTTTTTGGGTTATCCTAGGTTCTCTACACATGTAATCAGGAGCAGGAATGGCCGCTGTGGTGGCCGTATAAACCCCAACAACAACGCCTGCTGTCACCACCACTAGCCACATACGTAATAACATGCATTTTATTCATTCTAGTGCATGTACAGTGGACCCTTGCCTAACGAACGCATCGCATAACGTTAAATCCACCTAGCGATACATTTTAACGCAAAAATTTTGCCTCGGCTAGCGCTAAAAAACTCGCTTAACGCGATTCGTTCGAGACGCGTCCACGTGCGGCCTGAGCCCGCCTCGCTTGTTCCGTGGGTGCCAGTGTTTACAAGCCAGCCACCGCGGTCGCTTCCAAACATACAATCAGAACATTTCATATTATCACAGCCTTTTTAGTGATTGCACCTGCAAAATAAGTCACCATGGGCCCCAAGAAAGCTTCTAGTGCCAACCCTACAGCAAAAAGAGTGAGAATTACTATAGATGTGAAGAAAGAGATCATTGCTAAGTATGAAAGTGGAGTGCGTGTCTCCGAGCTGGCCAGGTTGTACACAAAACCCCGATCAACCATCGCTACTATTGTGGCCAAGAAAACGGCAATCAAGGAAGCTGTTCTTGCCAAAGGTGCAACTTTGTTTTTGAAACAGAGATCACAAGTGATAGAAGATGTTGAGAGACTGTTATTGGTGTGGATAAACGAAAAACAGATAGGAGATAGCATCTCTCAAGCGATCATATGTGAAAAGGCTAGGAAGTTGCATGACGATTTAATTAGAAAAATGCCTGCAACTAGTGATGTGAGTGAATTTTTAAGGCCAGCAAAGGTTGGTTTGAGAGATTTAAGAATCGTAGTGGCATACATAGTGTGATAAGGCATGGTGAGGCTGCCAGTTCGGACCACAAAGCGGCTGAAAAATATGTGCAGGAATTCAAGGAGTACATACAGTGAAGGACTGAAACCTGAACAAGTGTTTAATTGCGACGAAACAGGCCTGTTTTGGAAGAAAATGCCAAGCAGGACCTACATTACTCAGGAGGAAAAGGCACTCCCAGGACATAAGCCTATGAAAGACAGGCTTACTCTGTTGTGTGCCAATGCTAGTGGTGATTGCAAAGTGAAGCCTTTATTGGTGTATCACTCCGAAACTCCCAGAGTGTTCAGGAAAAGCAATGTCCTCAAGGCTAATTTGTGTGTGCTGTGGAGGGCAAACAGTAAGGCATGGGTCACTAGGGACTTTTTCTATGACTGGTTACACCATGCATTTGCCCCCACTGTGAAAAATTACCTAATTGAAAAGAAATTAGACCTTAAGTGCCTCCTGGTATTAGACAATGCTCCTGGTCATCCTTCAGACGTGGCAGAGCGACTTTCTGCGGAAATGAGCTTTATTAAGATGAAGTTTTTGCCTCCTAATACCACTCCTCTCCTGCAGCCCATGGACCAGCAGGTCATTTCCAACTTCAAGAAACTGTACACAAAAGCTATGTTTGAAAGGTGCTTTGTAGTGACCTCAGAAACTCAATTGACTCTCTTAGAGTTTTGGAGAGATCACTTTAGCATCCTCAATTGTGTAAACATTATAGGTAAGGCTTGGGAGGAAGTGACTAAGAGGACCTTGAACTCTGCTTGGAAGAAACTGTGGCCAGAATGTGTAGGCAAAAGGGATTTTGAAGGGTTTGAGGCTAACCCTGGGAATCCTATGCCAGTTGAGGAATCCATTGTGGCATTGGGGAAGTCCTTGGGGTTGGAGGTTAGTGGGCAGGATGTGGAAGAGTTGGTGGAGGAGGACAATGAAGAACTAACCACTGATGTGCTGCTAGATCATCTTCAGCAGCAAGAGGCCACACCTGAGGAAACTGCTTTGGAGGAGGGGATAGAGAAATTGAGGAAGTTGCCTACTTCAAAGATTAAGGAAATGTGTGCAGTGTGGCTTAAAGTGCAAACCTTTTTTGATGAAAATCACCCTCACACAGCTATTGCAAGCCGTGCTGGTGACTATTGCACTGACAATGTTTTGAAACACTTTAGGAATGTCATAAAGGAACGGGAGGTACAGGCCTCTATGGACAGATATGTTGTGCGACAGAGGTCCAGTGACTCTCAAGCTGGTCCTAGTGGCATTAAAAGAATGGAAGTAACCCCAGAAAAGGACTTGCCACCTCAAGTCCTAATGGAAGGGGATTCCCCTTCTAAACATTAACACCATCCACAGTCTCCCCTCCTCCCATCCCATCAATCATCACCAGATCTTCAATAAAGGTAACTGTCATGTAACTGTGCATGTCTTCTTCAGTTTGTGTGTATTAAAATTAATATTTCATGTGGTAAAAATTTTTTTTTGTTCATACTTTGGGGTGTCAGGAACGGATTAATTTGATTTTCATTATTTCTTATGGGGAAAATTAATTCGCCTAACGATAATTTTGCCTAACGTTGAGCTCTCAGGAACGGATTAATAGCGTTGGGCGATGGTCCACTGTGTTATTAATATTGTTCATTGTCATATTTCATGAATTGTAATAGATAAATAAGCCGTAGAGTTGACATTAGGGAAATTATTGAAGTATTTTCTTGTACCTGGAATACCACTGGAATGAATTAATTCCATTTCAATTAATTTAAATGAGGAGAATCCAGATGTGAGCAAGGTGATAGAACAGATTAAACTCATAAGTAGAGGTTCCACTGTATATTTACATAGGTTTTCTTCTTTCTTTTTAGTAGGCTATACGGGAAAAGGTTACTAGCCTATTGTTCCAGCATTTTAGTTGACTTTTACAACACACATGGCTTATGAAGGAAAGATTCTTATTCCACTTCCCCATGAATATGAAAGGAAAAGCAATAAGAACAAGAACTACTAAGATAAAATCAAAGAAAACTCAGATGAGTGTGTATACATGAACATGTACATATGTAGTAGGTTAGTAGACAGCAACCACCCAGGGAGGTACTACTGTCCTGCCAGGTGAGTGTAAAATGAAAGCCTGTAAGTGTTTTACATGATGGTAGGATAGCTGGTTTCTTTTGTCTCTCATAAATATGCAAGATTACAGGTACGTCTTGCTACTTCTACTTACATAGGTCACACTACACCTACATGTACACGTTTATTTATACACACTCATCTGAGTTTTCTTTGATTTTATCTTAATGGTTCTTGTTCTTATTACTTTTCCTTTTATATCCATGGGGAAATGGAATAAGAATCTTTCTTTCGTAAGCCATGCGTGTTGTAAAAGTCAGCTAAAATGCCGGGAACAATGGGCTAGTAACCCCTTTTCCTGTAATGATTACTAAAAAGAATAAAAAGAAAATTGTCAAAGTGGGAAGTCTGAATGTGCGTGGATGTTGTGCAAATGATAAGAAAGAGATGATTGTGGATGTTATGAATGAGAAGAAGCTGGATGTCCTGGCTTTAAGTGAAACAAAGCTGAAGGGGGAGGGAGAATTTCAGTGGAGAGAAAAAAAAATGGGGTTAGGTCAGGGGTTTCACATAGAGCTAAAGGAGTAGCAGTAATATTGAAGGATAAGCTATGGCAGGAAAAGAGGGAGTATGTATTAATTCAAGGATTATGTGGAGTAAAATAAAGGCTGGATGTGAAAAGTTGGTTATAGTAAGTGCATATGCACCTGGAGAAGAGTGGTGTAGAGGAGAGAGAGATTGATTTTGGGAAATGTTGAGTGAATGCGTGGGGAGTTTTGAACCAAGTGCGAGATTACTTGTGGTTGGGGATTTCAATGCTAAAGTGGGTAAAAATGTTGTGGAGGGAGTAGTAGGTAAATTTGGGGTGCCAAGGTTAAATGAAAATGGAGAATCTTTAACCCTTTGACTGTCGCAAGCCCCTTTCTGAAACTGTCATTTTGCGTCGCAAAATTTTAGGAAAAAAAAAAATTATTTTTTTCTTATGAAATTACAGAGAATCTTTTCCCGATGGTAATGACACCAAAAGTCCGAAATTTGGTTGAAAACTCATGGAATTACGCTCCCGCGAAATTAGCGATCTCGGCGACAAATGCCCATCAGCGATTTCACCGACTTTGAGCACTGTTTTTGGTCACTCCCTTTGTTCCAGTTGATCAAACTCAGCTATTTCTTTAGAACTCCATTTTTTCTGTAAGTTGAGTACAAGAAACCACCCATTTACTGATTTGAACTACCCAATAAAATGGTCAGAAATTGGCAATTTGTCCAATTTCATGCAAATTAAAAAAGATGCCAGTTTCAAAATAGGGTCTTGAATAAACAATGTAGACATTCTTGGCACTAAAATATATCCTCTGTTCATTAGTCATGTCTCTAGGCCCCTCTTATATTACTAATGCTTTCTATTTTGATTTTTTATTCATACAAAAAATACTTGACGTGCTGTTGGAGTGTGAGCAAAGTAACATTTATGAAGGGGTTCAGGGAAACCGGCAGGCCGGACTTGAGTCCTGGAGAGGGGAAGTACAGTGCCTGCACTCTGAAAGAGGGGTGTTAATGTTGCAGTTTAAAAACTGTAGTGTAAAGCACCCTTCTGGCAAGACAGTGATGGAGTGAATGTTGGTGAAAGTTTTTCTTTTTCGGGCCACCCTGCCTTGGTGGGAATCGGCCAGTGTGATAAAAAAAAAAAAAAAAAAAATACAAAATTTACTCTTATACATACAACTGCATTATTGTAAAAATGGTAAAAATAATATCATTGCACTAGTAAAAAAATATTAGACTCCCCAGTTGACGTGTATTGGACGTGTGGTGTGATTTGCTTACTCCTGAACATTGGTAAAAATCAAACATTTCCGCTACTTTGAACTCAATTTCAAGGTCGTTTTCATCGTGAAACTAATCAAAATCATCTCTATTTCTGTAATATGTTTTCCATTTTATCATGTGAGACCATGAAAACGAGAATACAATGATAAATACTATACGAAATACACCTCAAAGTCGGCATTTTAATCCAAAAAAACATTTTTTTTTTTTTTCTCATTATGCCCTGCTCGCTGCAGGATTTTTTGCGGTGCACACTGACCACACAGACCCATTCTCTCACATGTGGGCGTACCAGCTTTCTCCCGCTTGATTTGAAGCTGCTAGAATTTACGGGTATAAATACGTCCGAAACAGTGGCGCGTAAGACGTATATATACAGTGGACCCCCGGGTTTTGTGATTAATGCGTTCCAGAGAGCCCGCCGAAGGTCGAAATTCACGAAACTCGAAACCATTTTCCCCATAAGAAATAATGGAAATAAAATTAATCTGTTCCAGACACCCAAAAATATTAAAAAAAATATTTTTTTTCAAATTAAATAAAGATTTACATAATAAAACAATCAGAAATCAAATACATACATTTAAAATAAATAATAATAACATTACGCTTACCTTTACTGAAGACTTCTGGGTGGATGGAAGATGGGAGGAGGTGATAGGAGGAAGGAGTACACTATTGTTTGGAAGGAGAATCTCCTTCCATTAGGACTTTAGGTAGCAAGTCCTTATCTGGGGTTACTTCCCTTCTTCTTTTAATGCCACTGGGAACAACTCTAGTCACTGGACCCCTGGC
Source organism: Cherax quadricarinatus (assembly GCF_038502225.1). Taxonomy (NCBI): domain Eukaryota; kingdom Metazoa; phylum Arthropoda; class Malacostraca; order Decapoda; family Parastacidae; genus Cherax; species Cherax quadricarinatus. Next base: position 32,868,983 of record NC_091292.1, on the reverse strand, counting down.
GCACAAAATATCTATCCAGAGAGGTCTTTTTCTGGCGTTTCTTTAAGATTTCCCTGAAGTGGGACACAACACTGTCATTGTACATGTTGCAGATACGGCTTGTTTCAGCTTGGTCAGGGTGATACTTTTCAACAAAACTTTGCAACTCGTTCCACATTCCACACATGTCCTTAATCACTGAAGAAGGCACCTCATCCACTCCCTCTTCCTTCTCCTCTGAAGCAAGTTCCTCGGCTGTGGTCTGATGCTGTTCCAGTTGAAGCTCTTGCAGTTCGTCAGTGGTTAGCTCTTCCCTGTTGTCCTCCACCAACTCTTCCACATCCCTGTCACTCACTTTATTTACCAAAGGGCTTGCACTAGCTTTCCTTGGGTCCATGATGACTTATTTAGCAGTTGCAAGCACAAAAAACAACGGATTATTATGGAATGTATTGTATGAACCCGCGGGGTGATGGACACATGTTGGTAAACAGTGGCACACTGAGTGAGAATGGCGTGGGAGACTGGCTTTGTGTGCACGGTGACGGGTGGACCGGTACCGGATGGTCACCGAAACATGAGTTTTTTCACGAAACTTGAGGCCAAATTTTTCCAAAAAAACTTGCCGAAGGTCAAATTTCACGAAAGTCGAGGCTGCCGAAACTTGAGGGTCCACTGTATGACCAAAACAGTCGAAGGGTTAATTGAGCTATGTGTAGAAAGAGGTTTGGTAATAAGTCACTGTAAACACCTGGTCCACACACCCCCTACCTTTCCTAAAGCCTCCTTGTTCATCTGCTATCCTATTCTCCGTCTTACTCTTAATTCTTTCAATTATAACTCTACCATACACTTTACCAGGTACACTCAACAGACTTATCCCCCTATAATTTTTGCACTCTCTTTTATCCCCTTTGCCTTTATACAAAGGAACTATGCATGCTCTCTGCCAATCCCTAGGTACCTTACCTTAATACATACTTTATGAAAAAGAGGATAAATAAATATACAAGGTATGATATAGCACGTAATGAAAGTAGTGTTTTAGACTATGTATTGCTGGATAAAAGGTTGATGGTTAGGCTCCAGCTTGTACATGTTTATAGAGGGGCAACTGATATATCGGATCATTATTTATTTGTAGCTCGAGTTAGAGTAAGAGGTAGATGGGACGAGAAAATGGCAACAAGAAGTAAGAGAGAGGTGAAAGTGTATAAACTAAGGGAGGAGGAAGTTCGGGTGAGATATAAGCAACTATTGGCAGAAAGGTGGGCTAGTGCAAGTATGAGTAGTGGCGGGGTTGAAGAGGGTTGGAATAGTTTTAAAAATGCAGTATTAGAATGTGGGGCAGAAGTTTCTGGTTATAGGAGGGTGGGTGTAGGAGGAAAGAGGAGTGATTGGTGGAATGATGATGTAAAGGGTGTGATAAGAGAAAAAGGTAGCTTATGAAAAGTTTTTACAAAGCAGAAGTGTTATAAAAAGGGCAGAGTATATGGAGAGTAAAAGAAAGGTGAAGAGAGTGGTGAGAGAGTACAAAAGGAGAGCAGATGATAAAGTGGGAGAGGCACTGTCAAGAAATTTTAATGAAAATAAGAAAAAAATTTGGAGCAAGTTAAACAAGTTAAGAAAGCCTAGGGAATGAATGGATTTGTCAGTTAAAAACAGAGTAGGGGAGTTACTAGATGGGGAGAGGGAGGTATTGGGTAGATGGCGGGAATATTTTGAGGAACTTTTAAATGTCGATGCAGAAAGGGAGGCGGTAATTTCATGCATTGGCCAGGGAGGTATACCATCTTTTAGGAGTGAAGAAGAGCAGGATGTGAGTGTGGGGGAGGTGCTTGAGGCATTACGTAGAATGAAAGGGGGGTAAAGCACCTGGAACTGATGGGATCATGACAGAAATGTTAAAAGCAGGGGGGGATATAGTGTTAGAGTGGTTGGTATTTTTGTTTAATAGATGTATGAAAGAAGGGAAGGTACCTAGGGATTGGCAGAGAGCATGTATAGTTCCTTTATATAAGAGGAAGAGGGACAAGAGATTGTAAGAATTATAGAGGAATTAGTTTACTGAGCATACCAGGAAAAGTGTACGGTAGAGTTGTTATTGAAAGAATTAGAGGCAAGACAGAATGTAGGATTGCGGATGAGCAAGGAGGTTTTAGAGTGGGTAGGGGATGTGTAGACTGTGTTTACGTTGAAGCATATATGTGAACAGTATTTAGATAAAGGTAGGGAAGTTTTCATTGCATTTATGGATTTAGGAAAGGCATATGATAGTGCATAGGGGAGCAGTGTGGCAGATGTTGCAAGTATATGTAATAGGTAGTAAGTTACTAAATGCTATGAAGAGTTTTTATGAGGATAGTGAGGCTCAGGTTAGGATGTGTAGAAGAGAGGGAAATTACTTCCCGGTAAAAGTAGGTCTTAGACAGGGATGTGTTATGTCACCATGGTTGTTTAATATGTTTATAGATGGGGTTGTAAAAGAAGTAAATGCTAGGGTGCTGGGGAGAGGGGTGGGATTAAATTATGGGGAATCAAATACAAAATGGGAGTTGACAGTTACTTTTTGCTGATGATACTGTGCTTATGGGAGATTCTAAAGAAAAGTTGCAAAGGTTAGTGGACGAGTTTGGGAGGGTGTGTAAAGGTAGAAACTTGAAAGTGAACATAGAAAAGAGTAAGGTGATGAGGGTATCAAATGATTTAGATAAAGAAAAATTAGATATCACATTGGGGGGAGGGAGGGAGTGAGTATGGAAGAGGTGAATGTTTTCAGATATTTGGGAGTTGACTTGTCAGTGGATGGGTTTATGAAGGATGAGGTTAACCATAGAATTGATGAAAGAAAAAAGGTGAGTGGCACATTAAGGTATCTGTGGAGACAAAAAACATTATCCATGGAGGCAAAGAAGGGAATGTACGAAAGCATAGTGGTACCAACACACTTATATGGGTGTGAAGCTTGGGTTGCAAATGCTGCAGCAAGGAGGTTGCTGGAGGCAGTGGAGGTGTCCTGTCTAACGGCAATGTGTGGCATAAATATTATGCAGAGAATTCAAAGGAGTGTGGAAATCTGGAGGTGTGAAGTTACTAAAAGTATTAGTCAGAGGGCTGAAGAGGGTTGTTGAGGTGTTTTGGTCATTTAGAGAGAATGGATCAAAGTAGAATGACTTGGAGAATGTATAAATCTGTAGGGGAAGGAAGATGGGGTAGGCATCATCCTTAAAAAGGTTGGAGGGATGAGGTAAAGGAGGTTTTGTGGGTGAAGGGCTTGGACTTCCAGGAAGCATGCGTGAGTGTGTTAGATAGGAATGAATGAAGACGAATGGTTTATGGGACTTGGCGAGCTGTTGGAGTGTGAGCAGGGTAACATTTAGTGAAGGGACTCAGGGAAACCGGTTACTTTTATATAACCAGACTTGAGTACTGGAAATGGGAAGTACAATGCCTGCACTGCAAGGAGGGGTTTGGGATATTGGCAGTTGGGAGGGGTATGTTATATATTTTTATATATGCTTCTAAACTGTTGTATCTGGGTGCCTCTGCAAAGACATTGATTATGTGCGAGTGAGGTGAAAGCATTGAATGATGATGAAAGTATTTTCTTTTTTGGGGATTTTCTTTTTGGGTCACCCTGCCTTGGTGGGAGACGGCAAACTTGTTGAAAAAAAAATTACATAGGTAGTTTACAGTGAGCAAAGAGAGCCACTATCATGCCTTGGCATTACGGGCAGGCCAGACTTAATACATTACTGATTACTTAACACTGGATGTACAAAACAGTTTGATAAAGTTGACTCACGAAATCGTAATGACATGATTGCAAACAAACCATACTACGGGTGGGGTTTGAACCTGCGGTCAGTGTCTCAAAACTCCAGACCATCGCGTTAGCTAACGCAATGGTCTGGAGTTTTGAGAGACTGACTGTGGGTTCAAACCCCACCCGTAGTATGGTTTGATAAAGTTGCATTTGCATTAGGTTAACATATGGGAATTTATTGTACTTAGAGCATTTACTTGTGGGGTTCTGAGGCTAGGGGAGTAACACAGTGAGCAATGATATTTTGAGGCAGTGGAGAGTGATTAGTAGCTTTGTAGGTAATGTTAAGTACTGATATAGCTTGTAAGCTGGGGATTGATGTGCCTGAGAGCAGCTGGCATTTCCTCTTGCATAAGTAAATGTCAGAGTACATTCATCTGCATATGCTTATGAGTCTGGGATGAGAAGGTCATTGAAGTAAACATTCCTTAACAATGAACCAAGCACACTTAACTGTGAAATACTGGTACTGATTGAGTGTTCACTGTCCCATTGAGAACTACCTTTGAAGTTTTTTTTTTTTTTCTCCCCTTTTGCTCTTTTCTCTGTTTAATTACAGCCACTTGTTAATTGTGCCAAACAATTCTTTCATTGTATATTGTTCACTGAGTTACTAAATACAGTGGACCCCCGGTTTTCGGTAGGTGTGGGAATCGTACAGTTCGAATTTCGAGCACTTATTTTTGGCAAAATTTCCCCCGGGATTTCGTACATCCACTTGGAAATCGTTGGTACCAGATGTCTACCTGGACGCCTCATACATTCGTGACTCACTCTTGGGCACATTAAATGTCTTATTTTATGTTAATATAGACATTTTCATAAATTAAGCTATGATATCTTCAAAATTAATCATAGAATTGATGAGGGAAAAAAGGTGAGTGGTGTGTTGAGGTATATATGGAGTCAAAAAATGTTATCTATGGAGGCAAAGAAGGGAATGTATGAAAGTATAGTAGTACCAACACTCTTATATGGATGTGAAGTTTGGGTGGTAAATGCAGCAGCGAGGAGACGGTTGGAGGCAGTGGAGATGTCCTGTCTAAGGGCAATGTGTGGTGTAAATATTATGCAGAAAATTAGGAGTGTGGAAATTAGGAGAAGGTGTGGAGTTAATAAATGCATTAGTCAGAGGGCAGAAGAGGGGTTGTTGAGGTGGTTTGGTCATTTAGAGAGAATGGATCAAAGTAGAATGACATGGAAAGCATATAAATCTATAGGGGAAGGAAAGAGGGGTAGGGGTCGTCCTCGAAAGGGTTGGAAAGAGGGGGTAAAGGAGGTTTTGTGGGCGAGGGGCTTGGACTTCCAGCAAGCGTGCATGTGCGTGTTAGATAGGAGTGAATGGAGACGAATGATACTTGGGACCTGACGATCTGTTGGAGTGTGAGCAGGGTAATATTTAGTGAAGGGATTCAGGGAAACCTGTTATTTTCATATAGTCGGACTTGAGTCCTGGAAATGAGAAGTACAATGCCTGCACTTTAAAGGAGGGGTTTGGGATATTGGCAGTTTGGAGGGATGTGTTGTGTATCTTTATATGTATATGCTTCTAAGCTGTTGTATTCTGAGCACCTCTGCAAAAGCAGTGATAATGTGTGAGTGTGGTGAAAGTGTTGAATGATGATGAAAGTATTTTCTTTTTGGGGATTTTCTTTCTTTTTTTTTTTTGGGTCACCCTGCCTCGGTGGGAGACAACCGACTTGTTGAAGGAAAAAAAAAAAAAAAAATCTTCAAAATTGTAGGTAGTAGGCTGGTAGACAGCAACCGCCCAGGGAGGTACTACCATCCTGCCAAGTGAGTGTAAAACGGAATCCTGTAATTGTTTTACATGATGGTAGGATTGCTGGGGTCTTTACTTTCGCATGCAAGATTTCAGGTACGTTTTGCTACTTCTATATACACTTAGGTCACACTACACATACATGTACAAGCATATATATACACACCCCTCTGGGTTTTCTTCTATTTTCTTTCTAGTTCTTGTTTATTTCCTCTTATCTCCATGGGGAAGTGGAACAGAATTCTTCCTCCGTAAGCCATGCGTGTTGTAAGAGGCGACTAAAATGCCAGGAGCAAGGGCCTAGTAACCCCTTCCCCTGTATAAATTACTAAATTTAAAAAGAGAAACTTTCTTTTTTTTTTGGGGGGGGGGGGCACCCTGCCTTGGTGGGATATGGCCAGTTTGTTGAAAAAAAAATCTTCAAAATTATATAAGAAACAAGTTACCTAGCATATAAACATGAAATGTTTATATGCTATCGAGGAGTTAGTGAAGGGTAAACATTACGTTTTCTCTGTTCCAGCTTCAGAGAAAACCCGTGTGAATTTGCATTGGCCCAGTAAACGCCCTTAATACATTAGGCTCTTGTTTACAATTCTCAGCATGAATTATTCGTTGCTTCTCCCTTTATTTATGATGGCATCTGAAGTTAGTTGTTAGAAATGATTAAACTCAGTGAACATGGTATGTTGATGGTAATATGGCTGTAGGCTGCAGTGTATGTAGCCAATAGGTATACACTTGGGATGTAGTACACATTTTACTCGCCAACAAGAGTCTTCAATAAAGGTATGTAATGTCCATTTATCATTAAAATTAGTTATTTACATTTATTTCTCATTGTTTTCTGTAGGAAGGAAAAAAAAAACTGGCAGGAAATGGCGGAAATCGTACGCCAAGTCCAGTCATTTCTGGAGTGGAACCACAGTCGATGGCCTCCACTCCAAACCAACAGATACAGATACTAATGCCGGAAAAAACTAGTGCTGGAAAAAAGTCTTCCCCAGTACCACCAATACCACCAGGCCGATGACATTCTTCTTTGCAAATATACAGGGTTAGTCTAAAGCCAGCAGTGAACAACAAAATACCTTTCATCCTTGGAATGCTTGCAGAGGCAAATGCAATATTTGTGGCTTTCACAGAGACCCACATAAAGGATCACTTGGACAACGAAATATGGATCCCAGGTTACAACCTATACAGATGTGACAGTGAACAGGCAAAAAAGGGGGGGGGGGTTGGCTTGTATATCACAGAGTCACTTGTTTGCACAGAACTGCTTAATGCCTCAAATGATGTAGTGGAAGTTTTAGCAGTAAAGATCGAGAACCAAAACCTAGTCATTGTGGTAGTCTACAAGCCTCCAGATGCAACATACCAGCAATTCCAGGAACAGCTGTCAAAAATTGACCACTGTCTGGAAAATCTGCCAGCTCCTGCCCCAAACATCTTGCTTCTGGGGGATTTCAACTTGAGGCACCTAAAATGGAGGAATATAGCAAATAATGTTGTTGCAGTGATAACACCAGTAGGCAGCTCTGACGAGAACTCTCACACACATGAGCTTTTAAATCTCTGCACAAAATTCAACTTAAACCAGCAAATAATAGAGCCTACGAGACTGGAGAATACACTAGACCTCAGCTACACTAACAATGATGATCTGATACGAAATGTCACCATATCAAAAACAATATACTCAGATCACAACATAATCGAGGTTCAGACATGTATGCGCGGAGCCCCAGACTGACAAAAATGAGATTAGTCACGAGGGAGCCTTCACCAAATTCAACTTCAATAACAAGAACATAGTGGGACCAAGTAAATCAAGTCCTAAACGATATAAGCTGGGAAGATAGACTAAGCAACACAGACCCCAACTTATGCCTAGAACAGATTAACTCGGTGACACTCGATGTATGCTCAAGGCTTATTCCTTTAAGAAAAAGGAGTAGATGCAAGATGGAAAGAGACAGGCGCTCCCTTTACAGGCGATGGAAAAGAATAACAGAGCGGCTAAAAGAGGCCAATATATCTGAAATGCGTAGGAAGTCACTGGTCAGAGAAATAGCAAACATCGAACTTAAGCTAAAGGAATCTTATAGGAGTCAGGAATCACGGGAAGAACTAAAAGCCATAAATGAAATCAAAAGAAACCCAAAGTATTTCTTTTCTTATGCCAAATCAAAATCGAGAACAACATCCAGTATTGCGCCCCTACTTAAACAAGATGGGTCCTACACAGATGACAGCAAGGAAATGAGTGAGCTACTCAAGTCCCAATATGACTCAGTTTTTAGCAAGCCGCTAACCAGACTGAGAGTCGAAGATCAAAATTAATTTTTTATGAGAGATCCACAGAATTTGGTTAATACAAGCCTATCTGATATTATTCTGACACCAAATGACTTCGAACAGGCAATAAATGACATGCCCATGCACTCTGCCCCAGGGCCAGACTCATGGAACTCCGTGTTTATCAAGAACTGCAAGAAGCCCCTATCACGAACTTTTACCATCCTATGGAGAGGGAGCATGGACACGGGGGTCGTCCCACAGTTACTAAAAGCAACAGACATAGCCCCCACTCAACAAAGGGGGCAGTAAAGCAATAGCAAAGAACTACAGACCGATAGCACTAACATCCTATATCATAAAAATCTTTGAAAGGGTCCTAAGAAGCAAGATCGCCACCCACCTAGATACCCATCAGTTACACAACCCAGGGGAACATGGGTTTAGAGCAGGTCGCTCCTGTCTGTCTCGGCTACTGGATCACTACGACAAGGTCCTAGATGCACTAGAAGACAAAAAGAATGCAGATGCAATATATACAGACTTTGCAAAAGCCTTCGACAAGTGTGACCATGGTGTAATAGCGCACAAAATGCGTGCTAAAGGAATAACAGGAAAAGTTGGTAGATGGATAAATAATTTCCTCAAACAGAACACAAAGAGTAGTAGTCAACAGAGTAAAGTCTGAGGCGGCGATGGTGAAAAGCTGTTCCACAAGGCACAGTACTCGCTCCCATCTTGTTTCTCATATTCATATCTGACATAGACAAGGATGTCAGCCACAGCACCGTGTCTTCCTTTGCAGATGACACCCGAATCTGCATGACAGTGTCTTTCATTGCAGACACTGCAAGGCTCTAGGTGGACATCAACCAAATCTTTCAGTGGGCTGCAGAAAACAATATGAAGTTCAACGATGAGAAATTTCAATTACTCCGATATGGTAAACATGAGGAAATTAAAACTTCATCAGAGTACAAAACAAATTCCTTCCACAAAATAGAGCGAAAAACCAACGTCAAAGACCTGAGAGTGATCATGTCGGAGGATCTCGCCTTCAAGGATCATAACATTGTATCAATCACATCTGCTAGAAAAATGACAGGATGGATAATGAGAACCTTCAAAACTAGGGATGACACTCTTCAGGTCGCTTGTTCTATCTAGGCTGGAATATTGCTGCACACTAACAGCACCTTTCAAGACTGGTGAAATTGCTGACCTAGAAAATGTACAGAGAACCTTCACGGCACGCATAACGGAGATAAAATACCTCAGTTACTGGGAGCGCTTGAATTTCCTGAACCTGTACTCCCTGGAATGCAGGCGGGAGAGATATATGATTATATACACTTGGAAAATCCTAGAGGGACTAGTACCGAACTTGCACATGAAAATCACTCGGAATGAAAGCAAAAGACTCGGCAGACGATGCAACATCCCCCCATTGACATGAAGTGTGTTATAGTTTGTATTTATGTTTCGTGCTGGGTTTTTGCATGATGAGATATACTTATATACTGTTTTGCTTTGTGCATACAGTGCATCTGATTAATGTGATTTTGTGAAAATTTTGTGTACATGTGTAGTGTGTGTGTGTGTGTGTGTGTGTGTGTGTGTGTGTGTGTGTGTGTGTGTGTGTGTGTGTGTGTGTGTGTGTGTGTGTGTGTGTGTGTGTATGTATGTGTATGTATGTGTGTGTATATATGTATATATATATATATATATGTATATATATATATATATATATATATATATATATATATATATATATATATATATATCTTTCTTCTTTCTTTCAACACACCGGCCGTATCCCACCGAGGCGGGGTGGCCCAAAAGGAAAAACGAAAGTTTCTCCTTTTACATTTAGTAATATATACAGGAGAAGAGGTTACTAGCCCCTTGCTCCCGGCATTTTAGTTGCCTCTTACAACACGCATGGCTTACGGAGGAAGAATTCTATTCCACTTCCCCATGGAGATATATATATATATATATATATATATATATATATATATCTTCTTTCAGCGTACCAGCCGTATCCCACTGAGGTGGGGTGGCCCAAAAGAAAAAACTGAAATTTCTCCTTTTAAATTTAGTAATATATACAGGAGAAGGGGTTACTAGCCCCTTGCTCCCGGCATTTTAGTCGCCTCTTACGACACGCATGGCTTACAGAGGAAGAATTCTGTTCCACTTCCCCATGGAGAATGTATATATATATATATAAACAAAGGCAGTAATTTCATGCACTGGTCAGGGAGGTATACCATCTTTTAGGAGTGAAGAAGAGCAGAATGTAAGTGTGGGGGAGGTACGTGAGGCATTACGTAAAATGAAAGGGGGTAAAGCAGCTGGAACTGATGGGATCATGACAGAAATGTTAAAAGCAGGGGGGGATATAGTGTTGGAGTGGTTGGTACTTTTGTTTAATAAATGTATGAAAGAGGGGAAGGTACCTAGGGATTGGCAGAGAGCAAAAGAGACTGTAAAAATTATAGAGGAATAAGCTTACTGAGTATACCAGGAAAAGTGTACGGTAGGGTTATAATTGAAAGAATTAGAGGTAAGACAGAATGTAGGATTGCGGATGAGCAAGGAGGTTTTAGAGTGGGTAGGGGATGTGTAGATCAGGTGTTTACATTGAAGCATATATGTGAACAGTATTTAGATAAAGATAGGGAAGTTTTTATTGCATTTATGGATTTAGAAAAGGCATATGATAGAGTGGATAGAGGAGCAATGTGGCAGATGTTGCAAGTATATGGAATAGGTGGTAAGTTATTAAATGCTGTAAAGAGTTTTTATGAGGATAGTGAGGCTCAGGTTAGGGTGTGTAGAAGAGAGGGAGACTACTTCCCGGTAAAAGTAGGTCTTAGACAGGGATGTGTAATGTCACCATGGTTGTTTAATATATTTATAGATGGGGTTGTAAAGGAAGTAAATGCTAGGGTGTTTGGGAGAGGGGTGGGATTAAATTATGGGGAATCAAATTCAAAATGGGAATTGACACAGTTACTTTTTGCTGATGATACTGTGCTTATGGGAGATTCTAAAGAAAAATTGCAAAGGTTAGTGGATGAGTTTGGGAATGTGTGTAAAGGTAGAAAGTTGAAAGTAAACATAGAAAACAGTAAGGTGATGAGGGTGTCAAATGATTTAGATAAAGAAAAATTGGATATCAAATTGGGGAGGAGGAGTATGGAAGAAGTGAATGTTTTCAGATACTTGGGAGTTGACGTGTCGGCGGATGGATTTATGAAGGATGAGGTTAATCATAGAATTGATGAGGGAAAAAAGGTGAGTGGTGCGTTGAGGTATATGTGGAGTCAAAAAACTTTAACCCTTTGACTGTTTCCGACGTATAAATACGTCTTACGAGCCAATGTTTCTGACGTATTTATACGCACAAATTCTAGCGGCTTCAAATCGAGCGCCAAAGGCCTGATAGGCCTACACGGGAGAGAATGGGTCTCAGTGGTCGGTGTGCACCCTGTGAAAAAAATCTGGGACCTAGCGGTGCATTGTGGGAACGCCATGTTGTCAGTCCATTTTCACCATGCCTCTCGGTAAGAAGTTCCTCACTCCTCGGCGGATTGGAGGTCTTTTGTTCCCAAGTGATAGCTCTAACAGCGATGAAAGTGTCAGTGACAGTGAATTCAAGGGTTTTCAAGTGAGTGTTACCGAAAAAAGTGCCCAGGATAACGTAAATAGTGACGAAAACCCAGATGACCCACAACCTTCGACCTCTGGTGCTGTGCCGGCTTGTTCACGTTCACGTTCGCCTGTACCAGGACGAAAGAGGAAACTATTTGGTCGTGTACAACACCCTGATGATAGCAGTGATAGTGATAGTGATAGTGATAGTGATTTCAAGGTCATTGAAAGCAGTTCTAGTGACAGTGAGAGTGAATATTCCCCAGTGAAGCGCCAGTATGTACGACGTAGCATGCGGTCTGGTAGTGTTTCATATGTTGTTCCAAGGGGAAGGAGAAACTCTGGGAGCACATCCCGTGGCCCAACACCACGACCTGATAGTGAAGATGACGATATTGTAACGATGGGTATGAATGGTGACAGTGAGGGAGGAGGCAGTGGTGGTGATAGTGAGGGTGGCACGGCCCATGTGGCACCATCACCGGGCCACGCTACTAGCCACGCGGCTGACTCAGCAGAACAACCAGCCTCACCCTACCCCACACTGCCACAACCTGCACCACCACAACCTGCACAGCCACAACCACGGTACAATATCCAGACCCCACCAGCAGACCGCATCTGGGATTGGCAGGACGGTGACGAGTTTGTTCCCAGTCCCCATGACTTTGATGAAACACAAAGTGGAATAAAGCCATCTTGTCCACTTGGGAACAATGCCAGTGAACTGGACTGCTTTGAGTTATTCTTCGATGAACCCCTGATGGACATCATTGTCAGGGAAACCAACACATACTGTGAATACACCATGGCAAATACAATTCTCTCACCAAAATCACGGCTACACAAGTGGAAGGAGACAACTGTGGCAGAGATGTACCTGTTTTTTGCCACAATAATGCTTATGCCACATGTGTATAAGCACACTGTCACCACATACTGGACAACAGATCGCCTGATTTCAACTCCAGGTTTTAGTGACATTATAGGTGTCAATCGTTTCCTGATACTGTTGCGTATGTTACACTTTTCAGACAAAACCAGGCCTGACAGAAGCGACAGGTTATATAAGATAAGAAATGTGTTTATGTACCTGAAACAAAAGTGCTGCATGTATTTTTATCCCTTCAGGAAGCTTGTTATTGATGAGTCCTTGATTTTATTCAAAGGAAGACTCTCATTCAAGCAATATATACCAAGCAAGAGGAAACGCTTTGGTATAAAGCTATTTGTACTGTGTGATTGCAGAAGTGGTCTTGTTTTAGATATTATTGTGTACACTGGCAGTAATACTTTGAGAGATACCATGAAGTTATTGGGTATCTCTGGTGATGTGGTTCGAACAATGATGGAACCATATCTTGGTAAGGGGCATATGTTATTTACTGATAACTGGTACACAAGCCCCTTACTCAGTGATTTCTTGCGAGTGAACTTGACAGACGTGTGTGGCACAGTGCGTGGTAATCGCAAACATATGCCAAGGTTCGACGCTGGCACTCGCAGAGGTGAGGTGCAAGCCTTTGCTGCCAATGACATCATGGCATTTCGGTGGCATGACAAACGTGATGTCACATTGTTGACATCAGTTCACACAAACGAAATGGTACCCAGTGGCAGGGACAACAGAGAGACCAATGAACCCATTCTAAAGCCTGCAGCTGTCATGGACTACAACCTCAATATGCGCTTAGTGGACAAATGTGACATGCAGATTGGGTTTGCAGACTGTGTACGCAAGAGTTATAAGTGGTATATCAAACTTTTTTTCCATCTTGTTGATATCTCTATGCTAAATGCTTATAACATATACAAGTTGAAGACCAACAAAACACCAAAATATGGTGAATTTTGCCTGTCAGTAATCAGACAAATAATTGCAAAGTACAAAGGAGCAACTCCTGCAATAGACCAGCGCCCACAGACGTCATCTCGTATGAGGCCTGGTGATCACTACCCCATACAACTGCCTCCTACTACTGCCAAGAAAAATGCTCAGAAGAGGTGTTATGTATGTATGCATACCACAAAACGCCCACAAACACGCAGAGACACTCGTTTTATGTGTGAGGAGTGTGAAGTGCCCCTCTGCATATACCCATGTTTCAAAGAGTTCCACAAGCTGCAGCAGTTCTAGGAACGTGTTTAGTGACTGTACATATGTATATATATTATGGAACAATAGTAATAAACATTGTTTTGTATTGTTTGTTTGTGTAAACAAAGTGTATACACAAACTAATAGTGATAAAGTTTGTTCTGTTATTGTGTTGTAAATAATGAGTGTATATTTGAACAATGCACCTTACATTGGTCTCACAGGCCACATAAGTTACCTGGAAAAGAAAAATATTGAAAAATGCAAGAAACCTTTGAATTAGAGTAAATAAAAGAATACCGGGTGGGCGGCAGTCGCCGCTGTTGCCGTACGCACGTCAATTTCTGCAAACTTTGCGGCTCTATATCTCGGTAAGTACTGATGGCAAAAATTTTTTTTTAGGCTTAAAACACTAGTAAAAATATTCCTAACATTTTCATAAGAAAAAATAATTTTTTTTTTTTTCGAATATTTGGCGACATAGAATGACAGTTTCAGAGAGGGCCCTGAAACAGTCAAAGGGTTAAGGAAGTACAATGCCTGCACTTTAAAGGAGGGGTTTGGGATATTGGCAGTTTGGAGGGATATGTTGTGTATCTTTATGTGTATGCTTCTAGACTGTTGTATTCTGAGCACCTCTTCAAAAACAGTGATAATGTGCGAGTGTGGTGAAAGTGTTGAATGATGATGAAAGTATTTTCTTTTTGGGGATTTTCTTTCTTTTTTGGGTCACCCTGCCTCGGTGGGAGACGGCCGACTTGTTGAAAAAAAAAAAAAATATATATATATATATATATATAAATATATATATATATATATATATATATATATATATATATATATATATATATATATATAATATAATATATATATATATATATATATATATATATATATATATATATATATATATATATATATATATATATATATATAATATAATATATATATATATATATATATATATATATATATATATATAATATAATATATATATATATATATATATATATATATATATATATATACAGATAGATATATATATATATATATATATATATATATACAGTGGACCCCCGCATAACGATTACCTCCGACTGCGACCAATTATGTAAGTGTATTTATGTAAGTGCGTTTGTACGTGTATGTTTGGGGGTCTGAAATGGACTAATCTACTTCACAATATTCCTTATGGGAATAAATTCGGTCAGTACTGGCACCTGAACAGACTTATGGGGTGAAAAAATATCGTTAACCGGGGGTCCACTGTATATATAATTATAGGTAGTAGGTTGGTAGACAGCAACCGCCCAGGGAGGTACTACCGTCCTGCCAAGTGAGTGTAAAACGAAAGCCTGTAATTGTTTTACATGATGGTAGGATTGCTGGTGTCCTTTTTTCTGTCTCATGAACATGCAAGATTTCAGGTACGTCTTGCTACTTCTACTTAAACTTAGGTCACACTACACATACATGTACAAGCACATATATACACACCCCTCTGGGTTTTCTTCTATTTTCTTTCTAGTTCTTATTCTTGTTTATTTCCTCTTATCTCCATGGGGAAGTGGAACAGAATTCTTCCTCCGTAAGCCATGCGTGTTGTAAGAGGCGACTAAAATGCCGGGAGCAAGGAGCTAGTAACCCCTTCTCCTGTATATATTACTAAATGTAAAAGGAGAAACTTTCGTTTTTCCTTTTGGGCCACCCCGCCTCGGTGGGATACGGCCGGTGTGTTGAAAGAAAGAAAGATATATATATATATATATACATATATATACATACACCTTTCTTTTGTATTCAGCCTTTGTCATGGGTCAGATGTTATGTAATACTTTATATATGTATGATTCGATTCTTTTTAAAGTTTATAATTATGGTCTGTACCCTGATGCCGGTTTGGTGTCAATGCTAAGTTCTTGATGTTAAGTTTTAGTCTGTATGGTATACAGACATATCTGGACAGTTTAGTGACTTAGTCCATTTGTGTCTGAGATTATGTATATGGGTTTATTGTAACAGTATAGCGCTTCAGTTATTGTGTTCTAAGCTATATTCTTTTTCTGTATATTCGTATGTTGGTATATGTAAAGCTGTATCGTTAGGGATGTGTATGTAGATGTTCTGGTAAGATTATGATGGTAGGTTTTGGGTTTTTGATTAATGCAAAGGATGGGATTTAACTGATATAACTTCTCTGTATGTTTTATGTTCAAATGTATTGAGCCTTTGTCAGATGTCATGTTATATGTACAATTTATATACAGTGGACCCCCGCATAACGATCACCTCCAAATGCGACCAATTATGTAAGTGTATTTATGTAAGTGCTTTGTCAGATGTCATGTCAGTATATGTACTGGAATGAAAAAATCATTATATATATGTAAGGTTTTGCATCAATGAATGTGTATATATGTCAATTCATGACCCTGTGACAAGTAATTTTTTTTTAGCTATGTTCTTGCCATAAGTTTTTGTTGTATGTTTGGCAGTAATATCTTGCGAGCATATAGGTGCAATCCGTTTGTCAGTTAATTTGATTGAGATCCATACTGTTTCTTTATTTTTATGTTAAACTGTATTGATTTTAAATAAAATATAAAAAAAAAAAATGAAAAGCAGGGGTGTCACTAGCACGTTAAAAGACCATACAATAAGTGTCAGGGGCCTGAGAGTGTTCAACTGCCTCCCAGCATACATAAGGGGGATTACCAATAGACCCCTGGCTGTCTTCAAGCAGGCACAGGACAAACGCCTAAAGTCGGTACCTGACCAGCCGGGCTGTGGCTCGTATATTGGATTGCGTGCAGCCAGCAGTAACAGCCTGGTTGATCAGGCTCTGATCCACTGTGAGGCCTGGTCACAAACCGGGCCGTGGGGGCGTTGACCCCCGGAACTCTCTCCAGGTAAACTCCAGGTATGTAAAACTATAGTTCTTCTCTATAAAATGTATTTTTTGTTAATATTTTTGGGTGTCTGAAACAGATTAATTGGATTTACATTATTTCTTAATGGAAATATTACTTCAGTTTTCGGCCATTTCGGCCAACCTTCTGGAACAGATTAATTACGAAAACTGGGGGGGGGGGGACTACTGTACCTCCAGTATTTCACAAACTATGTATTCTTATTCTCATACACTGTACTTGTAATCATGATTTAGTTTTAAGGCTGCTTGAAATTTTTTGTGTAATAAAGGGTTTTCTATAAAATAGTTATATACATATGTCAATCACCTTAATTGTATATGCTATTTATACTCCACTTTGTAGAAATAGTTTTTGTTTATATGTACATACTATAGTTACTCAATAGTTTATATATTGCTTTTCGGTCTTGGTCTTTTGTTGTGTTGAACATATATTGATCAATAAAAATTGTTGATACAAAACTTGTATTTGTTGATGTAACATTTTTTTGATAGTTTGTAATAATTAAGTACAGTCAGTTTAAAACATTTTGATGATGACAAAAGTTTGAAGGTATTGTTCATTTTTTTCTTTGCTGTTCAGATACAACTGCAAATTAATATGCTAATTATTCTCACTTTACAGATAATGCTGTACTGGCACAATCCCGTTTCATCCTAATGGAGGGAATTCTTATGTTCTTTGGAGTGTTTGGCCTTCTTTGCATTTTGAAATTCCGTCGCTTTTACCATCAGCCTTACAGCGTGCCTTGGTTTGTCTGTCTCATTATTGGAGCTGCATCCCTCAGTGCCTGTGTATGGTAAGACTAATGTTTGTTATAAACAATAGGATTTATTTTAAATTTGGAACTTTAATATTTTCTTAAATAATGGAATTGCTTAATCTTTTCATACACTGATACTACACGAGATAATATTTTTCATCTATGTTCACAGTGTTCGATATTTTGGTATATTCACTTTCCTGCTTGGATTGGGCATCTTAACACGTGACTTCTGGATGATGGTTGGTGATCGCCTGGTATCAGAAAGACAGTTGCTCGGTCACTTCCTCACACGTGCAGTTATATTTATTACCATACCAGTTGCACTATATATTGGCTGCTTTTATGTTCACCTTTCGCTGTTATACAAGGCCGGCCCTAATGATAATATAATGACTTCAGCATTCCAAGCTAGCCTTGAGGTAAGTTGTTCAGTTTATTTCTTAAAGCAAGTCACATTGATGATTACTGTAACAAATCTATTTGTTATACTGGTTTGTAGTTACTGGTAGAGAGTTATGGTATCTGGTGTCTTAGTTTTTGTTTAAAGTTTCTACTACTGTTTTGGCACATACCTCCTCATTGGCTGATAAATTAGACACACATGCAACACTTGGGTATCAATAAAGATACCCAAGTGTTGCATGTGTGTCTAATTTATCAACTTGTCGGGTCTCTGAACCATTCATCTACATTGGCTGCCATTCCAACAGTTTCAACTACAGTACTCTTTTTACTTGTTAAAATTTACATCTTTTTTTTATGTACTTTACTCCTTGCTTTCCTTTTGATGGCATTAAAAATCATCTGTTATAGTGCAACTAATTTTACTCTGCAGGTTATTTTAAAAACAAAAGAATACTTAAAAAATAATAACAAAATAGGTCTGGGACAGGGATGTGTAATGTCACCATGGTTGTTTAACCCTTTCAGGGTCCAAATGCCAAATTTCAAAGTGCACACCAGTGTCCAAGAATTTTCAAAAAATAATTTTTTTTTTCTTATGAAATGGTAGAGAATCTTTTTCTGAAGGAAATAAAACAAAAAAGTACGAAATTTGATGAAAAATTGATGAAATTATGCTCTCGCGAATTTTGATGTGTCAGCGATATTTATGCATTGGCGATTTTGCTGACTTTGACTCCCATTTTAGGCCAATTATATTACTCCAGTTGACCAAATTCTTAGCTATTTCACCAGTATTACTTCTGTTCTATTGATTGAGCACAAGAAATCACCTACTGCTTCAACTGCAAAATAGTGATCAGAAATTGGTAATTTGGCCAATTTAATGCAAAGTTCAAAATATTCTAATTTCAAAATAGGGTCCAGAATAAACAATGCAGGCATTCCTGGAACTAAACTAACACTTCCTCTGTTCATTAGTTATGTTTTCAGGCTTTATAAATGAATTCCACTTTGATTTTTTATTCACATAATGAATTTTTATTCAAACCAAAAAATAGAAGATTTACTGTTATGTAATACTGTAATAATTGTATAAATAATATCACCACATTTGTGAACGTATATTAGACCCACCAGCTGGTGTGTATTAGACGTGTGGGATCATTTGTTTACTCTTGAACATCGGCAAAAATTTAACATTTCTGCTATTTTGAGCACAGTTTCAACCATTTTCCATTACTAAAACCAATCAAAATCATCTCTATTTCTGTAATATATCTTTCATTCTATCAAATGAGACCAAGAAATCGCAAATACAACTATAAAAAACATACGAAAAAACACTGCAAAATCGCTGCTTTAATCGAAAATTACGGTCTGTTTTTTCTCTCGTTATGCTGCAGGATTTGTTTTATGTGGTGCACACATACCACATAGATGTATTCTCTCATATCTAGGCCCAAATTGACTGCTCACAGCTTATCAGAGTGAGCTGAGCTCATGGCGTAGATCTACGGTTTGGACCCTCAACGTATAGCCGTAGATCTACGGCACGGACCCTCAAAGGGTTAACATACAGATGGGGTTGTAAAAGAAGTTGTTAGGGAAAGGGGTGGGATTAAATTATGGGGAATCAAATACAAAATGGGAATTGACAGTTACTTTTTGCTGATGAAACTGTGCTTTTGGGGGATTCTAAAGAAAAGTTGCAAAGGTTAGCAGACTAGTTAGGGAGGGTTTGTAAAGGTAGAAAGTTGAAAGTGAACATAGATAGGAGTAAGGTGATGAGGGTATCAAATGATTTAGATAAAGAAAAATTGGGAATCACATTGAAGGGAGGGAGGGAGTGAGTATAGAAGCGAATGTTTTCAGATATTTGGGAGTTGACTTGTCAGCAGATGAGCTGATGAAGGATGAGGTTAACCACAGAATTGATGAAGGAAGAAAGGCGAGTGGCGCATTGAATTATCTGTGGAGACGAAGAACATTATCCATGGAGGCAAAGAAGAGACTGTACGAAAGTATAGTGGTACCAACACTCTTATATGGGTGTGAAGCCTGGGTTGCAAATGCTTTAGTGAGGAGGCGGCTGGAGGCAGTGGAGATGTCCTGTCTAAGGGCAGTGTGTGGTGTAAATATTATGCAGAAAATCCGGAGTGTGGAAATTAGGAGTTAGTGTAGTTACTAAAAGTATTAGTCAAGAGGGCCGAAGACAGTGTCTACCATTGCAGACACTGCAAGGCTCCAGGCGGACATCAACCAAATCCTTCAATGAGCTGCAGAAAACAATATGAAGTTCAATGATGAGAAATTTCAATTACTCCAATGTGGTAAACACGAGGAAATTAAAACTTCATCAAGTACAAAACAAATTCCGGCCACAAAATAGAGCGAAAAACCAACGTCGGAGGATCTCGCCTTCAAGGACCATAACATTGTATCAATCGCAGCTGCTAGAAAAATGACAGGATGGATAATGAGAACCTTCAAAACTAGGGATGCCAAGCCCATGATGACACTCTTCAGGTCGCTTGTTCTATCTAGGCTGGAATATTGCTGCACACTAACAGCACCTTTCAAGACAGGTGAAATTGCTGACCTAGAAAATGTAAAGAGAACTTTCACGGCACGCATAATGGAGATAAAACGCCTCAATTACTGGGAGCGCTTGAATTTTCTGAGCCTGTATTCCCTGGAATGCAGGCGGGAGAGATGCATGATTATATACACCTGGAAAATCCTAGAGGGACTAGTACCGAACTTGCACACGAAAATCACTCACAACGAAAGCAAAAGACTTGGCAGACGATGCAACATCCCCCCAATGAAAAGCAGGGGTGTCACTAGCACATTAAGAGACAGTACAATAAGTGTCAGGGGCCCCGAGACTGTTCAACTGCCTCCCAGCATACATAAGGGGGATTACCAATAGACCCCTGGCAGTCTTCAAGCTGGCACTGGACAAGCACCTAAAGTCGGTACCTGACCAGCCGGGCTGTGGCTCGTACGTTGGATTGCATGCAGCCAACAGTAACAGGCTGGTTGATCAGGCTCTGATCCACCGTGAGGCCTGGTCACAGACCGGGCCGCGGGGGCATTGACCCCCGGAACTCTCTCCAGGTAAATTCCAGGTGAAGTGGTTTGGTCCAGAGGCGTTGCTGGGGTTGGTGTCACCCAGGGCAGAATCTTGGGCGTCACCCAGGGCAGCAAATTGGTGTCACCCCAGTGGAATTAAAGGGTGGGGGGATGGGGGTAGTAAACTCCAGTTATGTCACTACTGCATGACCAGTAACTAATGTTTAGCAATGAGAACATTGCTAAATTGAACAGGAGAATACTTCTCAACTTTATTAATGATAAAATAAATAATCGTAGTAATACTGAGTAAACATAAACTCAAATACCACTTTGAGTACAAGCAACAGATCCTACATTTATTCATCTTCAACAATGCCCCCCCCTTCCACCCCCCCCCCCAAAAAAAAAATGAAAAATGAAGAAAAACATTGTAATATCAGAGAAACACTAGTTCCGATTTGACCTTGAGTCCAGGTAACATCTCAGTGAAGCTGATCTTAAGTTTCCTTGCCTTCATTCCTGCAAAATCATATATCACATCATCAAAATCAGTGATTTGCCCTATATAGGCTATATAGAAATGAAGGATTCTTCTCTTATGTTGGTGCAGCACTGTTTTGTGCATAAGTGTCACCTTTAGAGGCTCTATGGTGTCACCTGGGGCAGCCCCCCTCCCCTTATGACACCTCTGGTTTGGCCATTCAGAGAGAATGGAACAAAGAATGATTTGGTGAGTGTATAAATTTGTAGCGAAAGGAATGCAGGGTAGGGGTCATCCCTGTAAAGGTTGGAGGGAGGGGGTAAAGGAGGTTTTCTGGGCTTGGGCTTGGGCTTCCAGCAAGCATGCATGAGAGTGTTAGATAGGGAATGGTGACAAATGGTTTCTGGGACCTGACAAGCTGTTGGGAGTGTGAGCAGGGTAATATATTGTTAAGGGATTCAGGGAAACTGGTTAGTCAGACTCGAGTCCTAGAAATGGGGAGTACAATGCCTGCACTTTAACCCTTTCAGGGTCCGTGCTGTAGATCTACGCCTTTACGTTGAGGGTCCAAACCATAGATCTACGCCATGAGCTCAGCTCACTCTGATAAGCTGTGAGCGGTAAATTTGGGCCTAGATATGAGAGAATACATCTGTGGTATGTGTGCACCACATAAAACAAATCTGCAGCTCAGTGCATAATGAGATAAAAAAAACTGAGACCGTAATTTTCGATTAAAACAGCAACTTTGCAGTGCTTTCTTTTATGTTTTTTATAGTTGTATTTGTGATTTCTTGGTCTCATTTGATAGAATGGAATATATATTACAGAGATGATTTTGATTGGTTTTATTATTGAAAATGGCTTGAAACGGAGCTCAAATTAGCGGAAATGTTAACTTTTGCCGTTGTTCAAGAGTAAGCAAATGACCTCACACGTCTAATACAAGCCAGCTGGTGGGTCCAATATATGGTCACAAATGTACTGATATTATTTATACAATTATTACAATATTGCATGACAGTAAATCTTCTGTGTTTTGGTTTGAATAAAAATTCATTATGTGAATTTAAAATCAAAATGGAATTCATTTGTAAAGCCTGAAAACATAACGAATGAACAGAAGAAAAGTTAGTTTAGTGCCAGGAATGCCTGCATTGTTTATTCTGGATCCTATTTTGAAATTGGAATATTTTGAACTTTGCACTAAATTGGCCAAATTGCCAATTTCCAATCACTTTATTTTGTAGTTAAAACAGTTGACTTGGCGATTTCTTGTGCTCAATCGATAGAATTGAAGTAATACTAGTGAAATAGCTAAGAATTTGGTTGACTGGAATAAGGTAATTGGCCTAAAATGGGAGTCAAAGTCGACAAAATCGCAGATGTGTAAATGTGTAAGCATGCACGTATGTTTGTACGTGCACGTTTAGTGGGACCTAGGCTTAAGTAGAAGTAGCAAGACGTACCTGAAATCTTGCATGTTTGAGACAGAAAAGACACCAGCAATCCTACCATGCAAAACAATTACAGGCTTCTGTTTTATACTCTCCTGGCAGGATGGTAGTACCTCCCTGGGTGGTTGCTGTCTACCAAAATACTACCTAGGAAATCCTTAATGTATCTAGCAAAAATTTAATGAAATATTGTTAATATAAAATGAGATGGTTTTAAACTGATTCTGATCACCACAGTACTGTATAGTGTAAATGTTTTCTTCAATCAGTGCTTTAGGAGAAACATTTTGATTAATATTTTGATACTTAAACAGGGTGGTTTGGCTTCTATTATTGCTAATCAACCAGTGAAGGTGGTTCATGGGTCACAAATTACACTGCGGCACACTCATGGCCGCACCTGTTGGTTGCACTCTCACGATGCTGTGTATCCTGTCAAGTACCCGGATGGGCGTGGCTCCTCACACCAGCAGCAGGTCACATGCTATAGCTATAAAGATGTCAACAATTGGTGGATTGTCAAAAAACCAGAGGTGTAAGTTAATAATTATGTCTAAGTTTTTAAATAGTAAATTTTACAAGTTAGCCAGCACCATAAGCAGTGTTTATAATCTGCACCCTATTCTCACTACCAACACCACCACTGACAAAATTTTCTAAGCTTTGATTTCATATGTTCTTACCAAGCTCATCCTGCCCATACCTGACACAACACTTTGGTTACTCACTCCTGCAAATGCAACCCCCTCACCTTGTACCTAATTCATATACAGCAAACCCTCAATATATTGGACTTTTAATTATTTTATTTTCAAAGTTTATTGTAGTATATCTCAGTTGTGTACAGTACTGTATTAGATATACAGTAGATTACTTTAGTGTTTTTGTTTCTTGCTACAGATTTTAACTTTATTCTGACAAAACGAAGACTCAGATAATTTTCCCATTAGTCCATTATATCGAGGGTTTTCTGTAATTTTCTTTTTTGGTTTTGAAGTAGGAAAAACCCCTGGCGGACAAAGCATTCCATTATCATAATGCCTCATGTCTCTCTTCCATACTTAAGTGTTGATTCACCTTTTACAATGTAACATTCATACAAATGTGTTCTGCTGTTCATAGATTTTTTTAAAATTGTAAATGAAGGGATTCAGGGAAACCGGTTATTTTCATATAGTCGGACTTGAGTCCTGGAAATGGGAAGTACAATGCCTGCACTTTAAAGGAGGGGTTTGGGATATTGGCAGTTTGGAGGGATATGTTGTGTATCTTTATATGTGTATGCTTCTAAACTGTTGTATTCTGAGCACCTCTGCAAAAACAGTGATAATGTGCGAGTGTGGTGAAAGTGTTGAATGATGATGAAAGTATTTTCTTTTTGGGGATTTTCTTTCTTTTTTGGGTCACCCTGCCTCGGTGGGAGACAGCCGACTTGTTGGGGGAAAAAAAAAAAATGCCACTTTACAATAGTTTCATCAGAGATATTTTTTCCACTGTTTATGCTCTTATTTTTATGTTTTCTTGAAATGCTCCTCTAAAATTATAGGAATTTGGTTTATATGTTTATGATGCTACCAAGGTCTGTTTTCATTAGTTTAATTTTTCCAGGGAGGAATTGGTTGTGACTGAGCCACATGAGCCCATTAAAAATGGAGACCTTGTTCAGCTGGTTCATGGCCTCACCTCTCGGGCCCTCAACTCTCACGATGTTGCAGCTGGCATGTCACCACACAACCAAGAAGTAATAAAAATGTTATACTTGTATTTTACAGAAGTTGCACAGTGCTTTGGTAAACATTTTTAACTTCCTATTCCTCAAAATCGTTTACCAGTTAAGTGTACTTTGTCTTCATACTAGAGGAGCAGAGAACAAGAGGGGGCTTGCTTACATGGACATAGACAAGAATAGGATCTTTAAAAGGGATGCATAAGGTACAAATTTAATCACTTAAATAAACTACAGGGTTAACTGCACAAGTACCTTCCATAAAGGAGAGTCAAAAGCAGTATGTCAGTTGGTTGAAATTTAAGATGTGGGACCAAGAGCTAGTGATTCTTCCCTTGCGAACTATCCTAGGTAATTGAAGATAGATGTTGATTTTATGTGCATGAGTTTTGGTAGACTAACTTTCTTCACTAAGGTATTTGAGGAAGTAGATCATGGTATTGAATATATTGTGTGTGTATATGGACTTAAGTAAGACTTTCAATAAAGTTCCACATCAGAGGCTATTGAGGAAACTTAAGGCACACGGAATAGGAGAAATTTTTTCCTGGGTTGAGGCATGGTTGATGAATAGGCAGCAGAGAGTTTGCATAAATGGGGAGAAATCGGAATGGGGGCATATCACAAGCGGTGTTCTTCAGGGGTCAGTGTTGGGCCCCTTGTTGTTCACAATCTACATAAACGACATAGATGAGGGAATAAATAGAGGCATAAGCAAATTTGCTGATGACACCAAAATAGGCCATCCAATTCATTCAAATGAGAACATTAGAGCAATCCAGGATGATGTGAATAGACTCGTGCAGTGGTCGGAGAAGTGGCAGATGCAGTTTAATATAGACAAATGCAAAGTTCTAAATGTTGGAAAGGAAAATAACCATGCCACATATAAACTAAATAATGTAGATCTTAATATTACAGATTGTGAAAAGGATTTAGTTCTGGTTAGTAGTAATCTAAAACCAAGGTAACAGTGCATTAGTGTTCGCAATAAAGCTAACAGAATCCTTGGCTTCATAGCAAGAAGCATAAATAATAGAAGTCCTCAGGTTGTTCTTCAACTGTCTTTGGTTAGGCCTCATTTAGAATATGCTGCACAGTTTTGGTCACCGTATTACAGAATGGATATACGTAAATGCACAGGAAAGTGTACAAAGGAGGATGGCAAAGTTGATCCTATGTACTAGAAATCTTCCCTATGAGGATAGGCTGAGGGCCCTGAATCTGCACTCTAGAAAGGTGAAGAATTAGGGATGATATGATTGAGGCAGTGGAGATGTCCTGTCTAAGGGTAATGTGTGGTGTAAATATTATGCAGAAAATTCGGAGTGTGGAAATTAGGAGAAGGTGTGGAGTTAATAAAAGTATTAGTCAGAGGGCTGAAGAGGGTTTGTTGAGGTGGTTTGGTCATTTAGAGAGAGTGGATTAAAGTAGAATGACATGGAGAGCATATAAATCTGTAGGGGAAGGAAGGCGGGGTAGGGGTCGTCCTTGAAAAGGTTGAAGGGAGGGGTAAAGGTGGTGATATGGGTGAGGGGTTTGAACTTCCAGCAAGTGTGAGTGAGCGTGTTAGATAGGAGTGAATGGAGACAAATGGTATTTGGGACCTGACGAGCTGTTGGAGTGTGAGCAGGGTAATATTTAGTGAAGGGATTTGGGGAAACCGGTTATTTTATATAACCGGACTTGAGTCCTGGAAATGGGAAGTACAATGCCTGCACTCTAAAGGGGCACCTCTGCAAAAACAGTGATTATGTGTGAGCGAGGTGAAAGTGTTGAATGATGATGAAAGTATTTTCTTTGTGGGGATTTTCTTTTTTTTTGGGTCACCCTGCCTCGGTGGGAGACGGCCAACTTGATTGAGGTGTATAAATGGAAAACAGGAATTAATAAAGGGGATGTAAATAGTGTGCTAAAAATATCTAACATAGACAGGACTCGCAGCAGTGGCTTTAAATTGGAAAAATTCGGATTCAGGAAGGATATAGGAAAGCACTGGTTTGGTAATAAAGTTGTAGATGAGTGGAACAAACTCCCGAGTACCGTCATAGATGCTAAGATGTTGTGTGGTTTTAAAAATAGGTTGGATAAATACACGAGTGAGTGTGGGTGGGTGTGAGTTGGACCTGACTAGCTTGTGCTACTAGGTCGGATGCACTGCTCCTCCCTCAAGTGACGTGTCTAACCTCACTAGGTCAAGGCATTGGCTTAAGCCGGTGGGAGAATTAGAGCTGCCTTGTATAGGCCAGTAAGCCTGTTGCAGTGCTCCTTCTTTCTTATGTTCTTACAAATGCACTGGCTTAGGCTGCTCAGAAAGAAGATACAAAAGCTTTTCCCATACCATGTTTCCTCCAGTTATAAATGAGTGGAAATGGTTGGAAATGGTAGACCTACTGTTCAGCTTGAATAAAACAAAGAAACTATTATTACGTATAATAAAATAAGGAAAATAGATATTTATTGCAGGATTGTCAGAAATGATGCATAAAAAAATTTCAACAAATTATAAAAGGTTTAAGAGGACGTAGGTGTTTGTTCAAGATGCAATGTCACTCTTGACAGACTTTGAGGATTGTGCTCACATCTCTCGTCCATAGCCACCCATTTGCTGGTGCTCCTGACCCTCCTCTTGCTTTTGTCCTTCTGCTGCTTGCATGTTTTTTATATTTCCTGGAGTGCCTGTAGGGATCTCTGGGAACTTTTATCAGAGTTATTGAACATTAACACATCACAAATAGCATCAGTTGAAAAACTGATGCTGGTAGTATTAACTTGGTGTGATAGTAGTTGTTTTATTAATGTAGTTTATTATTACTTTAATTATTTTCTTAGTATGTATATTTATTATTACAGATGTTACAGTGGATAGGGGAACAATGTGGCAGATGTTGCAAGTATATGGAATAGGTAGTAAGTTACCAAATGATGTAGAAAGTTTTTATGAGGATAGTGAGGCTCAGGTTAGGGTGTGTAGGAGAGAGGGAGACTACTTCCCAGCAATACTAGGGATGTGTAATGTTACTATGGTTAACATAGTTATAGATGGGGTTGTAAAAGAAGTAAATGCTAGGGTGTTGGGGAATGGGGTGGGATTAAATTATGGGGAATCAAATCCAAAAGGGAGTTGACAGTTACTTTTTGCTGATGATACTGTGCTTTTGGGGGATTCTAAAGAAAAGTTGCAAAGGTTAGTTAGGACAAGTTTGGGAGGGTGTGTAAAGGTAGAAATTTGAAAGTGAACATAGATAAGAGTATGATGATGAAGGTATCAAATGGACATCACATTGGAGGGAGGGAGTATGGAAGAAGTGAATGTTTTCAGATATTTGGGAGCTGACTTGTCAGCAGATGGGTTTATGAAGGACGAGGTTAACCATAGAATTGATGAAGGCAAAAAGGAGAGTGGTGCGTTGAGGTATCTGTGGAGACAATGAACGTTATCCCTGAAGGCAAAGAAAGGAATGTATGAGAGTATAGTGGAGCCAACACTTATATGGGTGTGAAGCATGGGTTGTAAATGCTGCAGTAAGGAAGCGGCTGGAGGCAGTGGAGATATCGTGTCTAAGGGCATGTGTGGTGTAAATACAGCCTCTCCTCGCTTTGCTACGTACTTGTTTATCGACCCCTCGGACTTTAGACGGGCTCGCTGACCAGTATTCATACCTAAATAATGTGTATTAGAGCTGATTTCCTCTTCTGTTTATTTCATTATACAGTACACTTCTGTATAAACATTTAAAAATATACCAGAAATGTTATAAATGGTGCAAAGGTGACATTAAAACAATATCAAAGATGACTCAAGAAATCGTAATGACACGATTGCAAACAAACCATACCCCCGGCCGGGATTGAACCCGCGGTCAGTCTCAAAACTCCAGCCCGTCGCGTTAGCCACTAGACCAGCTAGCCACAATAAGATTCATCCAACTAGGTATATTTCTACACCTGGGGCTGGAGTTTTGAGACTCTATGACCGCGGGTTCAATCCCGGCCGGGGGTATGGAATATCAAAGATAGTCGACACAAACTCTCTACCATTATAGTATGCTCCTCACTTGGCAATGAATTCATTTAACAACATGGTCTTAGGAACGGAACTGTCGTTAAGTGAGGAGAGGTTCTATTATGCAGA
This sequence comes from Cherax quadricarinatus, assembly GCF_038502225.1. Lineage (NCBI taxonomy): Eukaryota > Metazoa > Arthropoda > Malacostraca > Decapoda > Parastacidae > Cherax > Cherax quadricarinatus. The sequence goes on along the minus strand of NC_091292.1, from coordinate 32,840,358 downwards.
GTATTTGTAGTTTGGAAATTAGGAAGAAGTGTGGAGTAACTAAAAGTATTAATTACAGGGCTGAAAATGGGCTGTTGAAGCGGTTTGGTCATATAGAGAGATTGGAACAGAGTAGAATGATTTGGAGAGCGTAGAAGTCTGTTGGGGAAGGAATGTGGGGTAGGGGTCATCCCCGAAAAGGTTGGAGGGATGGTGTAAAGGAGGTTTTGTAAGCGAGGGGCTTGGACTTCCAGCAAGCATGCACGAGGGTGTTAGATAGCAGTGAATGGTGACGAATGGTTTTTGGGACCTGATGAGTTGTTGGGAGTGTGAGCAGGGTAATATTTTGTGAAGGGATTCAGGGAAAATGGTTAGCTGGACTTGAGTCCTAGAAATGGGAAGTATGCCTGCTCTTTAAAGGAGGGGTTTAGGATATTGGCAGTTTGCAGGGATGTTTAAACTGTCGTATCTAAGTGCCTCTGCAAAGAGTGACTCTGTATGAGTAATGGTGAAAGTGTTGAATGATGTAAGTTTTTTTCTTTTTTTTTTCTTTTTGGGTCACCCTGTCAGCATAGTTGCTAATCCCTGTGTTACATAGCATAGCATATTAGTATCATCCATGTGCTTTAGATAGGAGATCCCTTGTAGGCCTGTGACTGTGTGACGTCACGGGATGCGCATGTGTACGCTCGTACCTCTGCCCCGGTCTCACTCGGCATAGACCTACAGGCGAAGACAGGCAAGGCACTGGGCTCCATTCCTCATCATCTCAGTCTGACAATATATCGTAACCATCCAACAAGTGTGTGTACCTTCAACCCTCGATATCTCCATTTAAGAACCCCTTACGATAAATGGTGGCATCGGAGGGCCTGTAATTCTGACGATTACAGCGATTTCTGGAGATAAATTTCGACCTGCAAGACGGCCATTTCGTGTCACCAGTAGGCCTACCGAGGTTAACGCCAGCCAGCTACCTCAAGCCAGTTCTCCCGCCCAAGCTCCTACCAGCTTCTACATTATTCACTGGTCAGTCTTTGTATTAGTGTATCTGCTTATTTGCATCACTCCCGAGGGGTTGACCCGAGTTTGCAAAATAAGCCAGCTTCCAGTCTGTGATGAGGAATGGAGCCCAGTGCCTTGCCTGTCTTCGCCTGTAGGTCTACGCCGAGTGAGACCGGGGCAGAGGTACGAGCGTACACATGCGCATCCCGTGACGTCACAGTCACAGGCCTACAAGGGATCTCCTATCTAAAGCACATGGATGATACTAATATGCTATGCTATATAACACAGGGATCAGCAACTATGCTGACAACCCTGCCTCAGAGGGAAACGGTCAGCGTGTTGAAAAGAAAAATTATTATTGTTCAGAGGGCTTAGTGATCTACTTGGTCAGTGTACTTCAGATTTCAAAACTATCTCCCCTACCCTTCATGTCCTTACTCTCCCTCTATTTCTTTCTGTTATTTCTCTACCCTCATTTCATTTTTCTTCATCCTTCCCTCTCTAGCCTCCTCCCTTCCCTCTGGTCTCCTTTTTCTCCAGCTCTCACACTTCCTTTCCTCTCTACCAAATATCCAAATATCTATATGGATATGCTGAATATTGAAGACAGAGTAAAACAACTGAAGTTAAATCAAGTTTATAAAATTGCTCAGTGTCCAGAATATCTTGCTGCTAATTTTATCAAAGTTGGGAACCAAAGCAACCATAGTACTAGGGGGAGAGAGCACAACTTTGTAGTACCTACAGTCAGTTGCCAGGCTTCAAACACTTTTTATTGTACAGCAATTAAGGAATGGAACAGATTGCCCACACAGGCCAGAGCCAGTCATAGCATGAGCCAATTCAAGAAGAGCCAAAAGGTACCTAATGAATGTAGCAACAGAAAAGGAGGAGAATGATTTTTTATTTTATTAGCTAACAAACATGTAGATGTAAATAACTCTATTTACCTTATTCCTAGTATATATCCTTTATAGTATAATAATAAGATATCTTCTATATTGTATAATAAGGTATAAAAAGGACCCCAATGGAAATGCGTCACTCTGACTTTTGGGTTATCCTAGGTTCTCTACACACATGCTGCTATGTATGATAATCTATGTAACTATATTGTGTATACCTGAATAAACTTACTTACTAGTACCAATAGCAAGCATGTTTGTCTCACACTCAGCAGACAGAGGACCGAGCCTCCACCTCTTCTTGCACTGAATGACCCTCATGGGTTTAGTGCTTAACATGAATAATAATAATTTCCTCTCCACCCCTTCCATCCTCCTCCTCCTCTTCTCTGTCCTCCTCCTCCTCCTCCTCCTCTTCTCTGTCCTCCTCCTCCTCTTCTCTGTCCTCCTTCTCTCTCCTCCTCCTCCTCTCTCCTCCTCCTTCTCTCTCCTCCTCCTCTTCTGTCTTCCTCCTCCTCCTCTTCTCTGTCCTCCTCTTCCTTCCCTTCCTCCTTTTCCTCCCTGCCTTGGGATCAACCACAGCCAACCACCGTAAATCTTTATTAATAACCCAACAAAAAACTGCAGTGCAGATGATTACTAGCTCCTGTGCCAGGCAGCACACCCCACCACTTATCAAAAGCCTGAGCTTGCTAAATATATGATACATACACTTATATTATTTTTCTGCTACATATACAGAACATTAAACTCCAAAATAAACCCTCCACTTAAACTTCTTGATTACTACAACAAAACAGTCACAATACAAGGCATAAGGCACTCTTCAACATCCCTCATGTCAGTCTCACACTATGCAAAAATGCAATGTACATGAAGGGCCTGAAGATCTGGAATTCACTACCTGAACTGGTAAAGGATCCCCTGACCACTTATAAATTTAGGACTTTGCTTAAAAATTATCTTCTCTTTCATTACTAACCAAAACAACTTCTAATTAGTTGTACAGTATTATATGACCTCTAGTCTATTAAACATCTGCCAATCCATGAAATATTACTCCTTGAACCATTAATTGTAATGTTTTATTATGTGCAACTTCAAAATTATTATTCTTATAAACCTCCACCTTGACTACTTCGCATTAGTATTAAGATTAAATAAAGATTTTAATAAAAGTTAACCTCTTATCTTGTCTAGATTTAAGTAATTATGTACTAGGATTAGTCTACTCCCTCCCTCCCCCCTTCCTCCTCCCTCCCTCCCCACCTTCCTCCTTCCTCCTCCCTCCCTCCCCACCTTCCTCCTCCCTCCTCCCTCCCTCCCCCCCTTCCTCCTCCCTCTCCCCCCCTTCCTCCTCCCTCCCTCCCTCCCCCCCCCCCTTCCTCCTCCCTCCCCCCCTCCTCCTCCCTCCCCCCTTCCTCCTCCCTCCCTCCCTCCCCCCTTCCTCCTCCCTCCCTCCCCCTCCCCCCTTCCTCCTCCCTCCCCCCTCCCCCCCTCCTCCTCCCTCCCTCCCCCCTTCCCCCCCTCCTCCTCCCTCCCCCCTTCCTCCTCCCTCCCTCCCTCCCTCCCTTCCTTCCTCCTCCCTCCCTCCCCCCTTCCTCCTCCCTCCCCCCTTCCTCCCTCCCTCCCCCCTTCCTCCTCCCTCCCCCCTTCCTCCTCCCTCCCCCCTTCCTCCTCCCTCCCTCCCTCCCCCCTTCCTCCCTCCCTCCCTCCCTCCCCCCTCTCCCCTTCCTCCTCCCTCCCTGCCCCCTTCCTCATGCAGTGCCTACACAGATAATGCTGAATAAAGGTTGTGCAGAATACCAACCTAAAAATTCATCCATAATCTGGCATTTAAGGAAATCCAGCACCACCCAACTATCCCCACCAGAGAAAGAAAATGGATGAATTAGCATACAAGTGTTCATGGATTTCAGAGTGGTGTGTAATTCTCTCAGCTGACAAATTTCTCCACTATTAGATGGATTATTAAAAAAAAATGGCTAAACACAGCCTCAGATGTTCAGTGTAGGAGAAATACCATTTCGTTTTATAAGAGAAAACGATTATCCTAGTTATGGGTATGAGAGGAAGTTGAGAGAAAGTGGGTAGTCATCATGATCATGTTACAGAGATATGACAACAAAATTCTTTTATCTCCAAGTGAAGATCCCCAGCATCCTCCTGAGTAGAAAAAGAGCGAGTGGTGGTTTCACACCTCTTAAATGTATATGAAACTTCTTTTTTAGGTCATTGATACACAGGAGGAACAACAGAGTATGTAGAAAGCTTCATTGGAGACAGTGTTGGTAGAGTAGGTGTTATTGTCAAGGATACCTGCTAGCAACTGTCAGATATAGGTGTTAGTGCCAGGGTTAACTGTCAACAGCTTTGATGTAAATTTCGATCAGATATTAAGTGTGACTCTTGAGGACAAGTAGTGTACATCTTCAAACATTATGACCATTTGTCTTCTCTCAGATAATTATGTAATGTATTGTCACAGTTGCTCTTGCTGATGACACTGTGCTTTTGGGAGATTCTGAAGAAAAGTTGCAGAGGTTGGTGGATGAGTTTGGTAGGGTATGTAAAAGAAGAAAATTAAAGTGAATATAGGAAGCAGTAAGGTGATGAGGGAAAACAAAAAAAAATAGGTAACAAAAGATTGGACATTAGATTGGTGGGAGAGAGTATGGCAGAGGTGAATGTATTCAGATGTTTAGGAGTGGATGTGTCAACAGATGGGTCTGTGAAAGATGAGGTGGATCATAGAATTGACAAGGGGAAAAAGGTGAGTGGTGCACTTAGGAGTCTGTGGAGACAAAGAACTTTGTCCATGGAAGCAAAGAGAGGAAATAAGAGATTATAGTTATACCAATTCTCTTATATGGGTGCGAAGCACAGGTGGTGAATGTTACAAGGAGAAGGCTGGAGGCAGTCGAGATGTCGTGTCTGAGGGCAATGTGTGGTGTGAATGTAATGCAGAGAATTTGTAGTTTGGAAATTATGAGGTTCGTGATTACCAAAACTATTATCCAGAGGGCTAAGGAGGGGTAGTTGAGGTGATTCGGACATGTCGAGAGGATGGAACAAAATAGAATGACTGAGTGTGTGTGTATATCTGTAGTGGAGGGAAGGTGGGATAGAGGTCAGCCTAGGAAAAGTTGGAGGGAGGGGGTAAAGGAGGTTTTGTGTATCAGGGGCTTGGACTTCCAGCAAGCATGAGTGATTTGTGTTAGATAGGAGTGAATGGAGACAAATGGTTTTTAGGACTTTATGTGCTGTTGGAATATGAGCAGGGTAATATTTATGAAGGGATTCAGGAAAACCGGCAGGCTGGACTTGAGTCCTAGAAATGGGAAGTACAGGGCCCACATTCTGAAGGGTGTTAATGTTGTAGTTTTATAACTGTAGTGGCAAGACAGTGATGGAGTGAATGATGGTGAAAGTTTTTATTTTTCTGGCCACCCTATCTTGTTGGGAAATGGCCTGTGTGTTATTAAAATTTATTTGTATATTGAAGTTCTACATATGTCACCAGAACTGGGAATTCAGAAATTTCATATTACTGTACCCTTTTAGAATATCTTCTTTGGTTTACTGAAATATTATAAACCTGTGATGAAGTAAACATGAAGTGCACTGTGTTTTTTCAGTATTACAAACTTATTTAATGTACAATATTGTTGTATAGAGTTTATCAGTATTTTTATATAGTTAATTTTTCTTTTAACAAGGTTGCTGCTTACATCGACTACAATGTGTCTATGCCTGCTCAGACTACATGGCGTGTAGAGATCCTTAACAGTGAACTGTCTGATGGATACTGGCATGCTGTGGAAAGCCAGGTAAGGGCTGGTGGGTGTGTAGTATTTGGTTGCTTAATAATATTTAAAATTTAACTTGTGACCAAATGAATAGAACAAGGTATAGATTGTGCGTGTTAAGAGACACTTGCAGTCAGTTGCTTAACTTAAAAACTTTAGTCCCAGTTCTGGTAGTAAAGATTGAAAAAATTGATTGTCATTGTTCTTGTGTACAAACTGCCCAATAAAAAGTTTCAGCAGTTTAAAGAGTATAATACGTGTATAACACTAGGTATCTTCATTGACTAAATATTTTGCCTGCACTGCAGGCTTAGTCAGTCCAGGAGACAGTACACAAGATGAAGCCTACAGTGCAGGTGAAACATTTAGTCAGTAATGCTTAGTGTTGCAAATGTATCTTATTCTCCAACTTATCAGTACGTCCTCTCCTCACTTAACAACAGCGTTCTGTTCCTAAGACTATGTCTGTAAACGAATTCGTCACTGAGGAGCATACTATAATGGTAGTGGGTTTGTGTCAACCACCTTTGATATAGTTTAATGTTACCTTTGAACCATTTATAACATTTCTGGTATATTTTTAAATGTTTATACGGTAGTGTAATGTATATTGTAATAAACAGAATAGTCATTGGTTAATGAGTACATTGCTAAGTGAGGAGAGGCTGTATTGTATAAAAAGAATTAGCAAAAGTTCTCTATACTTTTGTGAAAACCCTCGACCCACTCCTAAATGTAATTTTTCTTTTCATCTTCTGTCTGTTTAACTAGCAGTAAAATAGACATTAGTTGGTTGGCTGTTGTGCTTCGCACACCTGGCAGGTTACATAAATCATAGACTGTTGGAGTATCCTTGACAAAAAAAGTTATTCTCCAGGGAGAGAAAGGAAGTGTCATGTAGAAAAAAAAGTTTACCTGATTTTTTTGCTTTAAATGAAGTTTTTAAAAAAATCTATCAGTGCATCTTTTAAGGAATTTGAAATGAAATTTTAAGGTTTAGTATTCTACTTCATAATTTTTTTTTTTTTTATCACACCGGCCGATTCCCACCAAGGCAGGGTGGCCCGAAAAAGAAAAACTTTCACCATCATTCACTCCATCACTGTCTTGCCAGAAGGGTGCTTTACACTACAGTTTTTAAACTGCAACATTAACACCCCTCCTTCAGAGTGCAGGCACTGTACTTCCCATCTCCAGGACTCAAGTCCGGCCTGCCGGTTTCCCTGAATCCCTTCATAAATGTTACTTTGCTCACACTCCAACAGCACGTCAAGTATTAAAAACCATTTGTCTCCATTCACTCCTATCAAACACGCTCACGCATGCCTGCTGGAAGTCCAAGCCCCTCGCACACAAAACCTCCTTTACCCCCTCCCTCCAACCCTTCCTTGGCCGACCCCTACCCCGCCTTCCTTCCACTACAGACTGATACACTCTTGAAGTCATTCTGTTTCGCTCCATTCTCTCTACATGTCCGAACCACCTCAACAACCCTTCCTCAGCCCTCTGGACAACAGTTTTGGTAATCCCGCACCTCCTCCTAACTTCCAAACTACGAATTCTCTGCATTATATTCACACCACACATTGCCCTCAGACATGACATCTCCACTGCCTCCAGCCTTCTCCTCGCTGCAACATTCATCACCCACGCTTCACACCCATATAAGAGCGTTGGTAAAACTATACTCTCATACATTCCCCTCTTTGCCTCCAAGGACAAAGTTCTTTGTCTCCACAGACTCCTAAGTGCACCACTCACTCTTTTTCCCTCATCAATTCTATGATTCACCTCATCTTTCATAGACCCATCCGCTGACACGTCCACTCCCAAATATCTGAATACGTTCACCTCCTCCATACTCTCTCCCTCCAATCTGATATTCAATCTTTCATCACCTAATCTTTTTGTTATCCTCATAACCTTACTCTTTCCTGTATTCACCTTTAATTTTCTTCTTTTGCACACCCTACCAAATTCATCCACCAATCTCTGCAACTTCTCTTCAGAATCTCCCAAGAGCACAGTGTCATCAGCAAAGAGCAGCTGTGACAACTCCCACTTTGTGTGTGATTCTTTATCTTTTAACTCCACGCCTCTTGCCAAGACCCTCGCATTTACTTCTCTTACAACCCCATCTATAAATATATTAAACAACCACGGTGACATCACACATCCTTGTCTAAGGCCTACTTTTACTGGGAAAAATTTTCCCTCTTTCCTACATACTCTAACTTGAGCCTCACTATCCTCGTAAAAACTCTTCACTGCTTTCAGTAACCTACCTCCTACACCATACACTTGCAACATCTGCCACATTGCCCCCCTATCCACCCTGTCATACGCCTTTTCCAAATCCATAAATGCCACAAAGACCTCTTTAGCCTTATCTAAATACTGTTCACTTATATGTTTCACTGTAAACACCTGGTCCACACACCCCCTACCTTTCCTAAAGCCTCCTTGTTCATCTGCTATCCTATTCTCCGTCTTACTCTTAATTCTTTCAATTATAACTCTACCATACACTTTACCAGGTACACTCAACAGACTTATCCCCCTATAATTTTTGCACTCTCTTTTATCCCCTTTGCCTTTATACAAAGGAACTATGCATGCTCTCTGCCAATCCCTAGGTACCTTACCCTCTTCCATACATTTATTAAATAATTGCACCAACCACTCCAAAACTATATCCCCACCTGCTTTTAACATTTCTATCTTTATCCCATCAATCCCGGCGGCCTTACCCCCTTTCATTTTACCTACTGCCTCACGAACTTCCCCCACACTCACAACTGGCTCTTCCTCACTCCTACAAGATGTTATTCCTCCTTGCCCTATACACGAAATCACAGCTTCCCTATCTTCATCAACATTTAACAATTCCTCAAAATATTCCTTCCATCTTCCCAATACCTCTAACTCTCCATTTAATAACTCTCCTCTCCTATTTTTAACTGACAAATCCATTTGTTCTCTAGGCTTTCTTAACTTGTTAATCTCACTCCAAAACTTTTTCTTATTTTCAACAAAATTTGTTGATAACATCTCACCCACTCTCTCATTTGCTCTCTTTTTACATTGCTTCACCACTCTCTTAACTTCTCTCTTTTTCTCCATATACTCTTCCCTCCTTGCATCACTTCTACTTTGTAAAAACTTCTCATATGCTAACTTTTTCTCCCTTACTACTCTCTTTACATCATCATTCCACCAATCGCTCCTCTTCCCTAATAATCAGTCTGGTATATATGAAAATTGAAACATTGTCCTAACTTGTTTGTCTCTTCCAGATACGCTTAATTCATGTGAATTCCAGTCAGGCTCTCAAATTTTCCGGGCGTCAGCTTCCAGACTGGGGTTTCCGACAACATGAAGTAGTTACTGACAAAGTGTTAGACCAGGAAGACACCATTTGGAATGTTGAAGAGCACCGCTATACTAGAAGTACGTACGGTGATTTTTACTTCGTGCTGTACTAGATTACAAGATATTGAACCTAGCATATAATTTCACAAATCACAATGGGAGAGTTTTACATCATTCTTTCAATGATCACAACTTTAAATCCTCTTGTTACATTGTTTATTACCTATCTAACTGTAGGGAGGGGAAATTAGCTGTAGCTTTTTGGCCTGAATTAGTACTTAAGTACTATGTTAGTTCTTATTGGTTTATGAGGAAAATTGTCTTGACACAGGTCTGTCATATGATAGCATATTTAGTGGTATAGGCTTTGGCAGGGGTGCAGAAAAAAATTGTAAATATGCCTGTAAAGGTTAAATAGTTGTGATGGCCAGTAACAGTAACTGCTGACTTAAAAATGCTGGATTTGGTGGTCTGTGTGAACTGTAGGGAAGAGTGCTGTTTTTGTGCCGCTGTCATTAAATGTCAAAGAGACTGTTTTGAATGTTATGTTTGGTTGTAGTGTACAGTTGCTGCATCCATTCTCTGTAAGACTAATATGTATATGTATAAAAAAAATTCTCTTTAATAACTTGAAATTAAATGTTTTGCAGAATATTTATTGATCATACTCTAGGTACTAATTACTATTGGAGTATGAACAGGGTAACATTTACGAGGGAAGCGAGTATGGAAGAAGTGGCTACATTTAAGTGTCTGGGAGTGGACATGTCAGCTTATGGGTCTGAAAGATGAGGGTAAAAAAAGGTAGGTGATGTGTTGAGGCATCTGGAAAGATAGTTTATCTTTGAAGACCAAGAGGGGTATATATCCGACAAGTGATACCTACACTTTTATATGCGAGTAGGGCATGGGTTGTGAACATTGCACCAAGAAGGTGGCTAGAAGCAGTGGAGGTGTTGTGTTTGAGAATGAAGTGTGTTGTGAATATTATGCAGGGAATTGGAGGTATGGAATCACCAAGGGCTTAATTCAGAGAGCTGTGAAGGGGTTGAGAATATTTTAGCCTTTAGAAAGGATGGAGAGTGGTAGGATGATGAGAGAGTATAAATCTGGGGTAGAAGGAAGTAGGGGTAAGGGTCATCCCAGAAATGGGCATGCGAGTATGTGAGTGGAGGAAAATGGTTTGTGGGTGGACTTGCTGTTGGAGTGTAAGCAAAGTAATATTTAAGGGTTTCAAGGAAACCAGTTAACTGAACTAGTCTTGGAGGTGGGAACTGCAGTGCCTGCACTCTGAAGGAGGGATGGTGATATTGCAGTTGAATGTTCTTCTGAATTATGATGTTAGTACATCTCTGGCCAGAAGTGATTGAATGACGGTGGATGTACTTCCTTCTTTGGTTTACTCTACCTTAACGGAAGATGGACGATTAGGGGGAAGAAAAAATTACATTGATTAGCTTTGGGTTACTAGTGGATATGTGGTGGTGATAAAGGATGTATTTGTTGCCACTATAGTTTAGCAGTATGTAGGTATGAAAACTTGTATGTTATTGTAACATAAGGCCATTACAGTAATACAAATATTTGTCATTTAACAGCCGAAGACAAGAAAGAACGAGAGAAAGATTTGCTTCGATCAGAAATGATTCCTATGGAACGCAAAAATTTAACATTTTGGAATAAACTGTTTGAACTCCAGTACAAGATGTTATTTAACAATCAAGAAAATGTTGCTGGCCACATGTATGCTTCTGAACCACTGGATTGGTTATTCCTCAAGCGAGGAGTGGCATACTGGATCTCTGCAAACAGTAATGTATGTAGAAATGTCAAAAAACGTTCATTTTAAATTTGTGAATTCATGCATTACTGCTTCCAACCATTTTAGGTATTGAGGTTAGTCCAGCTTGATCCAAATGAAGTATATATATAATTTTAAAGATAGAAAATTTAATTTAGTTTTTTATTGTATACTGATATACAGTTTGGAAATACTTAGTTCCATGTTTATTTCTCTCTATACACAGATCTGTTTATATGTACACTTGGAGCTGTGTGTATACTGGGAGTATATTTTAATTCCTACTTTGGCAACTAAAATATTAATGATATTTTATGGTTATAGACAGATTTAAAGTAAAAACTAAGTTGACTGACCCACGTTCATTGTTGTATTTCTTGCTGACAATCGCCTGGCATTAATGCTCATTCTGGTGGGTAAGTGGAGAAGAGGCTAATTTGGGAGTGACATATTATTGTGGATTTTATAGGTAAATTATTTTTTAATAAATCCAACTGCAAAGTTATAATGTTTAATAACTATAGGAAATCAGCATTGGGGGATCTGTTAGCTTTGTGCTGCAGTATATGCATTATAAAGATCATTTATACAAATATAATTGTTTTGTGTATAAAATTTCAAACCCATCACCATTCACAATGAAGTTTTATACTTTAGATAGAGTATTTGCACAGCACTGGTACTTCTAGGGAATTTAAAAAAAATTACCTTGCTGTTGTTAGCGGTGACTGACTTGATTGGTTTTGATGGCAAAATGTGTTCAGATGAGCAGTTTAGCATTATTTTAATATTTGCTGGTGATAATTGCCTATTTGCTTTCAGATTTAAATAATGGAACCTCGGTTGTTGAATTTAATTTGTTCCAGATGTTGATTCAACAACCAAAATAGACGACAACCAAAGCAGTTTTTCCTACAAAGAATAATGTAAATAGAGGGGTAGGGGTTGTCCTAGGAAAGGATGGAGGGAGAGGGTAAAAGAGGTTTTGTGTGCAATGGGCCTGGACATGCAGCAGGCATGTGAGAGCGTGTTAGATAGGAGTGAATGGAAATGAATGGTTTTTGGGACCTGACAAAATGTTGGAGTGTGAGTAGGGTAATATTTTGTGAAGGGATTTAGGGAAATCAGTTAGCCAGATTAGTCCTGGAGGTGGGAAGTATAATGCCTGCACTTTAAAGGAGGAGTTTGAGATATTGGCTGTTTGGAGTGACATCTAAACTGTCATATCTGGGCACCTCTGCAAAGACGGTGATTGTGTGTGAATAATGGTGAAAGGGTTATTCTTTTTTTGGGTCACCTTGCCTCAGTGGGAGATGGCCAGCATGTTGGAAAAAAAAAATTAATCCATTCCAGAACCCAAATGACAACATAATAATTTATTAAAAATGTTCTTACTGCATACTGCATAAAACTGTAAAAATGAATACCAAAAGAAACTTTAACTGAAATACTGTACAGTAAATGAAAATTTAACTGCCTCTTACCAGTCACAGGAGAGTTAAAAGCATACTGGAAGCAGGAGATGAAGGAGAGGAGGGGAGATTGTTAATACTTGGAAGGAGAGTCACCTTCTATTAATATGTCAAGCAACTGTCCTGGTGTTTCTCTTTTGTATGTCTTTTCACCACTAACACCTTGTTCTGGCTCGCTGGTTCTTCATCTTGCTAAAAACCTATCCAGTGAGGTTTGTTTCAGGCTCCATTTTAACACTTGTCTAAATTGAGACATACACTGTCATTGTACATGTTAGAGAGACTGATGGCCACTGCTTTGTCTAGATGGTATTTTTCAGCAAACTCCTGCACTTCATGCCATTTAGCACACATTTCCTTAAGTGCAATGGGCACATCATCCCTTCCTCCTCTTTCCCTGATGACAGCTCCTCTGCTGCAGTATGTAGCTGCTCCTTCTAAAAGTTCTTCTGTGATGAGTTTAGTTCTGTGCTCCTCCACCAACTCCTCCACATCTTCAGTCACCTCTAGGCCCAAGGTCTTGCCCATGGACACACTATCCTCTACTGGCTCAGGCTCATTTTCAAAACCTTGAGAATCCCTGGCTGCCAGTCAGGCCACAATTTCTTCCATGCTGACTGCGTGGTCCTGGAAGACACATTCCCCCAGGCTTTGTCTATAAGCCTCAAGTAGGTGAGGATATTGAAATGGTCCTTCCAGAATTTCCTGAGGGTTAAATTTGTTTCTGAATTGATTTCAAAGCACATTTCAAAATGTGACCTGAGCCATTCATGTTGTCAGTCGCAACCAAGAGAATATATGAAAACCAGAACATTTTTTTTCTTGAATTCCTCATTTGAAAACCAATTTGTTTGACATGTAATACAGTCAGCCGAGTTTCCGCTGTATTTGGGTGAAAATATTTGATGGTTAAAAAATTTTCAGTGTTTTCTATAAATTATCCTTTTTAATATATACTCTTCAGGGAAATTGCAATATATCATGCTTAGCTATAAATTTAAATATCTGTGTACTCTATCAGGCTCAAGTACACTTCATTGGAAACATTGTTACCTGGTTGTCTGGGACATTGAGTCTAGTGGCGTATCTTGGCCTCTTTGTGCTGTATCTTTTGAGGCGACAAAGAGCATGCTATGACCTTCCAGAAGACTCTTGGAACAAATTCTGCACCTTTGGCGAGGTTTGTGAATTTCTTTCATACTTGAAAGTTTAAAGTTAAAACTCATGATAGTGTGGAATACTCAGGATCTAGCCTTTGAAGAAAAAATAAAACTCAGGTTTACTATATGAATATTATTCTTGAAATGGGTTAATAATGTGAAGTTTTGTCATTAGAAAATCATTGTTAATAAATTTGGATGAACTTTTGAGAGAATATAAAGGCAGAGAGAAATAAGTAGTGGACATTTGTTAATGTATGTCTGGATTTATATAAACTTGTTTAAGTTTCTTCATGCTGTTGATAAAATATTTTAAACATATCTTAAACCCCTTAAGGTAAAAAATTATTTCATTGGTAAGAACATTATCATGTTTTTATTTAATCAATTTTGTTTTTGCAGGTGCTTGGAATTGGGTATGCAGTGCACTACATTCCTTACTTCCTGGTTGACAGAACACTCTTCCTCCATCATTATATGCCAGCTTACATCTTCAAAGTAAGATTTATCTTTAATGTTATTGTTTTTAGTTCTCAGTACAGGGGAACCTTGGCACTCAAACTTAATTGGTTCCAGAAGGCTGTTCAAGTGCTGATCTGTTTGAGCACAGAACGAATTTTTCCCAACCAATTTTCTTTGGTTGGCTGTTATCACTAACCCTCTCAGGCCTCATGGTGACTTGTTTATACAAATAATGTAAAAAAACACCAAAAAATGCGAAGAAACACGAAATAGTTTACAATGAAGTTCTGGCAGGTCGTGTTTAGTTGGTAGAGTACTAAGTAATTGGTTGACTACCGAGCAATTTGTTTACCTAACGAAGCATTCAGATGCCAAATTATTCAAGTATGGAGCTGTTTGAGTACTGAGGTTCCACTGTATTCATTTTTGGTAGAACAACAGTGGCCTGGTGGTTAACGCTCTCGCTTCACACGGTGAGGGCCTGGGTTCGATTCCCAGCCAGAGTAGAAACATTGGACGTGTTTCTTTCAACCTGTTGTCTATGTTCCCCATCAGTAAAATGGGTACCTGGGTGTTAGTCGACTGGTGTGGGTCGCATCCTGGGACACTGACCTAAGGAGGCCTGGTCACAGACCGGGCCGCGGGGGCGTTGACCCCCGGAACTCTCTCCAGGTAATCTCCAGGTAAACAGTAAACCCTCTCATAATGCATAAGCTACATTCCTGAAAATTGGCACTCTATGAAGGTGAACATTATGAAGTGAAGAACATGGAAAAATAGGATTGTTCCAGAGAGCAAATTTGCCAGACACCAGTTTTAAATGTAATTGGTAAAAAATTACTACAGTATAATTTGCTTAACATTTTATTTGTTGCTTCAGTCATTTAAAGAGTGGTATGCAGGGGTGTCATAAGGGGTTGGGGACTGCCCCGGTTGACACCATTTAGGGGGTGACACCATAGAGCCTCTAAAGACCAAAACCATGCTGCAGCTACCTAAGAGAAAAATCCTTCGTTTCTATATAGCCTATTATAGGATTACAGAGTACAAATAGGCCTATACATGTATAGGGAAAATCATTGATTTTGATGTGATAGATAATTTTGCAGTATTCAAATTCAAAGTTTATTCTCTATAAGGATTACAATGCTAAGTTTACAGAATTTGGTTGCGTGGTTTACATGTAGTAAAGTACTAATTACAGAGGGTGCCACTAGAACACCTAGCGTGGCTAGGCATTTCGGGCGGACTTAGATTAATTCTTAAATTTGAAATATTACAAATTATGAAGTAAGTTGGTATTATGGCTAAGTGACTAAATACTAGTTTGTGAGTTTAGCATTGTGAATGCTTTTGTTTTGGCACAATAATAAGTTTCAGTATTGGAGTATCACAGGCCAACTTATGACTAGTTAGGATTCATTATTTTAAGATTGAGATTGATATTTCTGTTTATGGTCAAATGGGCGAGTGAGTGTAAGTGTGAACCACCAGGTGGTATTCGTGTAATTAGTTGACGGGGTGTATCAGGGAGATAAGATGTTTTCTAATGGTAGTTTTGAAGGTGTTGAATGTGTCTGCAGTTCTAGAGTTTTCAGGTAGGGTATGCCAGATTTTAGGGCCTTTGACATACATTGAATTTTTGTAAAGGTTTAGTCGGACACGGGGAATGTCATAGAGATGTTTGTGTCTGGTGTTATGCCTGTGGGTTCTGTCACAACTATCAAGAAAGCATTTTAGGTCAAGGTTAATATTGGAATTTAAGGTCCTGTAAATGTAGATTGCACAGTAGTAAGTGTAGATGTACTGAACAGGGAGTAAGTTTAGATCTGTGAAGAGTGGAGGGGTTTGTTGCCAGGGATGGGATTTAGTGATTATTCTTACTGCGGCTTTTTGTTGGGTTATTATTGGCTTTAGGTGTGTTGCTGCAGTTGATCCCCAAGCACAAATAGCATAGGTGAGGTATGGATAAATAAGTGAGTGGTATAGTGTGAGAAGGGCATTTTGCGGCACGTAGTATCGTATCTTGGAGAGGATCCCAACCGTTTTGGATACTTTTTTGGTTGTGTTGGATATGGGTGCTGAAATTCAGGTTGTTGTCGAGGTATAGGCCTAGGAATTTGCCCTCATTATGTCTGGCAATTAGTGTTGTCGATCTTAATGTTAATTTGCGCAAGTCCTCCTCTGCTACCAAACATAATACAGTGGACCCCCGGATAACGATCTCCTCCCAATTCGACCAATTATGTAAGTTTATTTTTGTAAGTGCTTTTGTAGGTGTATTTTTAGGGGTCTGAAATGGACTAATCTAATTCACAATATTTCTTATGGGAACAAATTCGGTCTATAACGGCACCCAAACAGACTTCTGGATTGAAATAATATCGTTATGCGGGGATCCACTGTATAGTAGGTTTTGTCAGTGTTAAGCGTAAGTTTATTGCCTGTCATCCAAGTCCATATTTTGATCAGCTCCTTGTTAACAATGGTGTTGAGGGTAGCAAGATTAGGGTGAGAGATGACATAAGTTATGTCCTCAGCAAAGAGAATGGGGTTCAGGTGTTGGGATACGTTTGGTAGATCATTGATGTATATGAGGAAATGAAATCTCAGATTCTTTGAGATGTTACCTGTACTCAAGGTTAAATATGAACCAGTTTTTTCTTTATTTTTCAAGTTTTTTTTTTCATTGTTGAAGATAAATAAACGTAGGATCTGTTGCCTATACTCAAAGTGGTATTTGAGTTGGTTTCCTCAATATTACTATGATTATTTATTTTATCATTAATGAAGTTCGGTTTATGGCCTTTAAACATTCTCATTGCTAAACATTAGTCACTAGGCATGGAGCAGTGATGTAACTGGAGTTTACTACCCATATCATTCCCCACCCTTGGATTTCATGAGGGTGACACCAAAGATGCCACCCTGGGTGACACCAAAGATTCCGCCCTGGGTGACACCAACCCTAGCAATGCCTCTGGTGACATGGGTTAGAATGGGTATATTAGGCCAAGCTGGATTTAGTGAGGCTAATTGACACAATAAGACTCTCGAAGTTGTAAAAATAGGAAACATTTCTTTACCAAATTGCACCAAATGCTTAGGAATGCAATAAACCTATATTAAAGGTTATTATTAAAAAAATTAGAAGTAAGAGAGAGAGCAGGATTGCGGATGAACAAGGAGGCTTTAGAATGGATAAGGCATGTGTAGATAGTGTTTACATTGAAGCATATATGTGAACAGTATTTAAAGGTAGGGAAGTTTTCAGTGTATTTATGGATTTAGAAAGGCATGTGGTAGGGTGGATAGGGGAGCAAGGTGGCAAGTGTATGGAATAGGTAGTTAGTTACTAAATGCTGTAAAGAGTTTTTATGAGGATAGGGAAGCTCAGGTTAGGGTGTGTAGGAGAGAGTGAGATTACTTCCCAGTAATAGTAGGGATGTGTAATGTTACTGTGGTTAACATATTTATAGATGGGGTTGTAAAGGAAGTAAATGCTAGGGTGTTTGGTAGAGGTATGGGATTAAATTATGGGGGATAAATACAAAATGGGACTTTACAGTTACTTTTTGCTGATGTGCTTTTAGGAGATTCTAAAGAAAAGTTGCAAAGGTTAGTGGACGAGTTTGGGAGGATGTGTAAAGGAAGAAAGTTGAAAGTGAACATACATAAGAGTAACGTGATGAGGGTATAAAACGATTTAGATTAAGAAAAATTGGATATCACATTGGAGGGAAGGAGTATGGAAGAAGTGAATGTTTTCAGATATTTGAGAGTTGACTTAGCCAGCAGATGAGTTTATGAAGGATGAGGTTAACAACAGAATTGATGAAAGAAAAAAGGTGAGTGGTGCTTTGAGGTCTCTGTGGAGACAAAAAAAAAAAGTTATCCATGGAGGCAGAGGGGGAATGTACGAAAGTATAGTGGTACCAACACTTTTATATGGGTGTAAAGCATGGGTTGTAAATGCTGCAGCAAGGAGATGTCATGTCTAAGGGCAGCGTGTGGTGTAAATGTTATGCAGAGAATTTGTAGTGTGGAAACTAGGAGGTGGTGTGGAGTTACTAAAAGTATTAAGTCAGAAAGGTTGAGGTGGTTTGGTCATTTAGAGAGGGTGAAGCAAAATCTGTAGGATAAGGAAGGCATGGTAGGGGTCATCCTAAGAAAGGTTGGAGGGAGGGGTTAAGAGGTTTTATGGGCAGGGGGCTTGGACTTCCAGCAAACGTACGTGAGCATGTTAGACAGGAGTGAATGGCGATGAATGCTTTTTGGGACCTGATGAGCTGTAGGAGTGTGAGCAGGGTAATGTTCTGTGAAAGGATTCAAGGAAACCAGTTAGCCAGACTTTAGTCCTGGGGGTGGGAAATACAGTGCCTGCACTTTGAAGGAGGGGTTTAGAATATTGGCTGCTTTGAATGATATCTAAACTGTTGTATCTGAGTGCCTCTGCAAACGGTGATTTTTGTATGAATAATGGTGAAAGTGTTTTCTTTCCTTTTGGGTCATCTTACATCGGTGGGAAACAACCAACGTGTTAAAAAAAAAAATGGATTTCAAAAAGTAATAACAGTAATAAATGTTTGAAATTGTTTAGGAGTGGAAGAGAGAGCTGGACTCTGGCTCTGGCTTCAGCAATTCTGTGATACTGCAGTTTTCTCTAACTTCATTACATATATGATTTCTCTCTAAAACACTTACTTTTCATGATCTATAGATGGATTAAAAATGTTATGTTTAGTAGAGAAGAAAAAAAGTTCTACACCAGCTTTGTCCAGAGCAAAGCCAGGATAGGCAGGGAAATACCAGGTCTCCACCCCTCTTGTAATATTCCTGCTAGAGCTGTGCATCTGAAATGTGTGACACGAGACCATTATCAGTACAGTCTTGCTACTGACTTCTATCACTTTTTAAAGCTCATGCCTAACATGTTCTATGAACTGCCAAGAAATTGTTGGCCTACTTGCATCATAATGTCTCACTCCTGTTTGCCAAATGGAAGAAAGTATGAAAATTGATATGATTGACACAATTCCAGTATTCATTTATTTGTCAACGTGGCTGATTTAGCCAAGGCTGCGACCACAATTGGGCAACACTTGCTAGTGTCCCAAGAACTGATCTTGTCTCCCACCTTTTATTCTAGATCTGCCAGGGAAACTTGGATTTGTACTCATCTCATTGTAATCTTTCAATGTTCTGCTCACTCCTCAAACTCTCAGCAGTACTGCTGATGTCAGCCCATGGCCGAGTGATATTAATGTGTTTACTCCTCAACAATTACATCATTTGGTGCTCAGTCTCCCGTGATATCTCTTTAGTTGACAGTGGGGATTTGCCATAGTCCTTTTTTTTTCCCTCAACAATATGGCTGTATCTCACCAAGGCAGGGTGACCTAAAAAGAAAAATGAAAGTTTCTCTTTAAATTTAGTAATGCATGCAAAAGGGGTTACTAGCTTTTCTCTCCTGGCACCTTAGTTTTCTCTTACGACATGCATGGCTTATGGAGGAAGAATTCTGTTCCACTTCCCCATGGAGATAAGAGAAAATAAACAAGATCTAGTAAGAAAACAGAAGAAAACCCAGAGGGCTATGTATATATATGTACTTGTACATGCATGTGTAGTGTGACCTAAGTGTAAATAGAAGTAGCAAGACTTACCTGAAACCTTGCATGTTTACGAGACAAAAAGACACCAGCACTCCTAGCATAATGTAAAACAGTTACAGGTTTCCGTTTCACACTCACTTGGCAGGGCAGTAGTATCTCTCTGGGCGGCTGCTGTTTACCAACCTACTACCTATATTATTATTAATGATTATCAATATTATTATTAATGGATAGTAAAAGAGAATAGTGAGGTACTTAAAAATCAATAGCTTTTTTTCTCATAATATAACTATTGATGAGGCTGTTTGGTATTAGATCCTCTATTTTGTCTTGACTTGTAATGCTGTGATGCTTTTACTAATAAGTTTGATTTTATTCCCCTCCCCCCCCCCCAGTTTGTGAAAGGCCATATTTCATCTTTCTTACAACCTTTATTATGGATCAACTCTTCAGTATTAGATCCAAATGCTTATTCCTGGATTTCATAAGACCAAGTGGGTTTCCCAAATGCATGTTCTCACTACAACCTTGTTTCCATTGGTCATCAATGGTGTTGCCTCAACACTTTCAGGAAAATTAGTTCTCTGTATGTATATAATTTTGCCTTTGCTTGCGCTGATAAAAACCTCTAAGAGTAAATGTTATTGTGCAGTAGACGGCAATTCCAGTTGGGTTCCATTTAGCGACTTTAGGTTTGTGATATCCAAAACCATCTATTATCTTTGTGAAGATCTGCCATTCCTCAGTCTAGGCACTTCTTATACAGTTGTTCCATCCTGGCCTGCCAAACAACAAAATGTCTCTTCTAATTGCAGGATATCATGGAATGCATGTATCACAACTACAAAAGTTGCAGGTTTCATCAGACTGAATTTGCTTAAAATTCACATTTCACATTGGGAGTGACTTGTCAGGGGCTTTAGCTCCATTCCACCTTGGTCTCGTCCATGTTCAATATGGAGACAGAATATATTTCTCAGCCTCTGATTCCTCTTTGAGCTTTTATACCACCACTAAGGCCTAAACACATCTGGGTTTTTCTCCTTCATCCTGGGTAAAAGCCTGTTGAATTTATTGTGTTGCCTTTGCATGGTTGCCATAACCTCCAGTGTGTCTGCTGTTTTGTTCAACTCCATGATCTACATAATCCTCAGAATTGCAGGACACGCTAATATGGTTGGACCTACCACCTTTGATTAGCAGCCTTCATTATGACATTTCTTTCCTGTTCACCTGTGGACCCTTGTTGCATCTCTCCATCTAAACCCTTCAACTTCCCTTTTAATTCCCCACATTTAGTATTTCACAATCTTACCTTCGGACATTCTAGCAGTCCCCATGTCCCTCTCCCCTTCCATCTCTGAGGCCTAGTCTCTCCTACCGCTATGTTAGCCTACTTTTTAGAGCATTTTTCAGTAGTTCCTTCATGCCATTGCTGTGTATGCTGATGAATCCAAATCTGCAAAAGCTGTTTGGTGTAAAGCAGTTTACCCAAATTGATCCTAGGCCACATACTGGATATAGTCAGCATTGTTGCTATCTTTCACATTGCATCAGTTTGTTTCAGACTTTTTCAGCTTTTCTGTGCTGTGAATGGTACAAATAAGATACCTTCTTGCTTGTTCAGACAACTCGTCCCTTCTTAAGAAAAGAAAGATGGAGAATAACATAAATAACTCTAAAATATAATCAAGTGGGTAAACTAAATTTGTTGCAGAAAAGTCTATGAAGTTTACTAATATAAAATGCACAAACATACAATATTTCCTAACTAAATGAAAACAGTGAAAAAGTAAAACAAATTGAAAATGTGAATCAAAGCTACGATACACAAAACAATATAAAGGTGCATCCAGCAAGAGGTATGAAGCAACCCATGATACTGGAAACTGGCTCAGATCCATTGTGGTCCAATGTGATGTAAATAGAATAATCACAGAAGATAGAAGTCAGTCACCACTAATTTAAAACACACCTGTGGTATAATAGTCCTGAGCCCTAATGAGATGTGCACAGGAAGACACTGTATTCTGATGAGATGTGCAGAGGAACAGTAAATGATAATGAAATGTGCACAGCAAGATGGTGTAGTAAAGTTGAACACTAGTGCAGACTCGAGTGAACCATTTTGATACAGCGAACCTAGCTGGTTCGAGTCTGAGGTGACTAGTCATTCAAGAAACAAAGCTTGCAGATTGGCACTTGCACAAATACGTAGTAGCCTTCCATAAATAATGAGGATAAAGTTGAGTACAGTAAAGTCTCATGACTTAATCCTTTTCTGGCTTTTTTTTCCATCTTATCTCTAACCTTATGGGCTCATTGTATTTATGATCAAACCACAACAAGGAGATTGGCAGACTTCTTGTCACAGCCATTGGCTATGGAAAAAGATTCTGGCATGTCTTTGTATTGGTCACCTTTCACAAGGTTGGTGAATGAATATGGGAAGTTGTATAAAAAGAGGAAACTAGCAGAGAACATTGGAAACAGCAAGGTGATGAGAGTAACAAAATAAAATTAGGGAGGGAGGGAGAATGGAGGAAGTAAATATATTCAGATATTTGGAAGTGGACATATTCACAGATCAGAGAAACTAAGTGACCTTTAGAATGAAAAAGGGTGAAAAGGTGGGTAGTGCATTTAGGTATCTGTAAAGGCAAAACTTCAATAGAGGGAAAACAGGGGGGTACTGTACCACAGTACAGGGAAATGTGCCCATGTTATTTGAGTGTGAAGTATGGACTTTAAATGTTGCAGCTAAAAGGCTGGAGGCAGTGGAGATGTCATGTTTCAGGGTGGTATGTGGTGTGAATATTATGCAGAGAATATGGAGCTTTGTAATTAAAAGATATGGAGTTGCCAAAAGTATAATTCAGGGCTGAGGATGGGTCGTTGTGGTTTTGGGATTTGAGAGGGTATACAACTCTTGGGGCAGAAGGAAGGGTAGGTGTCATCCCAGGAAGGGATGGAGGAAGGGGATAGAGGTTATGATTGCTAGGATCTTAAACATTCAGCAGGCTTGTGTAAGCAGCTAGGATCAAAGTGAATAAAAACTCTTACTTGATGTACTGTTGGAGGAGCAAAGTAATGTTTATGAACAGATTCAGGGGAAATTGTTTAGCCAGACTTGAGTCCTGGAGGTGGGAAGTAGAGTGCCTGCACACTACAAGGAGGGGCAGGGATGTTGCAGTTTGGAAGGTCATCTGAACTGTGATGTCAGCACTCTTCTGGCAAGACAGTAGAGTGAATGATGGGTTTCTAGAGTTTTCCTACTCAGCCCAGCCCTGTGCCAAGTTTCTGACACTTGCCTGGTCAACTGAGCTATTGCTGCTGGTGGCCCACTAGCCCACATATCCATCACAGCCTGGTTGACCCAGCATTTGGTGGAGGTAGTTGTCAAGCTTCCTCTTCAACATTTCTACACTTGTTCTGGCAGTGTTTCTGGTATCTTCTGGTGAGGTTAAAATGTCTGGGTCCACAGATATTGATACACTATTTTCTTATTGTGCAAATGGCTTCCTTTCTTTCCATTGGATTTATTCTACACTTTCTCCAATATATATTGCTCCAGTATGTTATTGCATTGTGTAAATTTGGGACTAAATCCTTGAATACCTTCCTTGCACATATTATCACATTTCTCTCCTCAGCTTCAGTGAGTACATAAGACTTTCAGGCATTCCCAGTAATTTAAATGATTTTTTTTTCTCTGCTCTAGCTTTAATATCTCTCCTGCATGGTGAAGGTGTAGAAAAGGACACTTGCATACAATTCAGGACATTCATTAACAAATGTTCAGAACTGTACAGAAGTAGCCTTTTCCTTAGTTTGTCAGTATCACCTTAATGTTTATAACCAAGGATTTTTTTTTGTCACCTTTGATAGGCAGTGCTGGTGTTAAACTTAGCTCCCCTTTCCCTGGTCCCTTTGTGATACATGTATTACTGACAAATACCTATAAATTTATTGTCCCATATATCAGAGTGCTCCTAGAATTAGTTTCCTTTTGACACCCCCACAGAAGCTTTGTCTTTCTACTCTTCCTACTGACAGTCCTGCCCATCATACATTACACCAATTCTGACTATCTCTTAGTACACACTACCCCCTGCACAAACTTCCCTTTCGTTTAGTAGTGTGTGACCCATGCAGATTTAGTGCTTCTATAATATAAGAGATTCAGGCTCCTAAAGTGAAGACATTTTGTGCATGGGGTGGGGGGGGAGAGAGGAAGGGTGGTTGTGTACTTACCTATGTGATTGCAGGGGTTGAGTTTGAGCTCCTGGCCCTGCCTCAACTTTCAACTTTCCACTTTCCAAAAGTTAGCAGGCATCAGTCACATTTAAAATAGAGGACTGCAACCTTGTAGTACATGCCCCACTTATCCTTTAGTACATTCACTGTACTTTCCATTGGCAAAACTCAAGTCTGGCTAACTGGATTTTTCTCCAGCCGAACATGCTCACACTTGCTTGTTGGATGCTCAGTCCTGCTCCAATAAACTTAGTATATAAATATTTTTCATTTTATTTTTTAACTTTCAGAATGGTTTTAGCAACTCATAGCTGTGAGATATCAGATATCAGTTTATCCAGTTCATTGTAGTAGGTGTAGAAGTATATGAATAATGTTATCCTTGCAGCTATGTATGTTGGCAGCTATGATAGAGCATGGGCATTACCTCGTCTCTCAGCACTTCAAGGCCCCTCGAATTGCCAAGCTGTATCTGGGAGCTGTTGGTGTCTGGATGGTATCTATCGTTTATGTATTTTGGTTCTTCGCTCCTGTCACGTATGGTACAACTGACCTTACTGCTGACCAAGTGATGAGCATGGCTTGGAGGGAAACATGGGATCTTATTATACATAAGCAGTAACAAAATTAAGCATTTTAAAAAGTATTAATTGTTTGTTACTGTATACAGACATGTAGGAAGCATATAGGTCCATGTATTTTTTATAAAATTTGGGGATTATATTTTAATTTAGAAAAAAAAAAACCAGTAAGCACTGTATTGGTGCATGATAGTGTAGTTTTAAAAAATGTTGATAAAAAAAATTTGTTTTTCATACTTGAGTATTATTAATTAAATATAATTAAATTGAAATATTTTTATATTGTACAGTAACAGCTTCCAAATGTTTGTTGTGGGCTTTCAATTTATGGTGTAACATTAATACATGAAGTTGTCACACATGGTGTAACATTAGTATGAAGTATTACATGAAGGTGTCATGCATGGTGTAACATTAGTGGAAGTAATACATGAAGTTCACTTCTCCAAAACTGTTAATTGTGAACTTTCTTGGTCTTGACAGTGTTCACACCATACATAATACAACCTAGCATCAGTCAGTATTCATTACACAGTTGTTCACGTACTCACGTTTGACAAGTGGCTACTGCAGGGAGAGTTAAAGATAATGCTCAGTTGCAGTTTTTATTTACAAAAACAAGATTGTTCTGGATCTAAATCTGATAAATTAATGCATTTTTTGAATATTTAAAAACTGTATGTGCAGTGCTGTATGACCCATATGGATTTAGTGCTTAAATTTATGATATTTAATATGTGGTATATAAACATTGGTTGATGTTTACAGTACCTCGGAGTAGGTCTTCCAGTGTATTCATCAACTTGTTAATATTTTGTTTACCAAATACCTCTAAATTTGTTATTGTTATATAGAAATTTAAGATGTGACTTTTCTGTTGATATTGAATATTTATTAAACCATCAAATTGTAGTCAAAAACTAATATTTATTTTAGATGAGTGCTGGAAGTTGGGAAAGATGCTGACTAGTTTTAATGCCATATAATCTTGGTGGCGGTGATAGTAATGTTAGTCTTAATATCTACTATTTTTGTACATTTGTTACTTTGATAAATAAAACAATAATATTCTTTAATTATATTTTACAGTTTTAATTTAACCCTTAAACTGTAGCAAACCTGGAAAGTGTGTGTACTTGCCTAGTTATGGATGCAAGGGTCGAGTCGTAGCTTCTGGCCCCACCTCTTTGCTAGTTACTACTAGGTCCACTCTCTCCCTTCTCCATGAGCTTTATCGAACCTCCTCTTAAAGCTTGTGTATGGATCCTGCGTCCACTATCTAACTCTCCAGATTGTTGCACTTAAGTAAGTTTATTCAGGTATACACAAATACAGTTATGTAGATTATCATACATAGCAGCATATGTGTAGAGAACCTAGAATAACCCAAAAAAGTCACAGAGTGACTTATTTCCATTGGGGTCCTGATAACTCTGATTGAAGAAATACTTCCTAACATTCCTGTGGCTCATCTGAGTTTTCAACTTTTCAGCTGTGACCCCTTGTTGCTGTGTCCTGTTTCTTGAAACTTTGTTGCTGTCCACTGTGTCAAATCCTCTTGGTATTTTATATGTTATGTCATCCCTGCCACTCATGTTTTCCAGTGTCGTCAGATTGATTTCCCTTAACCTTTCCTCGTAGGGTATACCCCTTAGCTCTGGGGCTAGTCTTTTTGCAAACCTTTGCACTTTCTCTAATTTCTTGATGTGTTTGACCAGGTGTGGGTTCCATACTGGTGCTACATACTCTTAATATGGGCCTGACGTACAGAGTAGTGTTTTGGACGACTTTACTTAGGTGTCAGAATGCTATTCTTAGGTTTGCCAGGTGCCCATGTGCTGTAGCAGTTATTTGGCTGATGTGCACCTCAGAAGATCTGCTTGGTAAGATGATCACCCTAAGATTCTTTTCCTTAAGTGAGATTTGCATCCTTTGACCTATGCTGTACTCCATCTGCAGTCTTCTTAGTCCTTACCTGAACTTCATGACTTCGTACTTGCTGGGGGTTAAACTCCAGGAGCCATTTGTGGGACCAGGCATGCAACCTGTCCAGATCTTTTAGGCTTACCTGATCCTCATCTACTTGTATATTCTCATTAATTTCACACTGTCTGGGAACAGGGACACCTCAGTATCTATTCCTTCTTTCATGTCATTTACATATATTAGAAACAGCACCAGACCTAGGACTGACCTTTATTGACAGAGTGCAATGGACAGGTGATGTAGCAACAGCAGCAGCACCATACACAGCAAGAGGCATTCTTGACCTTTTCCCAGTGCTCGGGCTTAATACCTAAAGCTGCGGTGTGGCTCCAAAAGGATTCTGTAGTGCTTGCTGCCTTTGCATCTCCTGACATTGTCTGCTGCTATACAGCTGCCACACACTTTGACCCCAGTGTCAGCAGGGTTTGTGGCAGTCCAATGTGCCTAGCTTGTTCCTCCAAGCCCTGTGGGGGCAGGGAATGGGGCTAGGCCTGGGAACAGCTGGTCCCAGATGATGAGGTACTTGTACCTCCTTCCATGGCAGACATTAGTCTGAGAGACTCCCACAACTGGGAGCCAAGGCCAGGCTACCTCTTTGAAAAGGCCCAGACCAGGCGATTATACTGGTGAATCTCCTACCTAACTACCCTTATTGAACTCTTCAAGGGGGGGCTCCTTGGCATGGTGAAGAGGCTCTTGGTCTGAGGAATTAGACCTGTCGGTCTCCTTCCTCAGACCGAACCTAATTACTCCCCAATCCCCCCTTCCCTCTCCCATCCTCCCCTTTTTCCTTTCCTCCTCCTCCTCCCCACCCCTCCCTTTTGCCCTTCCTTTTTGGTCTTTGGGATTTTTTCCCACAGGCACGCTAGTTCCTAGGTAGGAGAAAGGGTACCGGGGTCCATCCCATTCCGTTGAGGTTCTTGGCGGTGGCATAGTTTGCTGTGGAATCTGGATTGCCTGGGGATGTCCCGATCCCTCTCCAGTATCCCGGAGGGTGGCTTTGGGTGTCTTTCGGGCAACGGGTGTATCTCTGGAAGCCACCTTTCGGATTCCGGGGGTGGTGGCCGAAGGAGGTATGCTTTGTGGCGGATATCCGGCCACCCTCTCTTTTGTCCACCGAGGTAGCTTGGCAGATGTGAGGTTGCTATCCCAGATTGCTGGTTTACTGGCATGATGGGTAGGGTATGGTACGGGTTCCATGCTGCATCTGCGGTGCTGAGGTCCTCTTGGGCGAGGAGGGAGATTTCTGGCCCTTTCATTCCTCCTAGGAACTATCCCTCCCCGGTCTCCCCTTTTTTTTATTCTTTTTTTTATTTATATTTTCTTTTCTTTCTTTTTCTTAAAAACAAAAAGAAAGGAGCAACCTAACCATGGCAGCCCTAGTCCATGAACCTGCTACCTCCGGGCCCCTTCTTGATACTGCACCCCGTTCTGACCCCGCCTTGTCTTTGGACCACTCTTCGGACACTCCTAATGCCTCTGTACCTCTTGCCGGTGCTGTTTCCTCACCCGCTTCAGGTATTGAGGTCTCGACTGACTCCTTCGATTTATCTGACCTCCGCTCTCCTTTGACTATGCTTCCGGCCTCTCCCTCTACGGTGCGGCAATTTTCGAATCGCCGGCCCGTTCCACGTCAGACCAACTCTGGTCCCACGCCTAAATGCCAACGACAATTACCTGCTGACAATACTTCTCCACCTTCTCGTTCTTCTCAGAAAAGACCGACACGTCCTGCACTCCCTTTCCATGCTCAGTTTCAGAATGCACAATGGACTAAATTCTTCACTTTACGACCGACTTCCTCTATTGCCTATCTTTCCGACCATAGTATTGGCAAGGCACTCCTATGCCATGTTGGTAAAGATATTTCTTTTCATGCTCTTAAGAGTGGTACATGCATCATCACTGTACAGAATGCTACCCAAGCTCATGATCTTTCTCTTCCTTCCCATATCGATACTGTTCCTGTCACTATTGAAAAACATCATTCCCTCAATTCTTGTAGTGGTACCGTCATTCTGCCCCATACCATAGTTCAACAAAATTTCCAGACATGTGGCAATGACATTCTTGAACAGCTGGAACTCCAAGATCTCCCAATCCTCAAGGTAGACACTTATGTTCTCCCTGCCCGCGGACGGAGACGATACACTAGCGATGTGGCTCGTTTAGCTTTTGACAGCCGTGAACTCCCATCCTCGGTTTATGTAGCAGGACATCGGTTACAAGTTCAAAAGGCGATCCCTACACCGCAACAGTGTAGAAATTGCTGGCGATTTGGCCATCCAGCGAAATATTGCAGATCTATAGCTGAAAGCCCAGTCTGTGGTGCCAATGACCATTTTAATACGTCTTGCAATCGACCTCCCTCTTGCCTTAATTGTCATGAGGCTCACCCTTCGTACTCTCGCCGTTGCCAAGTCTACTTAAATGAGCGGGAAATCCGTTACCTCAAAGAGGCAGAAGGTCTCCCTTATGCCATGGCAGTTTCTCATCTCCGCCTCCAAGGGAGACTACCTTGTGTTTCTTATTCCCGTGTTTCAAAACGTCCCCCCACTTCTGGGGTCCCATCTTCTGCAGCCTCCTCTGTGGTTACCTCTCCCATAGTCACTCCTGTATCTAATTCTTTTGCTGTCCTGGGCTCAGACGTCCCTACTTCAATGCCTCGGTCTGTTTTTGCTTCTTCGTGTTCTCCTTCACAAGCCTCGGTATCGACGAGATCTCGTACGAAACTTCCTCCCAATCATCCTTCTACTTCTCAGAAGTCAAAAAAAGGTCCTTTAACCCCTCCTTCCCTTCTTCCACCTCCTCATTTTACCTTCCCTGTCTCTGTACCTGGTTCTTCCCCTCTCATTGGCTCTGTTACAAGTGTAGAGGTTCACCCTCCTCTGTACTGTACCTTCCTCCCCTGTTCCCTCCCAAGTTTCTTCCTCTTCTGCCACCTCCCAGGTTTCTGCCTCTTCTGTCCCCTTCCACGCTTCTTCTCCAGTTCCCTCCACCCTTTTGCCCCCCCCCCCTACCTTGGTACAGTCCATTACAGTTCCAATCTTTACTCATCCTCCCCCTATTATCTCCAATATTGTTTCCCATACGACGTCTCTGAATTCCGAAACACTTGAAGCAATCTCTGAATATATTGCAGAGACCAAACCATCAATGGACACTGATCCACCCTCTGTTCCTTCTCTCTCCTCTCCTCCATCTGCGCAGCTCCTTTCTTTGCAGCGCACTGTTCCTTCGCTGCTTGAACGTTTTCCTTTCCCACCGCATGTGGACTTTTCTAACCCCTCTAGTCCGTAGGAACCCTTACCTGCGGATTTCAGGTATCTTTATCGTTGCCAATCATGGCCTATTTACAGTGGAATATACATGGCCTCATGGGTAATCGGGGTGAGCTTCAGATGTTACTCTCCCAGTTTTCCCCTGTTGGTGTTTGCTTACAGGAACCAAAATTACACTCTGCTGTTATCTATCCCATCTCAGGCTATAATTTATTGTATTCTTCAGATCCTTTTCCTGATGGGACCTTTAATGAAAGTTCTCTTCTACACACTGATATTCCGTACCATCAGCTATTGTTCGTACTTCGCTGCATTACACTGCAGCCCGTATCCACTTGCATAGGTGGTATACACTCTGTTCTTTATATCTCTCTCCTCGGGCATTATCTATTCTGGATATTGCCTTTCTTGTTTCATCATTACCGCCACCGCTTCTGTTACTTGGTGATTTTAATGCCCATCTTTCCTCTGGGGGTGGTCTCGCTGTGATTCCCGTGGCATTCAGTTAGAGGCTTTTCTTGCTACCCACCCCCTCCATGTTTTAAATACAGGTACTCGCACCCATTTTGATCCTCGGACTCGCACTCTCTCTTGCATCGATCTCTCAGTCTGCTCTTCCTCCGCCGCATTAGACTTCACCTGGTCTGTTCTCCCGGATTTACCTGACAGCGATCATTTCCCAATCATTCTTACTTCCCCTTCATATTCACCACCTCTTCGTATCCCATGCTGGCAATTTGATCAGGCAAATTGGAACCTTTACTCACAACTAACTGTTTTTAGTGAGGTTCCTTCTTCGTCCTCCATTGATGAGCTTTTACACCTCTTCTCGTCCTCCGTTTTAACTGCAGCTTGTCATTCTATACCCCAAACTTCGGGCAGGCATTCTCAGAAGTGCGTGCCTTGGTGGTCTCCTGCTTGTGCTCGTGCAGTACATTTGAAATGCCCTGCATGGGGCAGGTACCGGTACAATAGAACCACGGAGAGACTTCTTGATTTTAAGCAGAAGCGTGCGATCGCTCGCCGTGTCATCCGTGACGCTAAATGCACTTGCTGGCGAGATTGTCTCCACCATCACCTCTGCTTCCTCTGAGCGCAGTCTGGAAAAAAGTACGAAAACTGAGTGGTAAATATTCTCCTGACCCGGCTCCTGTTCTGCGGGTTACTGGTGTTGATATAGCAAACCCACTAGATGTTGCCAATGAAATTGGCAATCATCTGGTCCATATTTCTCAGGGGCTCTCCATCTATGCCGCTCGTTTCTTTCCTCAAAGTCTGCCAGAGAGTTAGCACCCTTGGACTTTTCTTCTCTCAGAGAAGAACAGTATAATGTGCCTTTTACATGTCAAGAACTGGAGGAAAGACTCTCAGCTTGCCGATCATCGGCAGCTGGGCCTGACGACATTCTTATTCGTATGCTACAACATTTACATCAGTCAGCCCTTGCAGTCCTATTATGCCTTTTTAATCTTATTTGGTCACAAGGAGCTCTTCCACAGCTGTGGAAATCTGCCATTGTTCTCCCTTTCCACAAACCGGGCACTACGGGACATGAAGCCTCCCACTATCGTCCCATTGCTCTTACCAGTGCAATTTGCAAAGTGATGGAACCCCTGGTAAATAGACGTTTAGTGTGGTATTTAGAGACACACAACAGTCTCTCCACTCATCAATATGGCTTTCGTAAGGGGCATTCTACCATAGACCCCTTACTACGTTTGGATACATATGTTTGTAATGCCTTTGCGAATAACCAATCAGTTATTGGCATATTTTTTTACCTTGAGAAGGCATATGGCACAACTTGGAGGTATAATATTTTGGCCCAAGCCCACTCCTTAGGCCTCCAAGGCAATCTGCCATCCTTCCTTAAGAACTTTTTAACTGACAGACATTTCCGTGTTCGGGTTAATAATGTGCTCTCCCCGGACTTTATCCAAGCTGAAGGTGTTCCCCAGGGATGTGTTCTGAGCACAACTTTTTCTCCTTGCTATAAATGATTTGGCCTCTAGTCTTCCATCAAATATTTGGTCATCACTATGTTGATGACTTCACTATTGCCTGTGCAGGTGTTGACTGTCGCCTCATTACAGTTTCTCTCCAGCATGCAGTCGACCGTGTTTCCAATTGGGCCACCACACATGGGTTTAAATTTTCCAGTACCATAACTCACCAAATTACTTTCACTAGATGCTCTGTCATCTCCGGTCATCCTTTGTACCTCTATGGCTCCCGTATCCCTGAAGGTGATAGTCAGGTTTCTGGGCCTCCTCTTTGACCGTAGGTTATCCTGGAAACCTCACATTACCTCTCTGAAGGCAACTTGTCACAGCCGGCTGAACCTTCTTAAAACCCTTGCTCATCTTTCATGGGGAGCTGATCATCAAACTCTCCTTCGCCTACATTCCACCCTCATTTTATCGAAACTTGATTATGGTGACCAGATCTATTCAGCGGCCTCTCCTGCTACTCTCTCTAGCCTTAACCCCATCCATCACCAAGGATTACGTTTATGCCTTGGTGCTTTTCACTCTTCCCCTGTTGAGAGCCTCTATGCAGAAGCAA
Organism: Cherax quadricarinatus; assembly: GCF_038502225.1. NCBI lineage: Eukaryota > Metazoa > Arthropoda > Malacostraca > Decapoda > Parastacidae > Cherax > Cherax quadricarinatus. The sequence goes on along the minus strand of NC_091292.1, from coordinate 32,808,105 downwards.
ACGTTCCATCCTTATCCGATCACCATGATGCCCATTGCCTTCGCTACTATGTATACTCTCATGATCTCCGCAATCCTTCCATTTATAGAATGGTCACTGATATTAGTAGACATTCTTTATTTGTTCACCGCCCCTGTTTACTCTGTCCCTTCTCTCTTCGCCTACATTCCCTCTTGTCTTCTCTTCAATTACCACCTTTCTATGTTCATGTGGCATCTCACTTTTCCCTACCCCCCTGGGAAGTTCCAGCTGTTCGAGTCTGTTCTTTCTCTCTCCCTTGCTCGAAACCCCAACTGTCTACGGTCGCTTCCCACTCTCTTTTTCTTGACCACTTCCACTCTCATTCTCATGCCATTGCAGTGTATACAGATGGCTCTAAGTCTTCTGACGGCATAGGATTCGCAGCAGTGTTTCCGGACAGCGTCGTACGAGGGCATTTACTATCTTTGGCTAGTATTTTTACTGCTGAATTGTATGCCATTCTTGCAGCACTTATCCGTATTGCATCTATGCCTGAGTCATCATTTGTGGTTGTCTCAGACTCCCTTAGTGCTTTACAGGCTATAAAGAAATTTGATACACCTCACCCCTTAGTCCTCCGTATCCAACTTTGACTACGCCGCATCTTTACCAAGCATAAAGATATTGTTTTTTGTTGGGTCCCTGGTCATGTTGACGTACAGGGCAATGAACAGGCAGACATTGCTGCACGGTCAGCAGTACATGACCTACCAGTTTCATATAGAGGTATCCGATTTACGGACTATTTTGCTGCAATAGCTACCCACCTTCACACCCATTGGCAACAACGTTGGTCTACTATGCTCGGTAACAAATTTCAATCTATTAAACCGAGTATAGGTTACTGGCCGTCTTTCTTGTCACCAGTGTCGAGGTTGGGAGACTACTCTCTCCCGTCTTCGCATTGGCCATACTCGTCTTACTCATGGATATCTCATGGAGAGGTGCCCTGCTCCTCTCTGTGAGAATTGTCAGGTTCCATTATCAGTCAGCCACATTCTGTTAGACTGCCCACTTTATCAACGAGCACGCAAAATTTACCTCCGTCGTCGTCTTCACTCTGCTGCTCTCTCTTTACCTTTCCTTCTCGCTGATGGACCCACCTTTCATCCGGACTCTCTCATTGACTTTTTGACAACAACTGATTTCACAAACTCTGATACCTTCAGCCCTTTCTACCTCAATCTCTTGCTACCCTCTACCCCCGCACTTTCCCCTGCCCCGCTGTTTTCTGTAACCTACTGATCATCCCTCCCCCCTCCTGCTGCCCAATACCCTCGCTTCCTTCCCTACCCTGCAGCGCTGTATAGCCCTTGTGGCTTAGTGCTTCTTTTTTATTATAATAATAATAATTGGTAGGACGGTAGTACCTCCCTGGGCGGTTGCTGTCTACCAACCTACTACCTATTTCCTGATCCATTGCAGTATTTTCCCTGCTGTTCTTGCCTGCCCCTTTAGCTTTTCAGTCTCATGTGGTACTGTATTGAATACCTTCTTACAGTCCAAGAACAAAGGAAAGGAGTACTGAAGCAGGCCTATTAGCTCATACAAGGCAGGTCCACCTCACAACCACCTTCCCCTCTCTCCCTCCCCCCCTGCCCTGTCTTCTGTTAACTTATTGTAGAACTCCAGTAGGTTTGTGATGTAGAATTTTCCTTCCCTGAAGCTGTGCTGGTTGTCATGAGCCCATTCCTTTCTAGGTGCTCCACCACTCTTCTGATAATCTTCTCCATAACTTTTACATACTGTACATGTAAGCAACACAGGTCTGTAGTTTAGTAGTCTTCCTGTCTCCTTTCTTAAAAATTAGGACTACATTTGCTGTCTTCCACATCTCGGGCAGTTGCCCTGTTTCTACAGACTTATTGAAGATTGTTAGTGGCACACAGTACATCTGCTCCCTCTCAGGACCCATGGAGAGATGTTATCTGGGCCCACCGCATTCGAGGTATCTAGTTCACCTAGCAGTTTCTTTCCCCCTTTGGTTGTGTGCAGTGTGTTCAGCATTTGCTGGTGCACCCTACTCCCTCGGTTTGCTGGATGCCTCTGTCTCCACTGTGCATACCTCCTTAAACCGAGTTGAGCTTCTCACATACTTCCTGGTTGCTTCCTATGACCTCCTGCCCTTTCTCAGCCTGTTACCCTGGTCCTTGACTGTTGCTTTCCTCCTGATGTGGCTGCATATCTTTGAGTCAGATTCGGCTTTGGGTGCTGTCATTCTCTTACTGCCATTGGGCCTCTGTCCTTATCCATGCAAAGTCATTTCTGGCTCTTCAACTCAATTCCCCATTTTCATGAGTCCTTTGCTTTCTATATTTTTTTCATGCTCTAGCACACTTGACTTTGGCCTCTCCACACCACTGGGTAAACCATAGGCTTACTCTGGTCTTCCCATTGTGTTGCACCTTGGCACAAACTTCTCTGCCTCCCTTGCACGTTGTGGTCACGTATTCCATCATTTCGTTTACTGTCTTCCCCTCTAGCTCTTACCCACTGCACCTTGTGCAGGAATTGCCTCATACATGTGTAACCCCCTCTTTTGAAGTTCAGTTTCTCCCATCTTTCTCTTGCTGCTTCACTCTTTATTGTTAAATCTACTGTGTATTCAACACTCAGGACCACGTGATTGCTAGCGCCATGGGGCATTTTGTGTGTGATTTTTCCTGTGTCTGAGCTGTTCAAGATGAATACAAGGTCCAGCCTTACTGGTTCATTATCTCGTATCTCTCTGGTTATGTTTCTAACATGTTGATACATGAAATTTTCCAGCATCTTTGCTCTCCATGTCTCTGGTCCCCATGTGGCTCCAGATTCTCCCCGTAAATCTCCATATGGTTGAAATCCCCTATGATCAACTTTTTCCCTGCTTATGTGGGTGCTTCGGGCAACCTTGGCTAGTGTGGCCACCATCGAGCAGTTGCTTTTGTCCTATTCTTATCTTGGTCTGCTGTTCAATGTTAGGTTGTACATCACTATCATCATTTTTGGACCCCCAGTTAGAAGAGTTCCTTGTGTGTGTGTGTGTGTGTGTGTTTTGTATGTGTGTGTTTTTGTATGCATGCGCATTTGTGCGTGTGCATTTTTACTATTCAAAGGCACTTGGTCTTCAGCAATTGGCCTCTGCATGTGCCTCTGTACTCACCTATATAATTAATTCTCTCGTTGTCCCTATTCACCTTGTCAGTTTATCCGTATTTTGTACATTATCATATCTCGCATAATCCTCCTGTCCTCAGGTTGAGTTCTCTTAACCTCTCCTCGTAGGACATACCCCTTAGCTCCGGAACTAGTCTTGTTGCAAACCTTTACACTTTCTCAAATTTCTTGACATGTTTGATCAGATGTGGGTTTCATACTGGTCCTGCATATTCCATTATGGGCCTGACATACACGGTGTACAGTGTCATGAGTAACTCCTTACTTAGATGTTGTACAGTGTCATGAGTAACTCCTTACTTAGATGTTGAAAGCTATTGTTAGATTTGCCAGCCATCCACTTGCTACAGCCTTTCACTTTCCAGCTCACTCTGCTTCCTGACTACTATGATTCTTAAGAAATACTTTTAACATCCTTGGCTCATCTGGGTTTTCGACTTCCAACTGTGCCCTCGTGTTCCTGTTTCCCACATCTTTAATATTGTCCCTATTCACCTTGTCAGTTCCTCTCAGTATTTTGTATGTTATATCCACCCTAGTCCTCTAGTGTCATCAGATTGAGTTCCCTTAACATTTCCTCCTAGGATATAACAAAACTTTTAATTTGGAGGGGAAGGCAGTGCCCCAGGAGGATTTTTTTTAATGCCCTGTACTGACTGTTAGATTTTGATTAAAGCGTGCTCTGTACTGATTTCGAGAAAAAATTTTTTCAACACATCGGCCGATTCCCACCAAGGCAGGGTGGCCTGAAAAAGAAAAACTTTCATCATCATTCACTCCATTACTGTCTTGCCAGAGGGGTGCTTTACACTACAGTTATAAAGCTGCAACATTAACACCCCTCCTTCAGAGTGCAGACACTGTACTTCTCATCTCCAGGACTCAAGTCTAGCCTGCTGGTTTCCCTGAATCCTTTCATAAATGTTACTCTGCTCACACTCCAACAGCACATACAGTATTAAAAACCATTTGTCTCCACTCACTCCTATCAAATATGCTCACGCACGCTTGCTGGAAGTCCAAGCCCTCGCACACAAAACCTCCTTTACCCCCTCCCTCCAATCCTTCCTAGGCCGACCCCTACCCCGCCTTCCCTCCACCTCAGATTTATACACACTCGAAGTCATTCTGTTTTGTTCCATTCTCTCTACATGTCCGAACCACCTCAACAACCCCTCCTCAGCCCTCTGGATAATAGTTTTGGTAATCCCACACCTTCTCCTAATTTCCAAACTACGAATTCTTTGCATTATATTCTCGCCACACATTGCCCTTAGATATGACATCTCCACCGCCTCCAGCCTTCTCCTCATTGCAACATTCATCACCCATGCTTCACACCCATACAAAAGTGTTGGTACAACTATACTCTCATTCCCCTCTTTGCTTCAACAGACTCCTAAGTGCACCACTCACCTTTTTCCCCTCATCAATTCTGTGATTCACCTCGTCCTTCATAGACCCATCTGCTGACACATCCACTCCTAAATATCTGAATACATTCACCTCCTCCATACTCTCTCCCTCCAATCTGATTCAAATTTCGTCACCTAATCTTTATCCTCATAACCTTACTCTTTCCTATATTCACTTTTAATTTTCTTCTTTTACATACTCTACCAAATTCATCCACCAACCTCTGCAACTTCTCTTCAGAATCTCCCAGAAGCACAGTGTCATCAGCAAAGAGCAACTGTGACAACTCCCACTTTGTGTTTGATTCTTTATCTTTTAACTCAACACCTCTTGCCAAGACCCTAGCATTCACTTCTCTTTCAACCCCATCTATAAATGTATTGAACAACCACGGTGACATCACACATCCTTGTCTAAGGCCTACTTTTACTGGGAAATAATCTCCCTCTTTCCTACATACTCTAACTTGAGCCTCACTATCCTCGTAAAAACTCATCACTGCTTTCTGTAACCTACCTCCTATACCATATGCCTGCAACATCTGCCACATTGCCCCCCTTATCCACCCTGTCATATGCCTTTTCCAAAATTCATAAATGCCACAAAAACCTCTTTACCCTTATCTAAATACTGTTCACCTATATGTTTCACTGGAAACACTTGGTCTACACACCCCCTACCTTTCCTAAAGCCTTCTTGTTCCTCTGCTATCTTACTCTCTGTCTTGCTCTTAATTCTTTCAATAATAATAACTATAAATCTTGGGTTGTCAGTTAGCAGTTTGAGAACAATTATACGAAAAGAACTTCAATTGAGCTTTATTGACTTAAGACGTATGGAGATTGACACAAGTCAGTCCATCTATCATCATTCCATCATGCAGGAGGAGCCACATGTCTTTGGTGCATCCAACAAGATAAGCAGACTCTTGGATGTCACTACTGCCCGGCTCCGGCTGGGTTACAAGTATCTATGGCAGGTTAAATCACAACCACCAGAAGTAGACCAAACGAAATGTAAGCTTTGCTAGATGGGCTATTGTCACACCTTGCGTCATTATGTACTGGAGTGCGATAAAATTAATGCAGAGACGACTCACTCAGAAATGTTCAAGAAATGGCAAAGTATTTTATCCACAGTGGTATATTACAGACCATTCTGGAGAAATACCCTGACTTTGCTAGCTGTAAATAAAGCATTACCGTGTGTGTGTGTGCGCGTGTATATGTTTGTACACCCGTGTGCATGTGTATGTGTGTGCAAACTCGTGTGTGTATGTGTGCATGCGCATGCTCGTGTGGGTGTATGACCCACTTAATATTTGTATTTATAACTCATTACAATTGTGACCGGGTGTGGACGTGTCAGTGGCTCATTACTTTGTAATTAACCATGTATAGGAGTGAGGATGATTCATTACCTTTGTAACTTGCCATGATTGTGACCAGATCTACCTGGAGTTCATTACCTTTGTAACTAGTTCAGCTATCATAGCTTTGGGGTCCAGTCCCTGGACCCATTATGTACCTCTGTACGTATAATTTGACTACCGCCCACAGGATGGGTATGGGGTGTATAATAAAGATATTAAACTAACATACACTTTACCAGGTATACTCAACAGACTTATTCCCCTATAATTTTTTCACTCTCTCTTATCCCCTCTGCCAATCCCTAGGTACCTTACCCTCTTCCATACATTTATTAAATAATAGCACAAACCACTCCAAAACTATATCCCCCTCCTGCTTTTAACATTTCTATCTGTATCCCATCAATCCCAGCTGCCTTACCCCCTTTCTTTCTACCCACTGCCTCACGAACTTCCCCCCATACTCACAACGGGCTCATCCTCACTCCTATAAGATGTTATTCCTCCTTGCCCTATACACGAAATCACAGCTTCCCTATCTTCATCAACATTTAACAATTTCTCAATTTCCTTCCATCTTCCTGATACCTCTAACTCTCCATTTAATAACTCTCCTCTCCTATTTTTAACTGTCAAATCCATTTGTTCCCTAGGCTTCCTCAACTTATTTATCTCCAAAACTTTTTTTTTATTTTCAACAAAATTTGTTGATATCTGACCCACTCTCATTTGCTCTCTTTTTACATTGCTTCACCACTCTCTTAACCTCTCTTTTTCTCTCCATATACTCTTCCCTCCTTGCATCACTTCTACTTTGTAAAAACCTCTCATATGCTAACTTTTTCTCCCTTACTACTCTCTTTACATCATTCCACCAATCGTTCTTCTTCCCACTCACACCCTTTTTCCTGTAACCACAAACTTCTGCTGAACACACTAACACTACATTCTTAAACATACCCCATACATCTTTGACCCCATTGCCTATACTCTCACTAGCCCGTCTATTCTCCAATAGTTGTTTATATCTTACCCTAACTGCCTCCTCTTTTAGTTTATACACCTTCACCTCTCTTCTTACTTGCTGCTTCTATTTTCCTTGTATCCCATCTACCTTTTACTCTCACTGTAGCTAGAACTAGAAAGTGATCTGATATATCTGTGGCCCCTCTATATAAACATGTACATCCTGAAGTCTACTCAACAGTCTTTTATCTACCAATACATAATCCAACAAACTACTGTCATTACGCCCCGCATCATATCTTGTATACTTATTTATCCTCTTTTTCTTAAAATATGTATTACTTATAACTAAACCCCTTTCTATACAAAGTTCAATCAAAGGGCTCCCATTATCATTTACACCTAGCACCCCAAACTTACCTACCACACCCTCTCTAAATGTTTCTCCTACTTTAGCATTTAGGTCCCCTACCACAATTACTCTCTCGCTTGGTTAGAACATAACAAAGAAAGAACACTGCCACAGGCCTACTGACCCATGTGAAGCAGGTCCATGCCACCCCCCAGCTTAGAACAATGACCACCTAGTTAGGTCACTTCCACTTAAGGAAGCACAGCACCAGACCTGGTAGCACAAGCTAGTCAGGTCCAACTCACACCCACTCATGTACTTATCCAACTTACTTTTAAAATTACACAAGGTCTTAGCTTCTGTGGAAATTATTTAATTTCCGAAGCTATAGTGCCTAATAAGTGTTTAATGTGTTGATTTGGGTCAAAATGTATTTGTATTTTGAATGGAACTAACTGGGTTCCCGCTGCGCCTGCGCAGATGTGCGGGGGTATAGGTCGAGCTGGGGCACGAGAGGCGGGAGTGTTTTGAATATAGCGAGGAAGCTGTGAAACATGGGATCAGGAAATTGGCGTTCACGGCGGCCTAAGGATTAATATAGGCCTCACTTCCTAATAGGAAGTGTCGTAATTGTTCTTGGTGAAGAGTGAGGGAACGAGATTTACGTGACCACCGTGATAAAGTGGTAAAATAAGTGGATAATAGTAGGACCATGGGTGACAGGTGCGCCGCCATGGAATGTGTCCAGGGAAAATTACCCGTGAGTTAATCCTCACTCATCGGTCTCAGATCTTAATGGAGTGACCTCTAATGTGTATAATAATTATGAGACGTTAAATCGTCTTGTGAATGGTAATGTAATCAGTGATAATAACATTAAGTTAAGAGAATGCGGGAAGTGAAATAAATCGCCCTGCTCCGAGTGAACGCGTGGTTCTCGTCCCGAGGATAGCGAAGTTTTATGGAATCACAACTTCTAAACCGGGACAAACCAACGGATACCTCGTCCTGCTGGAATAAGAACCGTGTCGGTGTAGCAGGACATCGAAAAGAGATGGTGAATGGAGGAAATAAGGAGCATCAATCACCCACAGTTAAGTAACCTTTCTAGTTATAGCAGACTGATACTGGCCAGTTAGGTATGTTTTAATTGGATAGGTTATGAGTGATCCAGCCACATCAAGTGACCACCAGAGAATATCTGGTAAGTGGTGGGCTTATGTACAAGTGTTTTTTCCTTGATGGGTATATCCATGTGTAACCTACCCCCCCCCCTTCATTCAGTTAAACTAATATAATCTATACAGTCCACAATTAATTAGTAGCGCCGTACTTGAGGGTGCTACCCAATTTATACTGGTCTCGGATAGATATGGATAAGATTGTGAGGGTCGAGGGGCCACCTGCAGTGACCAGAGGTGGTTAAGTTTTCTCACATGTCTACATGGGTGACTACGGTAAACTATCGTTGTTGTCTCCCAAGGAGATTACTCGTATACATGTAATGTTGAGGTATGTACAAGTAATCACTCCTATAAAATTTTCCATATCTGCCCGCTGGTCCTTCCTGAACCGGATGCAATCAGTGAAAAATTAATTGAATTAATTACTTAATAATTAAGTGACTGATTGAAGAAAGTGGGTATAGGGTACACAAATTTAATCGGTCGTGTGGTGGATGATAATTAGCCCAATTAATTACTAGCACATGGGTGGCTAGGATTTATACAAGTGCAAGAATTACTCGCACAAAGTGTCTACTTAAGTCATATAATTGGTGATTATTAATTCCCTAACCATGGCTGGGTCTGAGGAAGTTAGTGTGGCTGGCAAGTCCATGGATGCCAAAGCAAAGAAAGCGTCACTACAAGCTCGGAAGGGTCATGTCACTAAATCATACAAGTGTATGGAGTTAATGAGACAAGAAACGGTCAACCCTGATGAATTAAAGCTACACCTAGATGCCTAAGAAGGTAGATATGAGTCATATAAATTGTGGTATAAGGACTGTGAGAGCGATCTTCTGGTGAATTGTGCAGATGATGCTGAAAGGGAGCGGCTGCTGAATCAATATTATGAAGTGGAGGACAACATTGTGTCCTGCAAAACTAAGGCTTTAGAGAAGGTAAAGGGTGTAGATTATGTTGTTGGTTAACCTAGTAAGGAAAATCAGAGGTGTCTACCAAAACTCCCAGAATTATGCATGCCTGTGTTTAATCCGAGAGAAAACTGGGAGGAGTTTTGGTCTATCTTTAAAGCAGTCGTACATGATAGGAGTGATCTTGCAAGTGTTACCAAATTATGCTATTTAAAGGGACAAGTAAGGGGAGATGTGCATGTTCTCATACAAGCATTCCCAAATGTAGATGACTCCTATAGTGAGGCAGTTGACTTGTTGGAGGTGACTTATGGTAACTTGGAGCAAAGTAGGCTGGATCTAGTAGCTAATTTGGCTAGTTTGAAGACTCCAGATCACAACTGCAACAGCTTACAGCAATTTAGGATCAAACTAGAAAGCACTCTTTAGACCTTGAGTAATAAATATGATCTGGAGGGAGCAGAGTGGTTGTTGAGTGCCTTGATTCAGAATAAATTGAACCACAAGACAGTAGAGTGGCTATCTAACAGATATCACAAGGGTTACTTCGGGTTGGAAGAAATAAGAGTGGGCCTGCAGGAGCTAATTGTCCAACTGCAGACCAGCCAACCCATTACCTCTAGGAATACCACGTCTACAGACCCCAGTGCACCTGTCAAGTTCCACAAAAGGAAACTTTATCCCAATATCAATAATCATAAGTCACCTACTAAACGGGGTTACGTAGGCACATATCAAGTGACAGGGGGCAGTAACAGTGGTTCTCCACATCAAAGCAAGAGGAGGAAGTACCACAATAAGGGTAGCCCAGTTGATAAGAGGTCAGTAAAAGAAAGGAGAGATTGTATCTTCTGCAACGGTACTCATTTCTCTAAGAACTGTAATGCCTATAATTCATGGGATGTTAAAGTGGAAAGATTGGAAGAGCTTGCTAGATGTATCAGGTGTCTAGGAAATCATAATATTATAAGGGATTGCCGTGCTAACTTGCACCATTGTTATCAGTGTAACAAGGGAAGACACCACATAGCTATGTGTAAGGGCGGATCTAATCGTAATAATGGTAACAATAGTACTGATAGTGATAATAACCCGGACACAACAGTAGCCTACGTAAAGATTGCAGTTAATGTCGGTAATGATGGCCTAGCTGAGGTAGCTTTACCTGTGTTGGATGTGGTGATTAATGATAAACGGCATAAATCCAAAACTGTAACAGCATTACTGGATCAGGGGTCACAACGTACCTTCATAAAACGTAATTGCCTTAATGGGATGAAGGTACAAATGGGAGATCCTGCTATACTCAAGTTATCTGGCTTTCTCTCGAATAAGAAGGCCCAGTCATACGACACTGTTTATGTAACTGTCAGGCTGGGCAATGAGAGAAAACGTATTAATGCCGTAATTGTGGATAGGCTCCCAGAGAAAATATCTACAATAGGGCTCGGTAACGCTACTGAAAGGCTTTCAAGTAAGGTAAATTTGGCACCTTCTGGTGTAAATAATGATTCTGTGGGGTCAATAGATATTTTGATAGGTCGTGACCATTATGCCACCTTTGTAAAGGGTATGACAAAGAAATGCGGAGTCACCCTTCTAAGGACCGCAGGAGGTCACGTGATGTATGGCAGGCTTCCTGGTGCTGATAATGAATGACTGGGGGAAGCCATAAATACAGTTACGGTGTGTCTTACTCATGAAATATCACCCCAGTATAAATATACTTCAATAGAGGATGAAGTTGAACCTGTGTATAAATTATGGGAATTGGACAGCATAGGGATCAATGTAAATGAAGAAAGTCCAGATGATTCCTTTACTCAAGAACAATACCAGAAGGATGTTAAATTTGAATCTGGACAATACTGGGTGAGACTTCCGTGGAAGCTGAACCATCCAGACCTACCAACTAATTACCAGATGGCGTATGGACAATTAAAGGCTCAGTTCCACGAACTGAGCAAGACACCAGAACTGTTGACTGCTTACGATGATATAATTAATGAGCAGTTAAATAATAAATTCATAGAGGAGGTACCTCCTGAGCAAGCCCAGATTTATGGTCACTATTTGCCACATCACGGAGTGAAGAAGGATTCTAAGACCACTCCTCTGAGGATTGTGTTTAATTGTAGTGCCAGGAGTAACAAAAATGTACCTAGTTTGAATGACTGTTTGATGACAGGTCCGTCGTTGACGGAAAAACTGGGAGACATATTATTAAACTTCAGGGTTAAGAATTATGCCTTTATGGCGGACATAAGTAAAGCTTTCCTGAGAGTGGGGGTGCAGGAGGCAGACCGGGATTGCACTAGGTTCTTATGGCCCGAGAATCCTAATGACCCACTTAGTCCCCTGAAGACTTTTCGCTTCAGGAGTGTATTGTTTGGTGCTACCTCCAGTCCGTTCCTACTCCAGGCAATGATAAATGCACACCTTAAGCGTACGGGTGGTCCACTGAGTGGAGTAATGGGTAAACAATTTTATGTGGACAATTTCCTGGGGGTGACGTCTACTGAAGAGGAACTAATGAGCATATATGAAGGGGCTAATGAAATAATGCAAGGTGCAAATATGCCCCTGAGGGAATGGAACAGTAATTCGTCCAGTTTAAGGGCTCAAATAAATAAAGACAACCCTGGAGTTGAAGTGTCTAAATATAGTAATGTGCTGGGACTGACTTGGGACACAGAGAGAGACTTGTTATCGTTAGTCTAATAACTACAGTATGCCCAATAAATTAACCAAGAGAGTCTTGTGGAAGTTTCAAAATGCTTCGATCCACTAGGCTTAGTGTCCCCACTTACCATAAGAGGAAAATTGTTGATACAAGAAGCATGGAAGCTTAAGTGTGCTTGGGATGAAACCCTACCTGAGGAATTTGTTGAAAGGTGGGAAGAACTAATAGGTGAATATGTAAAATTACCAATGTTGGAGTTCCCACGTAATGTGGCCAGTCAAGATGGAGAAAATGTACTCCACATTTTTTGCGATGCCTCGAAATTAGCATATGGAGCAGTCGCTTACCTTCAATGTAATAGTGCCATTTCTCTTGTTATGTCTAAGGCTAAGGTGGCTCCAATCAAATCATGTACCTTACCTCAGTTGGAATTAACGGCCATTTATGTAGGTGTCAAATTAGCCAATTATATAAGAAATAAATTGCGAGAGATAAATATCAGCGACACCATAATTTGGTCTGATAACGAGGTATCTTTACAATGGATTCGTAATGGTAACAGTAAGATTGTGTATGTACAAAACAGAGTCGCTGAAATCAATCAAATGCAGGAGAAATATAACAGTTTGGGTCAGCATATGTTAACCTTTAATCACATTCCTGGTGACGAGAATCCGGCTGACTTCTTGTCTCGAGGCTTGACTTATGAAAAATTTGTGAGTGCTTTATCGTGGTTTAAAGGGCCAAGTTGGCTGGTGAACAAAATTAACTGGCCGGTGCAAAAGGCACATATTGCTCCTGTCGAAATTACGGTGAGCACCGCTCCAGTCAGTAGTCCCTCCTTAGCCATTGACATTAATAGGTATTCTTCCTTACCCAAGCTGATTAGCGTGACAAGGTTAGTGTTTAAATTTATAAGTAAGATGAATATCTCATATAATTTTCCCCATCCCCTGAAATACTGGCTACAGAGGGTACAAGAAGAAACCTACAGGGATGAGATTAAATTAATGATGGACGGAAAAATTGTGAAAGGCTCAATAATAGAAAAGCTGGGGCTGTATTTAGAGGATGATGTAATTAGGTGCAGAGGCAGGTTACAAAATGCTGAATTGGGGGAATATGCTAAGCACCCTATCTTGCTGCCCAAAACTCATCACCTGACAACCTTGATTGTCTTTAATGCCCATAATAACGTGATGCACGGTGGGGTACAGGATACCTTAAACTGTATTCGGGAAACCTTCTGGATTCCACAAGGACGGCAAAGTGTAAAAAGGGTTATCAAGTCGTGCGTAATATGTCGCCGGGTGGATGCCAGAACCTACATGTACCCAGGTCCTCCACCATTGCCCAAGGAATGCGTGCAGTTGGTAAAACCATTTGATGTGACCGGAGTGGATTATAGTGGGCCAATCATTTTAACAGGTACTTCAGATGGTGTTCCCTTGAAGGTGTATGTATGTCTATTTACTTGTACAGCTACTAGGGCTGTTCATCTAGAAGTTGCTCAGGACTTGTCTGCAGAACAGTTCATACAGCTGTTCCGGAAATTTGCAGCTAGGAGATCCTGTCCAAGATTGATGATCTCAGATAATGCCACCAATTTTGTAGCGGGTGCTCAACACTTGATGGAATTAAATAAGAGTGATGATGTACAGTCTTTGTTGACCCAGCGAGGGTGTGTCTGGAAATTTATTACTCCCAGAGCCCCTTGGCAGGGAGGACTGTATGAAAGAATGATAGGTACAGTGAAAAAATGTCTTCGTAAGGTGCTACACAGGAAGAGAATTAATTTGGAGGAATTCCGTGCAGTGTTGGTGGAGGCAGAGAATCGGGTAAACAATCGCCCTGTCATACATGAGCGACACTCCTGACGCGGAGATCCTGACTCCCTCTCACCTAATATGCAGATGAAGGTTAGAAGCTGCACCTATCTATAGAGATAATCCCGAGGGAAGTGATGAGGATTACAATAACGTGACCGTGTTGAGTGATGAGTTCAAGATGTTAAATAAGGTAATTACTCATTGGTCTGATGTGTGGCGTAAAGAATATCTTCTTACACTACGTGAACACTTTTATGGTGCGCCAGAGACAGTAAACCGACAAAACATTCAACCAGGTGACATTGTGTTAATTGATACTGAACAACATCGAACATTGTGGCCTCTGGGCAAGGTAGTTACATTATACCCAGATGCACAAGGTGTTGTCAGAAACGTCAAAGTGTTGTGTCGTGGTCAGGAAAGTTTGCATACCATTAATAAATTAATTCCCTTAGAATTAAATGGTGTTCAATCCAGTGCAGATGGAAATCTAAGGGAAAGTGACACGAGTGATATTGAAGACACTGACCGAGTAATGCAAGAAGAAATTGTAGTAAGACCCACTAGGAAAACAGCAGCGCAATCTAGAGAGGGCTGGAATCGTCTCCTGGAGGAAGACGCAATGTAAGTCGTCTAACAACGACTTCCGCCCGGCCGCAGTGTGGAAATTATTTAATTTCCGAAGCTAGAAAATGTACAGAGAACTTTCACGGCGCGCATGACGGAGATAAAACACCTCAATTACTGGGAGCGCTTGAGGTTCCTAAACCTGTATTCCGTGGAACGCAGGAGGGAGATACATGATTATATACACCTGGAAAATCTTAGAGGGACTAGTACCGAACTTGCACACGAAAATCACTCACTATGAAAGCAAAAGACTTGGCAGACGATGCAACATCCCCCCAATGAAAAGCAGGGGTGTCACTAGCACGTTAAGAGACCATACAATAAGTGTCAGGGGCCCGAGACTGTTCAACTGCCTCCCAGCACACATAAGGGGGATTACCAACAGACCCCTGGCAGTCTTCAAGCTGGCACTGGACAAGCACCTAAAGTCAGTTCCTGATCAGCCAGGCTGTGGCTCGTACGTTGGTTTGCGTGCAGCCAGCAGCAACAGCCTGGTTGATCAGGCTCTGATCCACCAGGCCTGGTCACAGACCGAGCCGCAGGGGCGTTGACCCCCGGAACTCTCTCCAGGTAAACTCCAGGTAATAGTGCTTAATAAGTGTTTAATGTGTTGATTTGGGTCAAAATGTATTTGTATTTTGAATGGAACCAACTGGGTTCCCGCTGCGCCTGCGCAGATGTGCGGGGGTATAGGTCGAACTGGGGCACGAGGTGGCAGGAGTGTTTTGAATGTAGCGAGGAAACATGGTATCAGGAAATTGGCGTTCACGGCGGCCTAAGGATTAATATAGGCCTCACTTCCTAATAGGAAGTGTCGTAATTGCTCCTGGTGAAGAGTGAGGGAACGAGATTTACGTGACCACCGTGATAAAGTGGTAAAATAAGTGGATAATAGTAGGACCGTGGGTGATGGGTGCGCCGCCATGGAATGTGTCCAGGGAAAATTACCCGTGAGTTAATCCTCACTCATCGGTCTCAGATCTTAATGGATTGACCTCTAATGTGTATAATAATTATGAGATGTTAAATCGTCTTGTGAATGGTAATGTAATCAGTGATAATAACATTAAGTTAAGAGAATGCGGGAAGTGAAATAAATCGCCCTGCTCCGAGTGAACGTGTGGTTCTCGTCCCTAGGATAGCGAAGTTTTATGGAATCACGACTTCTAAACCGGGACAAACCAATGGATACCTCGTCCTGCTGGAATAAGAACCGTGTCGGTGTAGCAGGACATCGAAAAGAGATGGTGAATGGAGGAAATAAGGAGCATCAATCACCCACAGTTAAGTAACCTTTCTAGTTATAGCAGACTGATACTGGCCAGTTAGGTATGTTTTAATTGGACAGGTTATGAGTGATCCAGCCACATCAAGTAACCACCAGAGAATATCTGGTAAGTGGTGGGATTATGTACAAGTGTTTTTTCCTTGTTGGGTATATCCATGTGTAACCTACCCCCCCCCCTTCATTCAGTTAAACTAATATAATCTATACAGTCCACAATTAATTAGTAGCGCCGTACTTGAGGGTGCTACCCAATTTATACTGGTCTCGGATAGATATGGATAAGATTGTGAGGGTCGAGGGGCCACCTGCAGTGACCCGAGGTGGTTAAGTTTTCTCACATGTCTACATGGGTGACTACGGTAAACAATATCGTTGTTGTCTCCCAAGGAGATTACTCGTATACATGTAATGTTGAGGTATGTACAAGTAATTACTCCTATAAAATTTTCCATAGCTTCTATGACGGTACTCGGGAGTTAGTTCCACTCATCCACAACTCTATTACCAAACCAGTGCTTTCCTATGTCCTTCCTGAATCTGAACTTTTCCAACTTGAAACCATTGCTGCGAGTCCTGTCTTGGCTGGATATTTTCAGCACGCTATTTACATCCCCTTTATTTATTCCTGTTTTCCATTTATAAACGTCAATCGTATATCCCTAATTCTACGCCTTTCTAGAGAGTGCACTCTCCTCATAGGGAAGATTTCTGATACATGGGATCAGCTTTGTCATCCTCCTCTGTACGTTTTCCAGTGCATTTATGTCCATTCTGTTATATGGTGACCAGAACTGTGCAGCATAATCTAAATGAGGCCTAACCAAGGATATATAGAGTTGAAGAACAATCTGAGGACTTCTATTATTTATACTTCTTGATATGAAGCCAAGGATTCCGTTAGCTTTATTGTGAACATTTATGCACTGCTGTCTTGGTTTCAGATTACTGCTAACCAGAACTCCTAAATCATTTTTGCGATCAGTAGTATTAAGATCTACACTATTCAGTTTATAAGTGGCATGGTTATTGTCCTGTCCAACATTTAGAACTTTGCATTTGTCTATATTAAACTGCGTCTGCCACTTCTCCGACCACTGCATCAGTCTATTCAAATCATCCTGGAGTGCACTAATGTCCTCAATAGAATGAATTGGACGGCCTATTTTGGTGTTTCACGAAATTGTAATGACACTATTGCAAACAAACCATACCACAGGCGGGGATAGAGCCCGCTGGTCCAGTGGCTAACGTGACGGTCTGGAGTTTTGAGACACTCTGATCGCGGGTTCTATCCCCGCCCGTGGTATGGTTTATTTTGGTGTCATCAGCAAATTTGCTTATGTTGCCATTTATTCCCTCATCTATATTGTTTATATAAATTGTGAACAAGGTGCCCAACACTAACCCCTGTGGAACACCGCTGGCGACGTGCCCCCATTCTGATTTCTCCCTATTTATGCAAACTCTGCTGCCTATTTGTCAACCATGCCTCTACCCAGGAAAAAAATGATCCTATTCCGTGTGCCTTAATTTTCCTCAAAAGTCTCTGATGTGGAACTCTGTCGAAAGCCTTACTGAAGTCCATATACACAATATCATATTCATTACCATGATCTACCTCCTCATAAACCTTAGTGAAAAAAGTTAGTAAATTCGTAAGACAGGAACGCCCCTTAGTAAAACCGTGTTGAGATTCATTTATCAATTTATGCCTATCAAGATGGCTACGAATTGCCTCGGCAATTATTGATTCCATAAATTTTCCCACCATGGAGGTAAGGCTTATTGGTCTATAGTTTGAAGCTAAGGTTTCTATACATTCGCTTAACATTTCCCAAAATC
Organism: Cherax quadricarinatus; assembly: GCF_038502225.1. Classification (NCBI taxonomy): domain Eukaryota; kingdom Metazoa; phylum Arthropoda; class Malacostraca; order Decapoda; family Parastacidae; genus Cherax; species Cherax quadricarinatus. The sequence goes on along the minus strand of NC_091292.1, from coordinate 32,790,452 downwards.
GCTCTCCCCTCTACACTTCTCTCTTCTCCAGGTGCATACACGCTTATTATGACCCACTTTTCACATCCGACCCTTATTTTAATCCACATAATCCTTGAATTTACACATTTATATTCCTTCTTCTCTTCCATAACTGGTCCTTCAACATTATTGCTTATTGCCATTTGAGAACTTGTATGAACTTTTGAACAGTCTGATCAGATGCGATTCAAAAATTTAGCCAAACTGAAATCGACGCTATATATCTTAGAACTAAATACATGTTAAGATGAATCCACCTGACAGTGTGGGAACGAGGTCTTCCCCGCACCCGATCCCTGACAATGTTAACAAGTCACTTTTTTTTTTTTTTTGCCTTATATGTAATTACACATTTGTTACTATATGTGATAATTGTACTTGTGTGTACCTCTTCCTAAATAAAATTACTCCCACACCCGTTGTCTGATACAGAGGATATCCCGCCCAAAACGGATACGATTTCAACTGGTGCACCTTATCTGACTCCATTATAGAATATATTTTTAGCTTGAGCCAGGCAATTGTGATAGCTCGTTTTGCTGGTCACTGTCAGCCATGGTCCCAACAAACACTTTTTCTTAAAATTGTCAGATCGACAAAATTCTTGTCTAGACTTGCCATTTTAAGTCCATTTTGCTCGGTTTTCACATGAAATACCAAAATCAAGAACGAGAAAGGCGAATGACACTTAAGGGTATTACCGACAACTAATGTCGGTAATTCCCTCCACGTCGGTAATGCAAGAGAATTACCGACAACTAATGTAACATTTTATTACAGCAACGTTTTCCTCTCCACGAGCTTAGCTGAGTAATTAAAAAATACAGGAATACAGAGGATATATATATATATATATATATATATATATATATATATATATATATATATATATATATATATATATATATATAGGCAACAATGTGAAATGAAAAATCATATGCCCAAAATGCCTTGAATCATCCCTGATCGCCATTTCGAACTCTGTTAAACAGAATAAAGGCAGTTTTGTCGTCTAACACTATATAACAACTAAGTTATATCTACTACTACTTCTGTTACTAACATTACTGTTAATACTACTACTATGACTTACTACTAATTCTACATCTGGTACTACTATTACTTCTACTGCTACTACTCGGGCACACACGTTTCATTCACGGGTATCTATCTCATGAAGAGGCGCCCAGTTTTACTCTGTGAAAATTGTCAGGTTCCACTTTCGGTTTGCCATACTATTCTACTGGACTGTCCTATTTACCAGCGAGCACACAGAATTTACCTCCGACGTCGTCACTGCTTTAACACCCTCTCTTTATCTTCCCTCCTCACTGACGTCCCCCATCTTTGACACACACTCCCTCTAACTTTTTGACAAACAGATTTTTTACACAAACTTGGATTATACTTCCTTTAGCACCCCTCACTGCCGTTACTAACTCGACCTCTGTTATACTCTCCCCCCTCGCTAGTTTCGGATCAACCATGTTAAACCGTTAGCACACCTACCCTGCAGCACTGTATGACCTTTGTAGATTTAGTGTTAGTTTCGATTAATACTACTACTACTGCCTTCCTTTCTACTACTACTACTACTACTACTACTACTATTACTGCTACTCCTACTCCTCCTCCTCCTCCTACCACTATTCCTCTTTTCTTCCTCCAGGTGTTCCGTAGCTCAGTTGCTAGCGCACTCAATTCATACATTGAGGTCTGTGGTTCGATCCTCGGTACAGGTGAAACATTTGGGCGTGTTTCCTTAAGACACTTGCTGCCCCTATTCACTTAGCAATAAATACGCAGTAAAGAGCCTGGGTGCTAATTGACTGGTGTGGGTCGCATCCTGGGAACAAAATTAACTTAATTTTGCCTGAAATGCTCTGAGACTGCTGGCACAAAATTTAATCAAGCTTATTATAATTTACTAAATAAAACTTCAATTCAATCTTGAATATTCAGTACTGCGACTTAATAACTCTCCAACCATTTTAAATAAGGCATCTTATTTCCCCCCCCCCCTCACCTATCCAGCCACAATATACATGTGTACACAACTATAAAATAAAAATGCAAGGAAGAATCAAACTTTAATTTGAAACCAAAATGTTGCAACGCTCCTTCCTCATTATGACCCATAAAATTTTACTATTGCCGTCACTATTACTACTACTTCCATCACTACTATTACTATATTACTACTACTTATTATAACTAATTCTATTAATGATACTACTATTTCTACTACTACTATTACTACTACAAAGCCGCCATTATGACTCACCAAATCGTAATAACACGATTGCAGACAAACCAAGTAATGGATGGGGTTTGAACCCATGTTTACACACACCGGCCTGGGGTTTTAAGACTCATCATGGGTTCAAACTCCACCCATTCTGCGATGTGCAATGCTTGTGATTTTTCATCTCGCATTGTTAGTTGTATGCATCCTCGTGTCCCAGAATTGTTTGTAACAACTTGACAAAGGTCTGGAGAGCGAACGTTGCCATAAAGTCACATTGGTTGCACATGTGTCCTTTTACCTAACAAGGAAATTGTGGGATGCGCCTGTCTTAACACTGTTGACCAAGCTGATCCTCAACCTTATTTCTGAGCGTCTTTAGGATAGCTTTCCGGCAACCAGAAGGGCTGATAAGTAAGGATTCTAGCTTTGTGTTAGCAACGTTGGCTATTTAAATTCCATATATGAGTTATGTAGCCTTGCAGTCGTGATTTACGAGTTATGTTACAGTTGCTTGTGAATCAAATTTGAATAGGTGACACACTGTTTTCAGGTTAGAATCATGTCTTTTATAACCTTCTCATTAAAGGGTTTTGACCCTTAAGACGCCCACAAATTAGGTGGGAATAAGCTTGCCAACAATGGTAAAAGGGGCATATCCCACAATTCCCTTGCACGAGGGGAAAAAGTAATTCTCTACTGTCATTCACCTCTCTCGTCATTGCCATTATATGACCAGATCCTAAATGACCCCATAATACAGGACTTTAGGTGATTTTAGGCCTAATTTTAAGAAAAACTGTTTTGTTCAGGGGTAAACAAAATTTTTGAATCGTGATAGGCCACAATCAATGGTTATTACATTTTTATTTTTTGCAAATGGTATAGACGTAGTACATTAGTATTCACAGTATATTAGTTTCTATCTGAAATATTTTTACCAGTATACTCTGCAACCCGCCCATGCTGGAGAGTTGGGCAGTTGCTCAACTGCTTTTCAATAGTAAACATCATAAGGTGGTGCAACCCAGGACTGAATCTAGCTCTTGTCCCCAGTAGCTCGATCGCTAGCGCACCCGGCCCACACACCGGGTATCGATCCCCCGGTGCGGCTGGAAAATGACGTTTCCATATGACGCCTGCTGTCCATGTTCACTGCGGGTTCTATCCCGCCTGTGGTATGGCTAATAAAATAGGTACCTGAGTGGATCGCATCCTGGGACAAAATTGACCTAATTTGCCCGAAATGCTCTGCATAACAAGCGACTTTCTGTATAGTAGTATGTCATTGATGTCAGCTAGGACTGTATACCTTGTACATATACTTGTAGAAATAAAGATATTTTTATATCCAAGAGCCGTGCAAACAAAGAACGATTGTAACAATCCACAGGATTTTTTTAAGATTTGAAATGGGGTCTGTGAAATGACAGTCCACTGCTCTAACTACTGGGTCAGCAATACTCCTAATAGCATTGACATTCGCCGCTTGACCTGAGCAGAGTGCGGTGTGACTACTGCCCTCTACTGGCCATTGGAGGAGACTTATATTTTCACAACATGGCGCAGTCTGTGAGAAGGCGTGTGCACACGGTGTGCCTTGAATTGGTGCGTGGTGCAATAACGCCTCAATCTGCACAAGTGCTTTTACCGCAAATTATCCGTGACACCTATGGTGTTGCGGATCAAGAACTGTATGGTGTGGCGCTAAATGGTGCCCATCGTATTTTCGTCAAGTTGAGATCAGCTGGAGTGTATGAACGGCTGGTTGACAAGTACCAGGACAGAGTGTGGACTAATTCAGCGATACGTGTTCGACTCATCGACGTGTCTAGGCATTACACATGGGTGAAAGTCCGAAATGTGCCATTTGAGGCGGACGAGACTGACCTGTGGAATGTATTTGGACAGTATGGAACTGTACACCTGGCTATGGCTGGTAAATGGACGGATGGGGCGTATGCCGGCTTGCCGGATGGTACGCTCACGCTCAAGATGACGTTGAGGCATTCCATCCCGTCTTACGTCATACTGGACACATTTAGGACGCAGGTAATGGTGTACTATGCTGGGCAGCAGAAGATGTGTAGGTTATGTGGTGCATATGACCATATGGCGGCCCAGTGTGGGAGATGGCAACGGAGACAGGAACTAGGTAGTGAGATGGTGAAAGAGCCAGAACCGGAGGTGGGTCATGCCGATGAGTCACCTGTACATAGAAGTGGCACTTCCTGGAGTGAGGAAGTGGAGCGTGAGCTGCCACTGGTGGGTACCAGCCCATCACTGTCACATTTAGTGGGATGTGAGGCATCTGCCTTGGAGACCGGGAAGACTGTGCAGAGTGGTGAAGTGCGGGTAGAGGGAGGCCTACTGGTGAACGTGAAGGAAAAATCCTTTGAGAAGAAGGTTTCTGAGGATAACTTGAGGATGGTGAGGAGTCCTGTTCAGATTGAAGATGAGCAACTTGGAAGATTGGCGAACATGGCAGATGACTCGCCAGGAGTGGTGGAAGTGATTGAGGTGAATGCTGAGATTCACAGGGAGGCATCCAGTGAGTTGGAAATGGATGCGGAGAGTGTCAACCATAAGAGGGCGGCAACATATTCCTACTCGGATGATGTTTTGACCCCGGCACAGAGACCGGGGAAAAAGCCATGGGTTGATGTGGTGCATGGGAGCTCTAAAGGTACGCCTGGTCCAGTGTTGGATCAGGGGAAGCCACAAGTGGGCAGTGGAGAGAAAAGTGGAAGAAGCAGACACACTGGAAGCGTGTCAGTGAAAGGTGAAATGGGGCAGAGGGTGAAATCACATAAGTAGGTTTCCGGTGCATGACAGTGAATATTAATGGATTGTGTGCGAGTGAGAAGCGTCTGTGGGTAAAGGGATTTTTAAGACGTTATGCTATAGACATTGTTTTTGTGCAGGAACATAATTTCAAGCTGGGAAGGGAATTGGAGGTGGATGGGTACAGAGTGTTTGTGATGTATTCAGAGCGAATGAAGGGAGGGGTGGGAATCCTGATCAGAGAGACGAGCCCGTTTGTTGTTCTTAGGAGTGAAGGGGGGGGGGTCGTGTGTTAAGAATAGATGGGTGGTGGAGAGGTGAGAGGACGGCAGTAGTTTGTGTGTATGTGCCGGCTGAGAATGATGTAAGGGTAAAGAATGAATTTGTGAATAATGTATTGGAGATACTGTCCTGGGAGACAGTAATGGTGAAGCTGGAGATTTTGTCCAGGTAGTCGGGAATTATACGCAGGAAGGAATACATATAAATGACCTCATAGGGGACAGGAGCCATAGTAGGGAAACAAGTGTAGTCAAAGATAAGATAAAACCAATATTGCAAACTAGAAATACCGCAGGAAATAGCAAACAAGAGGACTCCAATAGCAATAGTGAGGATAAATTACCAAAAACAACTGGTGGGAGCTCCATTGTTGGTGCTAGGGAGGATAGAAGTAAGACAGGGAAACATGCACCAACAGGGAATACAGTCACAGGAACCCAAGGCAAGCGGAAACCAAGCCTGTGCACATACTATGCACTTGGTATCTGCTGGCATGGGAAATCTGGAAAAACAGATGGGACATGCAACTATGACCACCCTAGAAAATGCCATGCCCATATGACAACAGGAAAATGCAAACTCCCTTCCTGTAAGCTTTTTCACCCTGAAATGTGTACCTCTTCAGTACAGGAAAGACTGTGCTATAACTTAAATTGCCAGGCATACCATCTAAAGGGGACAAAAAGATACAAAACATACAGGACATGGGAAAACCTGGGTAGCCACAGCCACTCAAGAGGGAGAGGTATTTTAGTGCCAGGAAGGAAAAAAAACTGGCAGGAAATGGCAGAAATCGTACACCAAATCCAGTCATTCCTGGAGTGGAACCACAGTCGATGGCCTCCACTCCAAACCAACAGATACAGATACTAATGCCGGAAAAAAAATCCCCCCCCCCAGTACCAACAATACCACCAGTCCGATAACATTCTTCTTTGCAAATATACAGGGTCTAAAGCCAGCAACAAACAACAAAATACCTTTCATCCGTGGACTGCTTGCAGAGGCAAAGGCAATGTTCGCGGCTTTCACTGAGACCCACATAAAGGATCACTTGGACAACGAAATATGGATCCCAGGTTACAACCTATACAGATGTGAGAGTGAACAGGCAAAAGGGGGGGGTTGGCCTGTACATTGCAGAGTCACTTGTTTGCACAGAACTGCTTAATGCCTCAAATGACGTAGTGGAAGTTTTAGCAGTAAAGGTCGAGAACCAAAACCTAGTCATTGTGGTAGTCTACAAGCCTCCGGATGCAACATCCCAGCAATTCCAGGAACAGCTGTTAAAAATTGACCACTGTCTGGAAAATCTTCCAGCTCCTGCACCCAACATCTTGCTCCTGGGGGATTTCAACTTAAGGCACCTAAAATGGAGGAATATAGCAAATAATATTGTTGCAGTAATAACACCAGGAGGCAGCTCTGATGAAAACTCACACTCACACGAGCTTTTAAATCTCTGCACAAAATTCAATTTAAACCAGCAAATAATAGAGCCTACTAGACTGGAGAATACACTAGACCTCATCTTCACTAACAATGATGATCTGATAAGAAATGTCACCATATCAAAAACAATATACTCAGATCACAACATAATTGAGGTTCAGACATGTATGCGTGGAGCCCCAGACCGACAAAATGAGACTAGTCACGAGGGAGCATTCACCAAATTCAACTTCAATAACAAAAACATAAAGTGGGACCAAGTAAACCAAGTCCTAACCGATATAAGCTGGGAAGATATACTAAGCAACACAGACCCAAACTTATGCCTAGAACAGATTAACTCGGTGGCACTCGATGTATGCACAAGGCTTATTCCTCTAAGAAAAAGGAGGAGTAGATGTAAAATAGAAAGAGACAGGCGCTCCCTTTACAGGCGACGGAAAAGAATAACAGAGCGGCTAAAAGAGGTCAATATATCTGAAATGCGCAGGGAGACACTGGTCAGAGAAATAGCAAGCATCGAACTTAAGCTAAAAGAATCCTTTAGGAGTCAGGAATCGCGGGAAGAACTAAAAGCCATAAATGAAATCGAAAGAAACCCAAAGTATTTCTTCTACTATGCCAAATCAAAATCGAGAACAACGTCCAGTATTGGGCCCCTACTTAAACAAGATGGGTCCTACACAGATGACAGCAAGGAAATGAGTGAGCTACTCAAGTCCCAATATGACTCAGTTTTTAGCAAGCCGCTAACCAGACTGAGAGTCGAAGATCAAAATGAATTTTTTATGAGAGAGCCACAAAATTTGATTAACACAAGCCTATCCGATGTTATCCTGACGCCAAATGACTTCGAACAGGCGATAAATGACATGCCCATGCACTCTGCCCCAGGGCCAGACTCATGGAACTCTGTGTTCATCAAGAACTGCAAGAAGCCCCTATCACGAGCCTTTTCCATCCTATGGAGAGGGAGCATGGACACGGGGGTCGTCCCTCAGTTACTAAAAACAACAGACATAGCCCCACTCCACAAAGGGGGCAGTAAAGCAACAGCAAAGAACTACAGACCAATAGCACTAACATCCCATATCATAAAAATCTTTGAAAGGGTCCTAAGAAGCAAGATCACGACCCATCTAGAAACCCATCAGTTACACAACCCAGGGCAACATGGGTTTAGAACAGGTCGCTCCTGTCTGTCTCAACTACTGGATCACTACGACAAAGTCCTAAATGCACTAGAAGACAAAAAGAATGCAGATGTAATATATACAGACTTTGCAAAAGCCTTCGACAAGTGTGACCATGGCGTAATAGCGCACAAAATGCGCGCTAAAGGAATAACAGGAAAAGTCGGTCGATGGATCTATAATTTCCTCACTAACAGAACACAGAGAGTAGTCGTCAACAGAGTAAAGTCCGAGGCAGCTACGGTGAAAAGCTCTGTTCCACAAGGCACAGTACTAGCTCCCATCTTGTTCCTCATCCTCATATCCGACATAGACAAGGATGTCAGCCACAGCACCGTGTCTTCCTTTGCAGATGACACCCGAATCTGCATGACAGTGTCTTCCATTGCAGACACTGCAAGGCTCCAGGCGGACATCAACCAAATCTTTCAGTGGGCTGCAGAAAACAATATGAAGTTCAATGATGAGAAATTTCAATTACTCAGATATGGTAAACATGAGGAAATTAAATCTTCATCAGAGTACAAAACAAATTCTGGCCACAAAATAGAGCGAAACACCAACGTCAAAGACCTGGGAGTGATTATGTCGGAGGATCTCACCTTCAAGGACCATAACATTGTATCAATCGCATCTGCTAGAAAAATGACAGGATGGATAATGAGAACCTTCAAAACTAGGGAGGCCAAGCCCATGATGACACTCTTCAGGTCACTTGTTCTACCTAGGCTGGAATATTGCTGCACTCTAACAGCACCTTTCAAGGCAGGTGAAATTGCCGACCTAGAAAATGTACAGAGAACTTTCACGGCGCGCATAACGGAGATAAAACACCTCAATTACTGGGAGCACTTGAGGTTTCTAAACCTGTATTCCCTGGAACGCAGGAGGGAGAGATACATGATTATATACACCTGGAAAATCCTAGAGGGAGTAGTACCGAACTTGCACACGAAAATCACTCACTACGAAAGCAAAAGACTTGGCAGACGATGCACCATCCCCCCAATGAAAAGCAGGGGTGTCACTTGCACGTTAAGAGACCATACAATAAGTGTCAGGGGCCCGAGACTGTTCAACTGCCTCCCAGCACACATAAGGGGGATTACCAACAGACCCCTGGCAGTCTTCAAGCTGGCACTGGACAAGCACCTAAAGTCAGTTCCTGATCAACCGGGCTGTGGCTCGTATGTTGGTTTGCGTGCAGCCAGCAGCAACAGCCTGGTTGATCAGGCGCTGATCCACCAGGAGGCCTGGTCACAGACCGGGCCGCGGGGGCGTTGACCCCCGAAACTCTCTCCAGGTAAACTCCAGGTAATATTATTTGCGGTCATTACCGTCAGTGACAATAGTTGGTGGCGACTGGAACTGTGTGGTGTGAAGGAAGGATGTGGGACCGAGGGGGGCAGGGTGTTTTTTGGCAGGTTTAGGGGATCTGTTGAGAGGTGTGGGATTGAGGGATATAGTTGATGGAGGGGATTGCGAGATAGAGCACACATGTCATAGAAAGGGCTATGCTGCACGACTAGATAGGTTGTATGTGACAAGGGGTGTGAGGGTGACGCGGGTGCAGACGGTGAATGTCGTTTATTCAGATCATAGGGCGGTTTATGCTGATTTAAATTGGGACAGTTTGCCTAAGAGATATTTGGGGTACTGGAAGCTGAATGTACGACTACTGGGTGAGGGGGTGGAGGGAGGGGATTTTGAAAGTTTGTGGGAGGACTTATGGGGTGGGGGTAAGAGTGCAAGCGATTTATTGGGGTGGTGGGATGGGGTTGCGAAGAGGAGGATCAGGCAATATTATGTGCGAAGGGGAAAGAATGAGGCATGACATATGGGCTTCAACAGTATTTAGAGGGGCGGTTGCAGGGTTGTTATGAGAGGGGTGCTGTGGTAGGTGTGTATCCAATGGAGGAAATTGAAGCGTTAAAGTGGTAGATAAGAGATATGCACAATGAGAGATTTGATGAGGCAAGGGTGCAAGGTGGGTTAGAGGAGGCGATTTGGGGTGACAGGCCGTCAGCCTGTGTGTTACGGGGCCAACGAAGAAGCAGGTTGGCAATGGAGATTGATAAGCTGGTAGTACACGAGAACTTAGGTGGGTATACGAAGGGTCAGGAGTTGCGAACTACTGAGGGTATGAGTGGTTTTCTGGGTAGTTGGTATGGAAAATATTTGCGGAGTGTAGGAGTGAACGGTGAGGATTTAGAGAGATTGGGAGAGAATGTATCTTGTGTGCTGAGTGGAAGTGATCGTATGACATTGGGAGGGGATATTGAAGAGGGGGAGGTATGGAGAGCTTTGGAGAATATGGCGAGAGGTAAAGCACCAGGTATAGATGGGTTACCTTGTGAATTCTATGTGAAGCATTGGAGTGTGTTGAAGGATTTTTTAGTGAACCTGATGAATGTGATGAAAAGTGAGGGGAGGATGGGTGAGTTGCAGCATACCGCAGTAGTAGTTTTGATTCCAAAAGGGAAAGGCCCTACTACAGTGCAGAACTACAGGGCGTTGTCGTTGTTATGTGCTGATTATAAGATATTCGCAAAAATCTTGGGAAACAGGCTGAAGTGTGTGATAGAGTTGTTGCGAGAGGTCAGTATGGGGTGCCTGGGAGGACGATGTATGAGGGGCATGGAATAATACAAGATTTTGTGGAAAGTATGGAGGGGGAGAATAAAGGGGGGGAGGTGTCTTAGCATTGGATTGGCAGGCAGCGTATGATTGCGTAGAACGAGAGGCACTGTGGTATATCTTACGGAGGCAGGGTTTTGGGGAAGAGATGGTGCGTTGGATTGAGACTTTGTATAATAGGGTAGGTGTACGTGTGCAGGTGAATGGGAAATTGGGAGAGTTGGTTTCAATGGGTAGAGGCATAAGGCAGGGTTGTCCTCTGTCTCAACTGTTGTTTGCTTGTATACAGGAACCTTTTTACAGGGCAGTGGGGAAATGTTTAGGGGTGGATCGTGGTGTGGAGAATGGAGGGATGGGAATAATAGGGTATGTGGATGATACAACAATTCTAATGAGCAGGGAGGAAAGTTTACATGAGGTGGAGGATGTGATTGGTGGTTTTGAAGGAGTTACAGGTTTAAAAGTGAATGTGGAGAAATCGAAATTATTGGTCTTAGGGAATTGGGTAGGGAGGGCGAGATGGGAAACGGCTGTGCATTGGTGTGTGGTGGATAGACTAAAGGTGTGTGGGATAATTTATATGGGGAATGCCGGGGAGGCACGGATGGTTAATTCTGGGAGGGCAGTGGATAGGTTAGTGGGTAGGTTAAATGTTTTGAGACCCATGCATTTGACGATACATCAACGTGTAATAGTGGTGAATGTAATGTTATATAGTATGGTCTGGCATGTGACAGCAGTATATCCGTTGGCAGGACCGGACATAACAAGAATGCTAAAAAAAGGTTTTTTGTTATATATGGGGTTCTGGGTGTGACTGGTTGGGTAGGAGTGTTGTTATGCTACCGGTCGACAAAGGTGGATTGGGTTTAATAGATATAAGATTAAGGGTTAAGTGTATATATTTGAAGAGGGGGTTTCTCCGAGTGGAAGGTCGTGTGGGGAAGGGTGTGCAAGCATTATATGAGGAGGCACGAAGGTGGTGGGTAGGATCAGAGATGAAAGAGTGTGAGGATGTGCTGCGAGCTTTATTGTATGTTAGAGATCCGTCTAGGATACGGGTGGGTGTTCTGGAGCGTGCTGTAGGGGTGAGGGTGATTGCGAATGTTGAGGGCATATACCCAATGTATGCATGGGGAGACATTTGGGTAAGGTTGCGGTTGGTGCGCATCAGACCAAGAGTGAGAGAGGTAATGTTTCGTTTCCTTCATGGAATATTGCCGTCTGGTGTGGTGCTTCGGGAGAGAGGGTTGATGGTGGAGGACGTATGTAGGGCGTGTGGGGAAAGGGAGACAGCTTTTCATGTAGTATATTTTTGTAAAAATTTGGAGTGTATATGGGAGTGGATGGGTGGGATTTTGAGTTGGGTGGGTGGGGGAGGGATATCGGTATTAAGGGCATTGAGTTTAGATGTGGGAGGTGTGGAAGAGTCTGTGCAACGTGCTTTGGTGTACATCATAAAGGATTTTGTTTTCGTATCATGGGCCATGAGGGATAATGGGGATTGGGTGGTGCGAAAGAAGGTATTGGCTGCAACAATGTACAAAACACTTAGTCGTAATAGGGGAATATACGGAAGTAGATGGGAAAGGGCTTTTCCTGAAGGATATAAGGATATCGAAGTATGAATGTCAGAGGTTTGTTGGCGGAGTGAGAGAGAGAGAGAGAGAGAGAGAGAGAGAGAGAGAGAGAGAGAGAGAGAGAGAGAGAGAGAGAGAGAGAGAGAGAGAGAGAAAAGGGGGGGATGTGTTAGGAATTTCAGGGGTTGCACCGGGCTCGTCTCAGAATTTGGGAACGTATGAGGAGTTCCTTGATATGGTGTGAAATGGCAGCGTAGTTGTGGAGTGTGTTTTAAGTAAGTTTGTGGTGGTTCGTAAGGGAAAAGTTAAGATTTTTATGGACATGGAAATAAGCAATATTTGTGTGAATGTGAAAAGTATACGGTCATACTCAGGCTGGTTTACTGATGTATGTAATGGATAAGTTAAATTTGGAATAGGTTGTAATGTATTATCAGGACTGGTGGTTGTATTAAAGCAAAGGACATGCGGGCGTGATTAATATGTCTGTGTACCAAATGTACTGCTAATAATGAGATAATGTAATGTGTGTGATTTTATCATACATCAAGTGTATATAGCAGTATGTAAGAGAGAATTTCATGTATTCAGTATGGGTTGTATATTAGTATTCGGTGAAGTTCAATGAATATTATTGACGTGATGGGCATATAAGGACGTGTTCATGTACAATAAGAACATAAGAACATAAGAACGAAGGAACACTGCAGAAGGCCTACTGGCCCATGCGAGGCAGGTCCAAGTCTCCTACCGGCTTAAGCCAATGCACCCAACCTAGTCAGGTCAGGTCACATTGACTTAAGGGAGGAACACGGCAACCGACCTGGTAGCACAAGCTATCAGGTCTAACTCACACCCACCCACATCCACTCATGTATTTATCCAACCTATTTTTAAAGCTACACAACGTTCTGGCCTCTATAACGGTACTTGGGAGTTTGTTCCACTCATCCACAACTCTATTACCAAACCAGTACTTTCCTATATCCTTCCTGAATCTGAATTTTTCCAACTTAAAACCATTGCTGCGAGTCCTGTCTAGGCTAGATATTTTCAGCACACTATTTACATCCCCTTTATTTATTCCTGTCTTCCATTTATACACCTCAATCATATCCCCCCTAATTCTACGTCTTTCTAGAGAGTGCAGATTCAGGGCCCTTAGTCTATCCTCATAGGGAAGGTTTCTGATACATGGGATCAACTTTGTCATCCTCCTTTGTACATTTTCCAGAGAATTTATATCCATTCTGTAATAAGGTGACCAAAACTGTGCAGCATAATCTAAATGAGGCCTAACCAAGGATGTATAGAGTTGAAGAACAACCTGAGGACTCCTATTATTTATGCTTCTTGATATGAAGCCAAGGATTCTATTAGCTTTATTGCGAACACTTATGCACTGTTGTCTTGGTTTCAGATTACTGCTAACCAGAACTCCTAAATCTTTTTCGCAATCCGTAATATTAAGATCTACATTATTTAGTTTATATGTGGCATGATTATTGTCCTGTCCAACATTTAGAACTTTGCATTTGTCTATATTAAACTGCATCTGCCACTTCTCCGACCACTGCATCAGTCTATTCAAATCTTCCTGGAGTGCTCGAATGTCCTCGTCAGAATGAATTCGACGGCCTATTTTGGTGTCATCGGCAAACTTGCCGATGTCGCTCTTTATGCCCTCATCTATGTCGTTTATGTAGATTGTGAACAGCAGGGGGCCCAACACTGACCCCTGTGGAACACCGCTCGTGACACTTCCCCACTCTGATTTCTCCCCATTTATGCAAACTCTCTGCTGCCTATTTGTCAACCATGCCTCTATCCAGGAAAAAATTTCTCCTCCTATTCCATGTGCTTTAATTTTCCTCAATAGTCTCTGATGTGGGACCCTGTCAAAAGCCTTACTGAAGTCCATATACACAATATCATATTCATTACCATGATCTACCTCCTCAAATACCTTAGTGAAAAAAGTTAATAAATTCGTAAGGCAGGAACGCCCCTTTGTAAAACCATGCTGAGATTCGTTGATTAATTTATGCTTTTCAAGGTGGCTACGAACTGCCTCGGCAATTATTGATTCCATAAATTTTCCCACTATGGAGGTTAGGCTTATTGGTCTATAGTTCGAAGCTAAGGACCTGTCACCTGTTTTGAAAATAGGTATCACATTTGCCATTTTCCACTTATCTGGCACCATGCCAGTTTGTAGTGATATGTTGAAAAGATTAGCCAAAGGTGTGCTAAGCTCCTCTTTACATTCCTTTAGAACCCTTGCATACAGTTCATCAGGGCCTGGGGATTTGTTAGGTTTTAATTTATCTATTTGCCTAAGGACCATGTCACTTGTGACCCTAATAGTGCACAGTTTATTATCGTCCTGTTCTACATAATTTATCATTACTGGAATATCGCTGGTATCCTCCTGTGTAAAAACTGAGAGGAAGTATGTGTTAAAAATTCTACACATTTCCTTATCACTGTCAGTGAGCTGACCCGAGGAACTTTTGAGTGGGCCTATCTTGTCCCTGATCTTACTTCTGTATACCTGAAAGAATCCTTTTGGGTTAGTCTTCGATTCTCTTGCAACTTTAACCTCATAATCTCTTTTTGCTTTTCTAATTCCCTTTTTTATTTCTCTCTTTAACTGAATATATCGATTTCTCAATTGCCCCTCTCCTCTTTTGATTTGCCTATATATGCCTCTCTTTTGACCAATCAGATATTTTAATCTATTGTTCATCCATTTAGGATCATTTTTGTTTGATCTGATTTCCCTATTTGGAACATAATTTGACTGAGCAGCTAGAACTATGCCCTGGAAAGCATCATATCGGCAACCATCACCACCTACCTGACCCTTAGTCAGGTCATTCCAGTTCAGCCCACCTAAGTAATTTTTCAGTCCTATGAAATCAGCCAAGCGAAAGTCAGGGACGGAGACTTGATTGCCATTATTAGGGGAATTCCATGATATATTAAAACTGAGTGATTTGTGATCACTTTCCCCAAGCTCATCATTAACCTCAAGATTATTAATTAGTGTTTCCCTACTGGCAAGAACCAAGTCAAGGAGGTTATTTCCCCTAGTTGGCTCTGTCACAAACTGTTTTAAAAAACAATCCTGGATCGTATCAAGAAAGTCACCTGACTCTAAATTTCCTGTCAAATTGCTCCAGTCAATCTGTCTATAGTTGAAATCTCCCATTAGCACAACATTTTCGTATGTAGATGCCTTACGAATTTCGTCCCATAGAAGTTTACTGCACTCCCTATCAAGATTTGGGGCCCTGTAAATCACACCCAAAATTAGTTTTTCTCGGCCCTCGAGAAGCTGTAACCAAACAGATTCAGTGGCTGACGCTTCTAATTTAATATCTTGTCTAACACAACAATTTAAATTGTCTCTGACATACATCGCTACTCCACCACCTTTCCTGTTGACCCTGTCAGTGTGGAATAATTTATAGCCTTGTATGTGACATTCAGAGGGCATCTCTCTATCTTTCAGATTGAGCCAGGTCTCTGTTATAGCAATAATATCTATGTCTCCTGCACTTGCAATTAATCTTAGCTCATCTATCTTATTTCTTACACTCCTGCTATTAGTATAGTAAACCTTAAGGGAGCTAGTCCCTTGCTGCCCTCTGCTGTCCCCCTTTGTTTGCTGACCTGATCTATTGTCTTTATTTATAACTTCATGCTGAATGCCTTTTATACATTTACTGTTTCCAACCCAAGTGTTGCAACCTGCTTGTTTCCCACACACACCCATACCTCTATCTTCCATCAGTTTAAAATCATAGGCATTTCACCAATGGCCTTCTCAATCGAGTCTGCAAGTGCTACCACCCCAGCCCCAGAGAGATGTACCCCATCCCTTGCATACATATCATGTTTGCCATAAAAGTTGTTCCAGTTGTCAATGAATGGGATTGCATGTTCCTTGCAGTATCTGTCTAGCCAGCAATTTACACCAATTGCCCTAGACAACCATTCATTTCCTACTCCCCTTCTAGGCAAGATGCTACATATGATTGGGATCCCTCCCTTAGACTTAATGAGATCTATAGCTGACCTGTACTTATCTAGCAGCTCTTCTCTCCTACCCTTCCCAATATCATTTCCACCAGCACTGAGACAGATAATGGGCTTGCTCCCATTACCTGACATGATATTATCCAGCCTGTTGACAATGTCCCCAACACCAGCTCCAGGGAAGCACACTCTATCTCTCATATTCTTATTCCTATTACAAAAAGCACGGTCAATGTATCTTACCTGAGAGTCACCAACCACAAGAATGCGCTTACCTCCATTAGCAGGGGCAGTAGTACCCTTACCTTCACTGGCCACTGAAGTACATTCATCCTGAAGAACAGAGAAGCGATTTCCTACCTTCAGATCTTCACTCTTAACTTTCCTTACTCTGATGCGCCTTCCATTACTGTGAACTACTCGCCACTTGTAGCAGGTGCTGGGCTGCACCTCACTGCTGGTAGCCGTTGCTGCCACCCCAACTACAGCCTCCTCACAGCGAGAGACAGACTGCACCTCGCTGCTAGAAGCCTCATTCCCCACAACTCCAGCCACCTCACACTCTCTCCCAGACCCATTGAGGTGGACCTTCAGCCTCCTAATCTCCTCCTGGAGAAGCAAGACCTCCTCCTTCAACTCTCCAACCCCAATTTTTAAAACACTGCAGAAGCAAGCCATGCTTTGTAACCGTCCACACTAATCCCCAAGGCAGCTCAGGGTCTGTGACCTCACGTGACGACTGACCACTGAGTACTCACTGACCACTGAGTACTGACTGACAATGTGTTAAGTAGTGTTAGGATGGTGATGCAAGAAATGCTGCGGTCTGTAGAATAAGAATATAGTACTTGTTTAAGTTAATGTTTAATAGTAATGACTATGTATATTTTATTATACGGCAGAAGAAGTTTGTTACTTAAAAATGGAAATTATATTTGAAAAATATTACTAAATATACGTGATTGTGTAAGTTCGCTTGTAGGATGATGTAGTGTTTGTTCGCTTGTAGGATGATGTAGTGTTTGTTCGCTTGTAGGATGATGTAGTGTTTGTTCGCTTGTAGGATGATGTAGTGTTTGTTCGCTTGTAGGATGATGTAGTGTTTGTTCGCTTGTAGGATGATGTAGTGTTTGTTCGCTTGTAGGATGATGTAGTGTTTGTTCGCTTGTGGGATGAATGTAGTGTTTGTTCGCTTGTAGGATGATGTAGTGTTTGTTCGCTTGTGGGATGAATGTAGTGTTTGTTCGCTTGTGGGATGATGTAGTGTTTGTTCGCTTGTGGGATGAATGTAGTGTTTGTTCGCTTGTGGGATGATGTAGTGTTTGTTCGCTTGTGGGATGATGTAGTGTTTGTTCGCTTGTGGGATGAATGTAGTGTTTGTTCGCTTGTGGGATGAATGTAGTGTTTGTTCGCTTGTGGGATGATGTAGTGTTTGTTCGCTTGTGGGATGAATGTAGTGTTTGTTCGCTTGTGGGATGAATGTAGTGTTTGTTCGCTTGTGGGATGAATGTAGTGTTTGTTCGCTTGTGGGATGAATGTAGTGTTTGTTCGCTTGTGGGATGAATGTAGTGTTTGTTCGCTTGTAGGATGATGTAGTGTTTGTTCGCTTGTGGGATGAATGTAGTGTTTGTTCGCTTGTGGGATGATGTAGTGTTTGTTCGCTTGTGGGATGAATGTAGTGTTTGTTCGCTTGTGGGATGATGTAGTGTTTGTTCGCTTGTGGGATGAATGTAGTGTATGGAAGTGATGGAACGAATCATTTGTTATATTATACTGTGTTTAGTTTTTCTGTGGTGAGGTGTGGAGATTGTTATTTTCTAACCTTTATTTGTTTCGCAATTTTTTGAGGTGTTATGTATTATGTATTTGTATATGAAGTTTAATATACAACAATAATAAGTGTGTAAAGAATTTTTGGATAATTGAGAATGTCTTCGTACATACAGTTTTATGTAAAATGTAAATACGTGTGACATTCTTTGGGTTATATTGCATATTGTGTTTATGGCTGCAATTTTGGATGTAACAAACCCACCTGTATTTGAAGATGTGGGCTGTCTTTAGTTTAGTTAAATGTATGTTCTGTGTGATGGTTGAGTTTTTTTCGGGGTGTATCAAACTTTTTTTTAGTTGAACGTGTGTTTTCTTATGTGTAAGTTTAGTGCTAAAGTAGGGAATGTGGAGCTTTTTGTTGTTATATATAATGGTTACGTTTCATTGTTTACATTGTCTACATGTATAATTGTGTATTGCGTTTTTAAATAAAATATAAAAAAAAAAATAGCATTGTCGCCATCCCCGCCACACACTGTAGCATTAGTGAGTTGTAGAGACTGTAGCCTGTCATTAAGACCCCAGGTCAAGTCTCCAGAAAACATGTAGTAGTAGCAGTAGTAGTAATATTCAATAGTAGTAATATTAATAGCAGTCGTGACAGAGATAATAGTAATAGAAATAGTAGTAATGGATGCAACTTTTGGTTGCTACATGATGGTAGGGATCATTGTTTTGAGAATAACCTTTACTAATACTTTAGAGATGACGAAACGACTTCATTATGTTCAATAGTTTTAAATGGCATTTTGTGCATATTATTTTTCGCTTTACATTGTTGCAAATGTTCTCTGTATTCCTGTATTGTTAGTAACGGTTCAACTAAGCTCGTGGAGAACAAAACGTTGCTACAGTACAATGTTACATTAAGTACACGTGTTCTTTTACCTAACATATTGTCGGTAATTTATTACAAGATTTCCTTGAATGAAGGAAAAAGAAAAGCTTAAGCGTCATTCACCTCTCATCCTTGAATTTCAGTATTTCATGTGAAAACCAAGGAAAATGGGTCCAAAATGGTTTCAGAAAAAAGGACTTAGAAGTCTGGGCAAGAATTTAGTTCATCTGAGACTTAATTTTAAGAACAGTCGAATTGTTAACACTTAACTGACGGTGATTGCTGGGGAGTAAACATAAATTTCTGATCTGATTACTAAAAGAACCAAATCAATGGTCTGTGAATATTATATACATAAATCTTCCAATAGTATGTTAGTGTTTGTTTAAGTTTCTGCAGAGTATTTTACTTGAAATCTTGAACTGCCCATCTGAGCAGTGATCCTTCTGGCATTTACCAGAGGGCATATACGGGTGGGTGTGTACTCACCTAGTTGTATTTGCAGGGGTCGATTTACAGCTCCTGGCCCTGCCTCTTCACTGGCCGCTGCTAGGTCACACTTCCTGCTCCATGAACTTTATCATACCTCTTCTTAAAGCTATGTATGGATCCTGCCTCCACTATCTCACTTCATAGACTATTCCATTTCCTGACAACTTTGTGACTGAAGAAATATTTCCTGACATCCCTGTGATTCATCGGAGTCTTCAATTTCCAATTGTGACCCCTTGTTGCTGTGTCCCATCTCTGGAACATCCTGTCTCTGTCCACCTTATCAATTCTTCTCAGTATTTTATATGTCGTTATCATATCCCCCTATCTCTATTGTCCTCATGTGTCGTCAGGTCGATTTTCCTTAATCTCTCCTCGTAGGACATGCCCCTTAGCTCCGGGACTAGTCTTGTTGCAAACTTTTGTACTTTCTCTAATTTCCTTACATGCTTGGCTAGGTGTCGGTTCCAAACTGGTGCTGCATACTCCAATATAGGCGTGACATACACGGTGTACAGTCCTGAACGATTCCTAATTGAGATGTCGGAATGCTATTCTCAGGTTTGCTTGACGCCGTTGACTGCAGCAGTTATTTGGTTGATGTGCTTCTCAGGAGACGTGCCCGGTGTTATACTCATCCCAAGAGCCTTGTAGTCTCTGGTCCCCTAGACTGCACTCTGTCTACGGTCTTCTTTGTCCTTCCCTAATCTTCATGACTTTGTACTTGGTGGGGTTGAACTCCAGGAGCCAGTTTCTGGACCAGGCCTGCAGCCTCTCTAGATCCCTTTGTGGTTCCACCTGGTCCTCGTCCAATTGAATTCTTCTCATCAACTTCACATCATCTTCAAACAGGGACACTTCTGAGTCTATTCCTTTCGTCATGTTCACATATACCAGAAACAGCACGGTCCTAGGACTGACCCCTGTGGAACCCCGCTCGCCACAGGCACCCACTCTGACACCTCGTCACGTTCCATGACTAGCTGATGTCTTCCCAACAGGTATTCCCTGATCCATTGCAGTGCCTTCCCCGTTATACCTGCCTGGTACTCCAGCTTATGAAATAATCTCATGTGTGGAACTGTCAAAAACCTTCTTACATTCCAAGGAAATGTAATCTACTCACCCCCTTCTCTCTCTCTTGTCTTACTACTGTCACCCTGTCATAGAACTCCAGTAGGTTTGTGACACAGGATTTCCCATCCCTGAAACCATGCTGGTTGTCGTTGATGAACTCATTCCTTTCTAGGCGCTCCACCACTCTTCTGATAATCTTCTCCATGACATTGCATATTATACATGTTAGTGACACTGGTCTGTAGATTAGTGCTTCATGTCTGTCTCCCTTTTTAAAAATTGGGACTACATTTGCCGTCTTAAATACCTCAGGTAGCCACCCTGTTTCAATAGATGTGTTGATTGTTGTTAGTGGCACACACAGCGCCTCTGCTCCCTCTCTCAGGACCCATGGAGAGATGTTATCCAGCCCCATTGCCTTTGAGGTATCCAGCTCACTTAGTAGCCTCTTCACTTCCTCCTCGGTTGTATGTATCGTGTCCAACACTTGATGGTGTACCCCCACCTCTCCGTCTTTTTGGAGTTCCTTCTGTCTCCTCTGTGAACACATGTTGAATCTCATGTTGAGCTCCTTGCATACTTTTCAGTTGCTTCATGTGATCTCCCCCTCCTTCCCTCCTGAGTCTGATTACCTGGTCTTTGACTGTTGTTTTCCTCCTGATATGACTGTACAAAAGCTTTGGGTCAGATTGACTTGGCTTTCGCTTCTATGTCATTTTCGTATTGTTGTTGGGCCTCCCTTCGTACCTGTGCATATTCATTTCTGGCTGTACAACTGCTCTCCTTATTCTCCTGGGTCCTTCACTTTCTATACTTCTTCCATTCTCTAGCACACTTAGTTTTGGCCTCTCTACACCTTTGAGTGAACCAAGGGCTCATTCTTGCCTTCTCGTTATTTCTGTTACCCTTGGGTACAAACCTCTCCTCAGCTTCCTTTCATACTGTTGTCACATTTACTGGCTTATCTGCCAGTGCTCTGTCCCACTGAACCTCATGCAGGAAATTCTTCATGCCTCTGTAGTCCCCTCTCTTGTAGTTTGGCTTCATTCGTCCTGCCCTTCTTGCTTCCCTCTCCACTTGTAACTATGTATTCGAAGCTCAGAACCAAGTGGTCACTTTCCCCGAGGGGTCTTTCACGTTTCTGGGCCCCCATGTTGCTCCAAGTTCTCCCAGTCAATTTCTTTGTGATTGAAATCACCCACAATCAGTAGCTTTACTCTGCTTTCATGAGCCCTTCTGGCCACTTCAGCCAGTGTGTCAACCATCGCTCTGTTACTCTCATATTCTTGCCTTGGCCTCCCACTGTTCTGTGGTGGGTTATACATCACTGCAATTACCACCTTAGGACCTCTAGACTGAAATGTTCCTATTATGTAGCCTCTTGCTTCTCTTCTGCCTCCTCTTTCCAGCTCATCAAAATCCCATTGGTTTTTGATGAGCAGTGCCACTCCTCCACCCCCTCTGTTCCCTCTGTCTTTCCTCAAGATCTGATATCCTGTTGGAAAGATGGCACCTGTTATCATTCTTGAGTTTGGTTTCAGTGTGAGCTATGATGTCCAGTGATGCCTCTTTGATTCTCTCGTGTCACTCCTCCCACTTATTCGTTATTCGATCAGCATTAGTATACCATACCTTCAGTGCCTCTCCAACACCGTGTTATGGGGGGGGGGTCCTCAATATCTGCACTACTGAAGAATACTAGGTCCAGTCTTGCTGGTTCGTCCTCTCCACTCTCTCTGGTAGTGTCCCTTACATGTTGGTAGATGAGGTTTTCCAGTACCACCTTCATTATCTTAGCCTTCACGTTTCTGGGCCCCCATGTGGCTCCAGGTTATCCCAGTCAATTTCTTTGTGATTGAAGTAACACAGAATCAGCAGCTTTGCTCTGCTCGCATGAGCCCTTGCCACTTCAGCCAGTGTGTCAACCATCGCTCTGTTACTCTCCTCATATTCTTGCTTTGGCTTCCTGCAATTACCAACTTGGGACCTCCAGAGTGAAGTGTTCCTATTATGTAGTCTCTTGCTTCTCCTCTGCCTCTTGTCTCCAGCTCATCAAAATTCCATTGGTTTTTGATAAGCAGTGCCACTCCTCCGCCCCCTGTCTTTCCTCAAGATCTAATATCTTGTTGGAAAGATGTCAACTGTTATCATTCTTGTGAGTTTGGTTTCGGTGAAAGCTATGATGTCCGGTGATGTCTCTGATTTTCTCATGCGACTTCTCCCACTTATTTATTATTCCATCAGCATTGGTATACCATACTTTGTTTCCTCTCCAACACTGTTCTGGGGGTCTGTATGGGTGGGGTACCTAGCAGTGTACTGTGGGGTTCTACAGCATAGTGTGGGGTGGGGGCTGTAAATGTGGATTGTGGTTTGTGTTGGAGTAGCGTATTTGGCTGTGGGGTTCTGAGGGTGGTTCTGTGTGTACTTGCATTTGTTGTTCTTCCCAGCTCTGGTTGTCCTCTGCTGACTATGTCCTTGTCTCTCTTTGTAGCCCCTTTTGTTTCTGTGTCTTCTCCCACAACTGCTGTCATTCTGTTCTTCTGTCATGGTCTAGGAATACCCCCTTGTATGTTGATGATCCCCTCAGCTGTGATTTCTCTTGCAGGACCCTGTTCTGCACCATTTCTGGCTTGAAAATCAGTTTTCCTGGCCAATTTCTCCCCTTCAAGTACCCTCCTATTCTCTGAAAATTTACTATCACAGTCATATCCTCCTCACCTATTTCTTTGATGTTTTCTATCTCCTGTTTTTCTTTCTGCCATCTTTCATTATGTGTCCTCTCTTCACTCTCCTGAAGCCCATGAATAAACACTGACATCTCCCTCTCCTCCTCCTCCCATTGCCTTTCCCTGTCTCTGGGTCCTGCTTGTACATAGCCATTGTCTCCTTATTTTTTCCTGTAACTCTTGGTGGCATGGTCATGCCTCTGGATGGGATCTGTCACCTTCTCTACCTTCTTCCCCTCACTGTCATCCCTGCTCCTAGCAGCTCTCCCCCTACATTCCTCGGCCTTGCTTGGTGGACTGATAGGGCCTTAGCGTAAGTCTTGCCTGCTTCCTTTCTTTTGGGCTCCTCATCTAATAGGGGTGTACCTGCTTCAGATGCCACGTCTCTTCTGGGCACTAGCCCTATATTATTTATTATTATAATCAAGGGGAAGCGCTAAACCCGTAGGATTATACAGCACCTGGGGGGGAATGTGGAAGGCATTCAGGCTTAATTCGGGGAACCGGAGCACAGATCCAATTCCCTAAATCAAGAGCCCCTCACCAACAACTAGCCCTATAACTCCAGCATATTTACCTCATATTCTAGGGCCCATATTCTGGCTTCTGCAGCTTCTGCTTGTGACTCCCATATCTTCACTGCCTCCATCCTCTTCTCCATTTTCACAGAAAACTCACCTAGTTTGCTCTCCCGCTCTTGTTCCATCCTTGTATGTCGCTCTTCTATTCATTCTTCCTTACTAGGAACATCTTCCTCTGTTCCCCCACTCTTGTTCCATCCTTGTACATTGCTTGCTCTTCTATTCATATTTCCTTACCAGGAACATCATCTTCTGATCACCTGAGCCTTCGACTTTCCCTTTGATCCCCTGGGTCTTCGACTTCCCCTCTGAGCCACCGTTTTTTTAATAATGGATTAGGTTTTGTAGTACGTGTGTGCTTTGTGTGTGTGTGTGTGTGTGTGTGTGTGTGTGTGTGTGTGTGTGTGTGTGTGTACTCACCTAATTGTACTCACCTAATTGTGGTTGCAGGGGTCGAGACTCAGCTCCTGGCCCCGCCTCTTCACTGATCGCTACTGGATCCTCTCTCTCTCTGCTTCCTGAGCTTTGTCATACCTCTTCTTAAAACTATGTATGGTTCCTGCCTCCACTACTTCACTTGCTAGGCTATTCCACTTGCTGACAACTCTATGACTGAAGAAATACTTCCTAACGTCCCTGTGACTCGTCTGAGTCTTCAGCTTCCAGTTGTGACCCCTTGTCCCTGTGTCCCCTCTCTGGAACATCCTATCTCTGTCCACCTTGTCTATTCCCCGCAGTATCTTGTATGTCGTTATCATGTCTCCCCTGACCCTTCTGTCCTCCAGTGTCGTCAGTCCGATTTCCCTTAACCTTTCCTCGTACGACATTCCCTTGAGCTCTGGGACTAGCCTTGTTGCAAACCTTTGTACTTTCTCTAACTTCTTGATGTGCTTGACCAGGTGTGGGTTCCAGACTGGTGCTGCATACTCCAGTATGGGCCTAACATACACAGAGTACAGTGTCTTGAACGATTCCTTATTAAGGTATCGGAACGCTATTCTCAGGTTTGCCAGGCGCCCGTATGCTGCAGCTGTTATTTGGTTGATATGTGCCTCCGGTGATGTGCTCGGTGTTATGGTCACCCCAAGGTCTTTCTCCCTGAGTGAGGTCTGTAGTCTTTGTCCACCTAGCCTATACTCTGTCTGCGGTCTTCTTTGCCCCTCCCCAATCTTCATGACTTTGCATTTGGCTGGATTGAATTCGAGAAGCCAGTTGCTGGACCACATGTCCAGCCTGTCCAGGTCTCTTTGCAGTCCTGCCTCATCCTCGTCCGATTTAATTCTTCTCATCAACTTCACGTCATCTGCAAACAGGGACATTTCAGAGTCTATTCCTTCCATCATGTTCACATATATCAAAAATAGCACTGGTCCTAGAACTGACCCCTGTGGGACCCCGCTCGTAACAGGCGCCCACTGTGAAACCTCTTCACGTACCATGACTTGTTGCTGCCTCCCTGTCAGGTATTCTCTTATCCATTGCAGTGCCCTCCCTTTTACGTGCGCCTGATCCTCCAGCTTCAGCACTAATCTCTTGTGGGGAACTGTGTCAAAGGCCTTCCTGCAGTCTAGGAAAACGCACTCTACCCACCCCTCTCTCTCGTGTCTTACTTCTGTTACCTTGTCATAAAACTCCAGGAGGTTTGTGATACAAGATTTGCCTTCCATGAACCCATGCTGGTTTTCATTTATAATCTTGTTCCTTTCCAGGTGTTCGACCACTCTGCTCCTGATAATCTTCTCCATGACTTTGCACACAATACATGTCAGAGACACAGGTCTGTAGTTTAGTGCCTCGTTTCTGTTTCCTTTCTTAAATATGGGGACTACATTAGCTGTTTTCCATTTCTCAGGTAGTTGCCCAGTTTCAAGGGATGTGTTGAAGATTGTGGTGAGAGGCACGCACAGCATCTCTGCTCCTTCTCTAAGGACCCATGGGGAGATGTTGTCCGGTCCCATTGCCTTTGAGGTGTCAAGGTCACTTAAGAGCTTCTTCACCTCCTCCTCAGTTGTTCGTATGTCATCCAACACTTGTTGGTATATTCCCTCTTGATGTTCCCTTCTGTGCTGTCTTCCCACAGCCCTTCCTGTCTCTACTGTAAAAACTTCCTTAAATCTCCTGTTCAGCTCCTCACATACCTCCTGATCATTTCTTGTGAGTTCTCCACCTTCTGTCCTTAATCTGATCACCTGGTCTTTGACTGTTGTCTTCCTCCTGATGTGGCTATACAACAGTTTCGGGTCAGTCTTGATTCTCGATGCTATGTCATTTTCATACTGTCGCTGGGCCTCCCTCCTTACCTGTGCATACTCATTCCTGGCTCTGCGACTGATCTCCCTATTTTCGTGTGTTCTCTGCCTTCTGTACTTTTTCCATTCTCTATTGCACTTTGTTTTTGCCTCCTTACACCGTCGGGTAAACCAGGGGCTCGTTCTGGTCTTCCCGTTGTTACTGTTGCCCTTGGGAATAAACCTTTCCACTGCCTCCTTGCATTTTGTTGTTACATATTCCATCATTTCATTTACTGGCTTTCCTGCCAGTTCTCTGTCCCACTGGACCTCCTGCAGGAAGTTCTTCAACCCTATGTAGTCCCCTCTTTTATAGTCAGGCTTTTCCCATTCAACTCCTGTTATTCTCTCCACTTGCAGCTCTACTATGTATTCAAAGCACAGAACCACGTGGTCGCTAGCTCCTAGGGGACTCTCATACTTGATGTCCTCAATATCTGAGCTGCCCAGGGTGAACACAAGGTCCAATCTTGCTGGTTCATCCTCCCCTCTCACTCTGGTAGTGTCCTTAACATGTTGGTGCATGAGGTTTTCCAGCACCACGTCCAACATCCTGGCTCTCCATGTTTTGGGACCCCCATGTGGCTCCAGGTTTTCCCAGTCAGTCTCCCTGTGGTTGAAATCCCCCATAACCAGCAACTTTGCTCTGCTGGAGTGAGCTCTTCTTGCCACCTCAGCAAGTGTGTCCACCATTGCTCTGTTGCTCTCTTCATATTCCTCTCTTGGCCTCCTGCAGTTCTGTGATGGATTATACATCACTGCAATGACCACTTTATGTTCCCCAGACTGAAGTGTACCTGCTATGTAGTCTCTTTCTCCCGTCTCATCTATTCCTTCCATTTTCTCGAATTTCCATCTGTTTTTTACGAGCAGAGCAACCCCACCTCCCCCCCTGCCCCTTCTATCTTTCCTTATGATCTGGTATCCTGGTGGGAAGATTGCATCTGTTATTGTCTCCGTGAGTTTTGTTTCTGTAACTGCTATGATGTCTGGGGACTTCTCATTGATTCT
>NC_091292.1:32733365-32758365 GCF_038502225.1 Cherax quadricarinatus | reverse complement strand
ATTCCCCATCACCCTTCCTCAGTCTGATTACCTGGTCCTTGACTGTTGTTTTCCTCCTGATGTGGCTGTACAACAGCTTCGGGTCAGTCTTTACTTTTGATGCTATGTCATTTTCATATTGTCTCTGAGCCTACCTTCTTATCTGTGCATATTCGTTTCTGGCTCTTCGGCTGATTTCTTTATTTTCCTGAGTTCTCTGTCTTCTGTACCTTTTCCATTCTCTAGTACACCTAGTTTTTGCCTCCCTACACCTTTGGGTGAACCAAGGACTCGTTCTGTTCTTCCCATTATTTCTGTTTCCCTTGGGAACAAACCTCTCCTCTGCCTCCTTGCATTTTGTTGCTACATAGTCCATCATTTCTTGTACTGGTTTTCCTGTCAGTTCCCTCTCCCACTGAATGTCTTGAAAGAAGTTACTCAAGCCTGAGTAGTTCCCCCTTTTGTAGTTTGTCTTTTCCCACCCTATTCCTGCTACTCTCTCCACTTGGAGCTCAGCTATGTAGTCGAAGCACTGAACCACATGATCACTAGCTCCCAGGGGCCTTTTATACATGATACCCTCGATGTCCGAACTACTCATGGTGAATACAAGGTCCAGCCTTGCTGGTTCATCCTCTCCTCTCTCTCTGGTAGTGTCTCTAACATGTTGATGCATGAGGTTTTCCAGTACCACATCCATCATCTTGGCTTTCCATGTTTCGGGACCCCCATGGGGCTCCAGGTTTTCCCAGTCAATCTCCTTGTGATTGAAATCACCCATAACTAGTAACTTTGCTCCCCCCATGTGTGCTCTCCTAGCCACCTCGGCTAGTGTGTCGATCATTGCTCTGTTGCTCTCATCGTATTCTTCTCTTGGCCTCCTGCAGTTCTGTGGTGGGTTGTACATTACTGCAATTATCACCTTATGTCCCTCAGACTGGATTGTTCCTACTAAGTAGTCCCTTTTGCCCTTGCCATCCATTCCTTCCATTTTCTCAAAACCCCACTGGTTTTTAATGAGCAGTGCAACTCCTCCTCCCCCTCTCCTCCCTCTGTCTTTCCTGAGGATTTGATATCCAGATGGAAAGATTGAATCTGTTATTATTCTGGTGAATTTTGTTTCTGTGAGTGCTATTATGTCTGGGGATGTCTCTTTGATTCTTTCGTGCCACTCCTCATACTTGTTTGTTATTCCATCTGCATTTGTATACCACACCTTCAACTTCTTTTCTAAGACTGTGGTCTGGGAGGTATACTGGGGTTGGGGAAGTGGGAGACCTGGTAAGGAACTATGGGTTGTTGCTGTGGGGGTGGAGTTTGTAATGTAGTGGGTGGGGGCATTGGATGTGGCATGGGTGTTTTGATTTAGAGTGTTTGGTTGGACTGGGGTTGACCTGGTTGGGAGGCTTCTATAGGAAGTTGTGAGGGAGGCTGTATTTGATCTTCTTCCTGGGTCTGGGATCTCCTGTCTGTCTTCTCTATCCCCTCTCTTTCCTCCTTTCGCCTTTGTACCATCTCTCTCAGTTTCTGCCTTTTTGTGTTCTGTCACAGTCGAGATACACCTTCCTGTATGCCGGCATGTCCCTTAATCGTGCTTTCTCCTGCAGGATCCTGGTCCGAGTAGCTTCTGCCTTGAAGGTCACTCTCATTGGCCGGGTTTTTTTTTTACAAACCCCCCTATTCTCCGAAAATTTTCCAGCTGGGTCATGTCGTCTTCTCCTATTGCTTTCATGATGCTTTCAATTGCTTTTTTTCCCTTGTTTTCTTGCTTCATATGTTTCCCCTTCAACTTTCTGGAGCCCATACACAAAGACTGACCTCACCCTTTCATTCTCCCACTGCATATCCCTGTGTATCCCCTCATTTAATTTGGTTTCCTCCACTGCAGCTTTCCTTTCATCAGTTTCACTGGCTAATGTACTTGGGCTCAGTGGCCTGTCATTTTCCCTTCTCGGCTTTCCTTGGGCTCTGTTGTTGTCTGTTAGGGTCTCCACATAAAGCTTAGCTCTTTCATTTGCTACAGTCTCCTCTGATAGAGCTTCTCCATGCAGTTGTGCCCCTTCTTTCCTGCAGTCCCCTTATTTGTGGCTGAGGTAGCAGTCTCTGTTGTCAATCCCAAAATGTTCTTTAGTTCTTTAGGCTGTTTCAGATTTTTCAATTCCTCTTCTAAACTCTGTATCCTAGCTTCTGCTGCTTTGACATGCACCTCCCACTTCCTGCTTTCCATATCTATCCTCTCTTCCATTCTCATGCTAAGTTCTTCTAGTTTCTTTTCCCATTCATGATCCCTTTTTATGAGCTCTGCTGCCCAATCTTCCTTTGCAGTTTCCTCCTCCTGTCCCTTGGTTTTTCTTGTTGCTCTCTGGCAACCCATTTTTGTTTTATCCTGATTGCCTCAGAGTGGGAAACCTATGTAGTTCTGTATGTTTGGTTAGTAGTGTGTATGTCAGTGTGTGGAGGGGGTAGTAGTGGAGGAACTGAGGCTATGTGGGAGAGGAGTGGGGAGGGTTTAGGGTGAACAGGGGAGGGGAGGGTGATCGAGGGAGGGGAGGGATCAGGGGAAGTAGTGAGATGTCGGTGGTGAGGGGGGGAGTGTATGTGTGAGTCTGGATATGTGTGTACTCACCTATTTGTACTCACCTATTTGTGGTTGCAGGGGTCGAGTCTTAGCTCCTGGCCCCGCCTCTTCACCGGTTGCTACTGGGCCCTCTCTCTCCCCACTCCATGAGCTTTATCAAACCTCGTCTTAAAACTGTGTATGGTTCCTGCCTCCACTACGTCATTTTCTAGGCTATTCCACTGCCTTACAACTCTATGACTGAAGAAATACTTCCTAATATCTCTCTGACTCATTTGTGTCTTCAACTTCCAATTGTGGCCTCTTGTTTCTGTGTCCCCTCCCTGGAACATCCTGTCTTTGTCCACCTTGTCTATTCCATGCAGTATTTTATATGTTGTTATCATGTCTCCCCTGACCCTCCTGTCCTCCAGTGTGTGTGTGTGTGTGTGTGTGTGTGTGTAATTTTGTGTGTAATTTTGTGTGGAATTATGTGTGGGTTTATTATGTACTGAAAGGTAGGTGGCTTGTGCATTGTAATGTAAGTCTCAGTGGTCCTTGGCTGCCCACAACTTCTTGTGACCTGACCCCCAACCTCCTGGGACTTACCGGCACGTACTTACAGTGTGTGTGTGTGTGTACTCACCTATTTGTTTGTACTCACCTATTTGTGGTTGCAGGGGTCGAGTCCTAGCTCCTGGCCCCGCCTCTTCACCTGTTGCTACTAGACCCTCTCTCTCCCCGCTCCATGAGCTTTATCAAACCTCGTCTTAAAACTGTGTATGGTTCCTGCCTCCACTACGTCATTTTCTAGGCTATTCCACTGCCTTACAACTCTATGACTGAAGAAATACTTCCTACTATCTCTCTGACTCATTTGTGTCTTCAACTTCCAATTGTGGCCTCTTGTTTCTGTGTCCCCTCCCTGGAACATCCTGTCCTTGTCCACCTTGTCTATTCCACGCAGTATTTTATATGTCGTTATCATGTCTCCCCTGACCCTCCTGTCCTCCAGTGTCGTCAGGCCGATTTCCCTTAATCTTTCTTCATAGGACATTCCCCTTAGCTCTGGAACTAACCTTGTTGCAAACCTTTGTACTTTCTCTAGTTTCTTGACGTGCTTTATCAAGTGCGGGTTCCAAACAGGTGCTGCATACTCCAGTATGGGCCTGACATACACGGTGTACAGTGTCTTGAATGATTCCTTACTAAGGTGTCGGAATGCTGTTCTCAGGTTTGCCAGGCGCCCATATGCTGCAGCAGTTATCTGATTGATGTGTGCTTCCGGAGACATGCTCGGTGTTATACTCACCCCAAGATCTTTCTCCTTGAGTGAGGTTTGCAGTCTTTGGCCACCTAGCCTATACTCTGTCTGTGGTCTTCTGTGCCCTTCCCCTATCTTCATGACTTTGCATTTGGCAGGATTAAATTCGAGAAGCCATTTGCTGGACCAGGTGTCCAGTCTGTCCAGGTCTCTTTGAAGTCCTGCCTGGTCCTCATCAGATTTAATTCTCCTCATTAACTTCACATCATCTGCAAACAGGGACACTTCTGAGTCTAACCCTTCCGTCATGTCGTTCACATATACCAAAAATAGCACTGGTCCTAGGACCGACCCCTGTGGGACCCCGCTCGTCACAGGTGCCCACTGTGATACATCATTACGTACCATGACTCGTTGTTGCCTCCCTGTCAGGTATTCTCTGATCCATTGCAGTGCCCTTCCTGTTATATGCGCCTGATGCTCTAGCTTCTGCACTAATCTCTTGTGAGGAACTGTGTCAAAGGCCTTCTTGCAGTCCAAGAAGATGCAATCAACCCACCCCTCTCTCTCTTGTCTTACTTCTGTTATTTTATCATAAAACTCCAGAAGGTTTGTGACACAGGATTTGCCTTCCGTGAATCCGTGCTGGTTGGCATTTATACTCCTGTTCCGTTCCAGGTGCTCCACCACTCTCCTCCTGATAATCTTCTCCATAATTTTGCATACTATACACGTCAATGACACAGGTCTATAGTTTAGTGCCTCTTTTCTGTCTCCTTTTTTGAAAATGGGAACTACATTTGCTGTCTTCCATACCTCAGGTAGTTGCCCAGTTTCCAGGGATGTGTTGAAGATTGTGGTAAGTGGTACGCACAACATATCTGCTCCCTCTCTAAGGACCCATGGAGAGATGTTGTCCGGTCCCATTGCCTTTGAGGTATCGATGTCCCTTAGCAGTTTCTTCACCTCCTCCTCATCTGTATGTATGTCGTCCAACACTTGTTGGTTTATTCCTTGTTGGTGTCCCCATCTGGTCTGTCCCCCCAGAGTCCTTCCTGTCTCTACTGTAAATACTTCCTTAAATCTCGTGTTGAGCTCCTCACATACCTCTTGATCGTTTCTTGTGAGTTCCCCACCTTCTTTCCTCAGCCTTATCACCTGGTCCTTGACTGTTGTCTTCTTCCTAATGTGGCTATACAGCAGTTTCGGGTCAGATTTGACTTTCGATGCTATGTCGTTTTCATACTGTCTCTGGGCCTCCCTCCTTATCTGCGCATACTCGTTTCTGGCTCTTCTACTAATCTCCTTGTTTTCCTGGGTCCTATGCCTCCTGTACCTTTTCCATTCTCTGTTGCACTTAGCTTTTGCCTCCCTACACCTTCGGGTAAACCAAGGACTCGTCTTGGTCTTCCTATTATTTCTGTTTCCCTTGGGAACAAAACTTTCCTCTGCCTCCTTGCACTTTGTTGCCACATATTCCATCATCTCGTTTACTGATTTTCCTACCATTTCTCTGTCCCACTGAACCTCCTGCAGGAAGTTTCTCATACCTGTGTAGTCCCCCCTTTTATAGTTTGGCCTGTCCCCTTCAGTTCCTGTTACCTTCTCCACTTGTAACTCTACTATATAGTCAAAACTCAGAACCACATGATCGCTAGCTCCAAGGGGCCTCTCGTAAGTGATGTCCTCGATGTCTGAACTGCTCAGGGTGAACACAAGATCCAGTCTTGCTGGCTCATCCTCCCCTCTCTCTCTGGTTGTGTCCCTGACATGTTGATGCATGAGGTTTTCAAGTACCACATCCATCATCTTTGCTCTCCATGTTTCGGGACCCCCATGTGGCTCCAGGTTTTCCCAGTCGATCTCCCTGTGGTTGAAATCGCCCATTACCAGTAACTTTGCTCTGCTCGAGTGAGCTCTTCTTGCCACCTCAGCCAGTGTGTCCACCATCACCCTGTTGTTTTCTTCGTACTCCTCTCTTGGCCTCCTGCAGTTCTGTGGTGGGTTATACATCACTCCAATGACTACTTTATGTTCTCCGGACTGAATTGTACCTACAATGTAGTCTCTTTCTCCAATCATGTCCATGCCTTCCATTTCCTCAAATCCCCATTGGTGTTTTATGAGCAGTGCAACCCCTCCTCCCCCTCTACTCCTTCTATCTTTCCTCAGGATCTGATATCCTGTTGGGAAGATTGTGTCTGTTATTATCTCAGCGAGTTTTGTTTCTGTGACTGCTATGATGTCTGGGGATTTTTCACTGATTCTTTCATTCCACTCCTCATGTTTATTCATTATTCCATCCGCATTTGTGTACCAAACCTTTAGTTTCTTTTCTATCATTGTGGTCATGCAAGTATATTGGGGTTGGGGGAGGGAGAGCCTTGGTGGGGGCCTATATGGGGCTGTGGTGTAGGTGGGGTATGTGTTGATGGGGGTGGGGTCAGAATGCCCATAAGGGACAGCTGTTGGGGTGAGGTTTGTGATATGGGGGTTGGTGGCAGAGGGAACAGTGAGTGGGTTGGAGTATAGGTTGCTCAGTTGCGTTGGGAATGTCGCGGGTGGGGTCTTTTGGTGGGAGATTCTGTGGGGTGTGTTTGCCCTTCCTCCTGTGTCTGGGTCCTGCTCATTTTCATTTTCATTGCTTCTCGTTCCTCCTTGCGTCTCTGTACCCTCTCTTTCAGTGTAGTCCTTTCTTCTTGTGTTCTGTCGCGGTCGAGGTATACTCTCTGGTACCCCTCTTTGTCTCTCAGTCTTGCTTTCTCTTGCAGAATCCTGATTCGAACTGATTCTTCCTTGAAAGTTACTCTGACAGGCCGTATCCTTCCACTCGCAAACCACCCAATTCTCTGAAAATTTGTCACCTGGGTCATATTGCCCTCCCCTATTGTTTTCATGATGCCTTCAATCATTTTGTGTGTGTGTGTGTGTGTGTGTGTGTGTGTGTGTGTGTGTGTATGTGTGTGTGTGTGTGTGTGTGTGTGTGTGTGTGTGTGTGTGTTTGTGTATGTGTGTGTATATATGTGACCTGCTTATAGTAAGTTAATCGCCTTGTTCAATGGATTACCATTTGCTATTCCTTATTGAATACTTGAGTGCCTATTCTTTATCGTGCTATGAGAGTTAGACCATTCACATTCAGCTTGGCGGTTAATTGGAACCTGGAACCTCACACCCAAACAACCACTCATAGGTGATACAGTACTTGTAGTGCAGCTGTAGCACTGTAGATTGTCCAGTTCGATGTGACGTCCTGGCGTAGATCCAACTCGGTAGTTCCTGTTTATTTAGGCCACTAACAGTTACTAGGCTGTGTGCAAGTGTGAGTCACTTCGTATGTTCACAATGTGTGCATTAAATTACTGTCAGCTCCAAAAACCTTGTCTTGCTCTTACACTTATTTAGCAGCTATGTTAGTGTACATGTTTGTCTGACCTTAGCGCCAGTGTGCGCACTCACTAGTGTGTGCCGACCTAGCATGTGGTACCATCACCACTTCCCTTCCCAGTTTCTCTTCCTTACTAAATGTTAAGTGCTCAATGTATGATATTTAGCTCTCCAGAGTAGGGTTTATGACCCTCAGCTACCAGTGATGCAGGACCAAATACCAGTCTCACATGCAACCACAAAAAGTCGATTTGTACTTTATGTCTGGCAGAGGTGTCGTCTGGGATCCTGGCTCAGTTGCAGCTGCACAATGATTCTCGTTGTGGCAGCACTCCTGGCCAGGGCCGGATTACCGCATAGGCAAACTAGGCATTTGCCTAGGGCCCCGCGCATTTGGGGGCCCCGCTGTCCAAGGGTTCAGGGGCTCATCCAAGACTGCGCACATGGTGCAAGTGCAAAGGGGTCCCTACCTAAAAAGTTCAAGTGTTTGGAGAGTAAAATTGATTTTTAAAAATTAATCAAAACAAAAATAATGAAATAAAATAAAATAAAAATAAACAAACCTAACCACAGATGGCAACACTCAACACGCCTTTGTTTACTTCAGAACAGCTGTGTTTTCCCGCTAATGGGTGAGTATGGGAGATTCCTCTCCAATTTTTTGTAGTAATTACACGTTATCTAGACTTGTACTGTGACAAATTAACTGAAGAAATGTAAGACAGCTACATACTTCGTCATTCTGGATTCACTGATTACAGAATTGGTGAAAAGAAAAGAAATCTACCAGAATCTCAATGACAAGTTTGTATTTCTGTTCAAAATTACTACTATGCCAGATGCAGAATTGAGAGAAGCTGCATTAAAGTTGTAACAACACCTTTCAGCAGATGTTCAGGACACATTTGTTGAAGAAATAGTTCATTTTTCTGGGTATATGAATCAGATTAAAGCTCCACCTGAAAAATGTGCGCCCTCAGCTGCTTTGAAACATTTAAGAAATGCAGGTATCTCAGAAACCTTCCCTAATGTTGACATAGTGTATCGCCTTTACCTAACACTTCCAGCTACTAGCTGTGAAGGAGAACGTTCATTTTCTGTTTAGAAAAGAGTGAAAAACCAGCTCCGTTCAACAATGAGCCAAGACAAATTGTGTAACCTAGCCTTGTTGACCATTGAGTCTGATCTAACAAGAAATATTGATTTTCAGAATATAATTGATGATTTTGCCAATATGAAATCCAGAAAAAAAGTTTATTTAAGAAGTGCCTGTGAATATAAACAATTCTTTACTTTCTTGAGTTTATATGATTTGATAGTCTTATGCATGATACAATGATAACAATAATGGTCAGTGATTTATAAAGGGAATAATAGTGCTGTAGTGGTTATGCTGAATATAATAGGTACATGATGTCACTACTTTAATAGCCTAATCTAGTCTTGAGTTTATTCTCTTTAAAATGCATGATTTAACAAGATAGTTATAATGGCTGTTGGTAAATGGTTTTGGTTGTCTTGATGTACTTTCCCTATTAAATTTAATCTAAATAGCCAGAATGTATTTAATTAGAACTTAAACAGGCTCACACCGACCCCCCCACACCCCCAAGCTGGAAGGGGTCGCTTCGCTTACCCGTAACTCAAAGGGGCCCCGCCAATCTGAATAGCCTAGGGCCCGGAGACTTCTTAATCCGGCCCTGCTCCTGGCCTCCTGCTTCACCTTCCTTTCTTCTTCTCTGTATTTGTTATATTCAATTCAATTCAATTCAAAGTTTATTCTCTATAAGGATTACAATGCTGAGTTTACAGAATTTGGTTATTGTGTGGTTTACATGTAGTAAAATAATAATTACAGAGCATACCACTAGAACACCTAGCATGGCAAGGCATTTCGGGCAGACTTAGATTAATTCTTAAATTTTAAATATTACAAATTATGAGGTAAGTTGATATTATGGCTAAGTGACTAAATACTAGTTTGTGAGTTTAGCATTGTGAATGCTTTTGTTTTGGCACGATACATAGTTTCAGTATTGGAGTATCACAGGCCAACTTATGACTAGTTAGGATTTACATAAACCGTTTTTCAAATTTCACTCTAGGATTTCACTATGCTACCAAGTGTGTGTATTCACCTAATTGTACTCACCTAATTGTGGTTGCAGGGATCGAGACTCGGCTCCTGGCCCTGCCTCTTCACTGACCGCTACTGGGTCCTCCCTCTCCCTGCTCCATGTTTATCATACCTCATCTTAAAACTATGTATTGTTCCTGCCTCCACTACATCGCTTGCCAGACTATTAAACTTCCTAACAACTCTGTGGCTGAAGAAATGCTTCCTAACATCCCTTTGACTCGTCTGAGTCTTCAGCTTCCAATTGTGACCCCTTGTTTCTGTGTCCCCTCTCTGGAACATCCTGTCTCTGTCCACCTTGTCTATTCCACGCAGTATTTTGTATGTCGTTATCATGTCTCACCTAACCCTCCTGTCCTCAGTGTTGTCAGACCAATTTCTCTTAACCTTTCTTCATAGGGCATTTCCCTTAGCTCTGGAACCAGCCTTGTTGCAAACCTTTGCACTTTCTCTAATTTCCTGACGTGTTTGGCCAGGTGTGGGTTCCAAACTGGTGCTGTGTGTGTGTGTACGCGTGCGTGCGTGCGTGCGAGAGGGTTAGGAAAAGTGGTAGCGAGAGAGAGAGAGAGAGTTGGAGAGAAAGAGGGATAAATGAGGTGGGGAGAGAAAAGGGGATAGAGGAAGAGAGAGAAGGGTTGAGAGAGAGAGAAAGAGGGATAAAGGAGATGGGGATGGGGAGTCATAAGGGGGATAGAGATGGGAAGACGGAGGGAGGGGAGAGGGAGAGTGATGGGGAGGTGAGGAAAAGAGTGGGAAGGGGGCTAGAAGGAGAGAAAGGGGAGAAGAGAAGGAAAAGAGGGGGAAAGGGGAAGAGAGGAAGAGAAAAGAGGAGAGAGAGAGGAAATAGAGAGGTGCAGGGAAGGGAATGGGTAGGGTATTATCAAATCACAGTGAGATGTCAATTGGCCTGTGTGCATGTATGTGTGTGTACTCATCTAGTTGAGGTTGCAGGGGTCGAATCCTAGCTCCTGGCCCCGCCTCTTCACTGGTCGCTAAGTGTGTGTGTGTACATGTGTACTTGTGTGAGCATTAGTTTTGAGCTTGAGTGTGTGTGTGCACGCATTTCACATGTGTATGGGCGCTCAATGTTTGTATGGTCTGCGTGTACATGTGGTTCA
Organism: Cherax quadricarinatus; assembly: GCF_038502225.1. Taxonomy (NCBI): domain Eukaryota; kingdom Metazoa; phylum Arthropoda; class Malacostraca; order Decapoda; family Parastacidae; genus Cherax; species Cherax quadricarinatus. The sequence goes on along the minus strand of NC_091292.1, from coordinate 32,747,923 downwards.
CTGGCCTGACTTTGATTTGATGCTGACTCAACCACCTACACGCAAGTTCCTTCTGTGTTTATCCTTCTTCCTAGAATACCTGCTTCCTAGGTTCCTTGCTACCTAGTGTACTCACCTATTTGTACTCACCTATTTGTGGTTGTAGGGGTCGAGTCATAGCTCCTGGCCCCGCCTCTTCACTGATTGCTACTAGGTCCTCTCTCTCCCTGCTCCATGAGCTTTATCATACCTCGCCTTAAAACTATGTATGGTTCCCGCCTCCACTACTTCACTTTCTATGCTATTCCACGGCTTGACTACTCTATGACTGAAGAAATACTTCCTAACATCCCTTTGATTCACCTGAGTCTTCAACTTCCAATTGTGACCTCTTGTGTCTGTGTCCCATCTCTGGAACATCCCGTCTTTGTCCACCTCGTCTATTCCGCGCAGTATTTTATATGTCGTTATCATGTCTCCCCTGACCCTCCTGGCCTCCAGTGTCGTCAGGCCGATTTCCCTCAACCTTTCTTCGTAGGACAATCCCCGTAGCTCTGGGACTAGTCTTGTTGCAAACCTTTGCACTTTCTCTAATTTCTTGACGTGCTTGACTAGGTGTGGATTCCAAACTGGTGCTGCATACTCCAGTATGGGCCTGACGTAAATGGTATACAGAGTCTTGAACGAATCCTTACTGAGGTATCGGAACCCTGAACATTGAACTGCATCTGCCATTTTTCTGACCAAGAGTAGAGTTTGTCTAAATCCTCCTGAAGTTCCCTAACATCTACGTTTGAATCAATTATCCTACCTATCTTCGTGTCATCGCCCGTATGCTGCAGCAGTTATCTGATTGATGTGCGCCTCAGGAGATATGCTCGGTGTTATACTCACCCCCAGATCTTTTTCCTTGAGTGAGGTTTGCAGACTTTGGCCATCTAAACTATATTGTGTCTGCGGTCTTCTTTGCCCTTCCCCAATCTTCATGACTTTGCATTTGGCAGGGTTAAACTCAAGGAGCCAGTTGCTGGACCAGGCTTGTAGCCTGTCCAGGTCTCTTTGTAGTCCTGCCTGATCCTCATCCGATTTGATTCTTCTCATTAACTTCACATCATCCGCAAACAAGGACACTTCTGAGTCTATCCCTTCCGTTATGTCATTCACATATACCAAGAACAGCACAGGTCCTAGGACTGACCCCTGTGGAACCCCGCTTGTCACAGGCGCCCACTCTGACACCTCGTCACGTACCATGACTCGTTGTTGCCTCCCTGTCAGGTATTCTCTGATCCATTGCAGTGCCTTTCCTGTTATGTGTGCCTGATCCTCTAGCTTTTGCAGTAACCTCTTGTGAGGAACTGTGTCGAAGGCCTTCTTACAGTTCAAAAAAAATGCAGTCGATCCACCCCTCTCTCTCTCTTGTCTTACTTCTGTCACCTTGTCATAAAACTCTAGTAGATTTGTGACAAAGGATTTTCCCTCCCTGAAACCATGCTGGTTGCCAATTATGCACTTGTTTCTTTCCAGGTGCTCTACCACTCTCCTCCTGATGATCTTCTCCATGACCTTGCATACTATACACGTTAGTGATACAGGTCTGGTGTTTAGTGCCTCATGTCTGTCTCCCTTTTTAAAAATTGGGACTACATTTGCCATCTTCCATACCTCGGGGAGTTGCCCAGTTTCAAATGATGTGTTGAAGATCTTTGTTAATGGTACTCACAATATCTCTGCTCCCTCTTTAAGGACCCATGGAGAGATGTTGTCTGGCCCCACCGCCTTTGAGGTGTCAAGTTCGCATAGCGGCTTCTTCACCTCCTCCTTGGTTATATGTACCTCATCCAGCACTTGCTGGTGTACCCCCCTGCTCTGATTTCCTGGAGTCCTACTGGTTTCCACTGTAAATACTTCTTTAAATCTCGTGTTGAGCTCCTGACATACCTCCCGGTCGTTTCTTGTGAATTCCCCATCACCCTTCCTCAGTCTGATTACCTGGTCCTTGACTGTTGTTTTCCTCCTGATGTGGCTGTACAACAGCTTCGGGTCAGTCTTGACTTTCGATGCTATGTCATTTTCATATTGTCTCTGAGCCTACCTTCTTATCTGTGCATATTCGTTTCTGGCTCTTCGGCTGATTTCTTTATTTTCCTGAGTTCTCTGTCTTCTGTACCTTTTCCATTCTCTAGTACACCTAGTTTTTGCCTCCCTACACCTTTGGGTGAACCAAGGACTCGTTCTGTTCTTCCCATTATTTCTGTTTCCCTTGGGAACAAACCTCTCCTCTGCCTCCTTGCATTTTGTTGCTACATAGTCCATCATTTCTTGTACTGGTTTTCCTGTCAGTTCCCTCTCCCACTGAATGTCTTGAAAGAAGTTCCTCAAGCCTGAGTAGTTCCCCCTTTTGTAGTTTGGCTTTTCCCACCCTATTCCTGCTACTCTCTCCACTTGGAGCTAAGCTATGTAGTCGAAGCACAGAACCACATGATCACTAGCTCCCAGGGGCCTTTCATACATGATATCCTCGATGTCAGAACTACTCAAGGTGAATACAAGGTCCAGTCTTGCTGGTTCATCCTCTCCTCTCTCTCTGGTAGTGTCTCTAACATGTTGATGCATGAGGTTTTCCAGTACCACATCCATCATCTTGGCTCTCCATGTTTCGGGACCCCAATGGGGCTCCGGGTTTTCCCAGTCAATCTCCTTGTGATTGAAATCGCCCATAACTAGTAACTTTGCTCCCCCCATGTGTGCTCTCCTGGCCACCTCGGCTAGTGTGTCGACCATTGCTCTGTTGCTCTCATCGTATTCTTCTCTTGGCCTCCTGCAGTTCTGTGGTGGGTTGTACATTACTCCAATTATCACCTCATGTCCCTCAGACTGGATTGTTCCTACTAAGTAGTCCCTTTCGCCCTTGCCATCCATTTCTTCCATTTTCTCAAACCCCCACTGGTTTTTAATGAGCAGTGCAACTCCTCCTCCCCCTCTCCTCCCTCTGTCTTTCCTGAGGATTTGATATCCGGATGGAAAGATTGAATCTGTTATTATTCTGGTGAGTTTTGTTTCTGTGAGTGCTATTATGTCTGGGGATGTCTCCTTGATTCTTTCGTGCCACTCCTCATACTTATTTGTTATTCCATCTGCATTTGTATACCACACCTTCAACTTCTTTTCTAAGACTGTGGTCTGGGAGGTGTATTGGGGTTGGGGAAGTGGGAGACCTGATAAGGAACTATGGGTGGTTGCTGTGGGGGTGGAGTTTGTAATGCAGTGGGTGGGGGCATTGGATGTGGCATGGGTGTTTTGGTGTGTGTGTGTGTGTGTGCAAGCCCAGAAAATAACCCTCCTCGCTTACTACTCCTTAGCCAATCTACCTGTCAATGATAAATCTACTATCTGTTTCTACAAGTGCATTGAGAAATGTGTGTGTGTACATGGGTACTTGCATGTGCACGTTCGTTTGTGTGTGTACTGGTGGAGCCCCACACTAACCTGCCATCATTCGCTGTCTTAACTCACCTACACCTTAGTAGATGCTGTTAAGTGCTAGTAAATGCTATTTGCTCTAATTCTGATAGGTTTCAGAAGTGAGTGACCCTTAGTTTCCAGCATGCAGAGACTGGTGCTGTTGACCTGACATGCAACCCCAACTAGATGAATATTACGAGTGTCTGGCAGAGAAGTTGTGGTCTCACTGTGGCTCGCTGCGGCTCCCTTGGTGTGAGAGTGTCTTACTCTCCGGCCTCCTTGATCCTTTGCAAACACTTTACTCCTATGATAAGTTGCACTCTATATATATATATATATATTATATATATAATGTCGTGCCGAATATGTAAAACTGGTCAATTAGCAAGAACTCATTTAAAATTAAATCTTTTCTAAAATTTTCTCTTATACGTTTAAAGATATATTTTTTCATTAATGTTAATGTAAAAATTTTTAATTTTGCACCAAAAGAATCTTAGAAAACTTACCTAACCTTATTACCTAACCCAACTAAATGTATTTTAGATTTGTTTACAGTAATTTAATACTAAACAAATAGAGTGAAATATATTTTTTTCGTTAGGTTCAGAATGATTTTGGCGAAATTATTGCATACACAAATTTTCACTTGTCCTATATGGCAAGATGAACGTTGCTATTTAAGCCAAGATGGCAAGTTCTGCCTATTCGGCACGACATATATATAGATAGATAGATATATTCTCCACATGCCCCTCAAGTGTTTACACTTTTCTGCTGGTAACTTCACTTCTTTCCTTATTATGACACTATCACACCATCCCAACACAAACTACAATCCATACCCACAGCTTCCACCCAACACCCAGCTATAGAATCCCACAGTGCACTACCAAGTCTCCCACCCTCACAGGCCCCCCAAACCACAGTGTTGGAAAGGAAACTAAAGGTATGGTACACAAACGCTGATGGAATAACAAATAAGTGGGAGGAGTGGCACGAAAGAGTAAAAGAGACATCACCGGACATCATAGCTCTCACAGAAACCAAGCTTACAGGTATGATAACAAATACCATCTTTCCAACGGGATACCAGATCCTGAGGAAAGACAGAGGTAACAGGGGGGGTGGAGGAGTGGCACTGCTGATCAAAAACCGATGGAATTTTGATGAGCTGGAGAGAGGAGACAGCGGAGAAGCAAGTGATTACATAGTAGGAACGATTCTCTCTGGAGGTCCCAAGGTGGTAATTGCAGTGATGTATAACCCACCACAGAACAGCAGGAGGCCTAGGCAAGAGTATGACAAGTCCAATATAGCGATGGTTGACACACTGGCTGTAGTGGCCAGAAGAGCTCATGCATGCAGGGCAAAGCTCCTGATCATGGGTGACTTTAATCACAAGGAGATCAATTGGGAGGACTTGGAGCCACATGGGGGCCAAGATACATGGAGGGCTAAGATGATGGAGGTGGTACTGGAAAACTTCATGAACCGACACGTAAGGGACACTACAAGAGAGAGAGGAGAGGATGAACCAGCAAGACTGGACTTAGTAGTCACCTTGAGTAGTGTAGATATTGAGGACCACATATGAAAGACCCCTTGGGGCCAGCGATCATGTGGTTTTAAGCTTCGAATACACAGAGCTACAAGTGGAGGGGGAAGCAGGAAGGCCAGGACGAATGAAGCCAAACTACAAGAGAGGGGACTACACGGGAATGAGGAACTTCCTGCATGGGGTTCAGTGGGACAGAGAACTGGCAGAGAAGCCAGTTAATGAGATGATGGGATATGTAGCAACAATGTGCAAGGAGGCTGAGGAGAGGTTTGTACCCAAGGGTAACAGGAATAATGAAAAAGCCAGGACGAGCCCATGGTTCACCCAAAGGTGTAGGGAGGCAAAAACCAAGTGTGCTAGGGAATGGAAGAAATATAGAAGGCAAAGGACCCAGGAGAATAAGGAGAGCAGTCGTAGAGCCAAAAATGAAAATGCACAGATAAGAAGGGAGGCCCAACGACAATATGAAAATGACATAGCAGCGAAAGCCAAATCTGACCCAAAACTGTTATACAGCCACATCAGGAGGAAAACAACAGTCAAGGACCAAGTAATCAGGCTAAGGAAGGAAGGAGGAGAGACAACAAGAAATGACCATGAAGTATTTGAGGAACTCAACAAGAGATTCAAAGAAGTGTTCACAGAGGAGGCAGAAGGGGCTCCAGAAAGACGGAAAGGTGGGGCACACCACCAAGTGCTGGACACAGTACACACAACCGAGGAAGAAGTGAAGAGGCTTCTGAGTGAGCTAGATACCTCAGAGGCAATGGGGCCGGATAACATCTCTCCATGGGTCCTGAGAGAGCGAGCAGAGGCGCTATGTGTACCCCTAACAACAATATTCAATACATCTATCGAAATGGGGAGATTGCCTGAGGCATGGAAGACAGCAAATGTAGTCCCAATCTTTAAAAAAGGAGACAGACATGAGGCACTAAACTACAGACCAGTGTCACTGACATGTATATTATGCAAAGTCGTGGAGAAGATTATCAGGAGAAGAGTGGTGGAACACCTAGAAAGGAATGATCTCATCAACAGCAGCCAACATGGTTTCAGGGACGGGAAATCCTGTGTCACAAACCTACTGGAGTTCTATGACATGGTGACAGCAGTAAGACAAGAGAGAGAGGGATGGGTGGATTACATTTTCTTGGACTGCAAGAAGGCATTTGACACAGTTCCACACAAGAGATTAGTGCAAAAACTGGAGGACCAAGCAGGGATAACATGGAAGGCACTACAATGGATCAGGGAATACTTGTCAGGAAGACAGCAGCGAGTCATGGTACGTGGCGAGGTGTCAGAGTGGGCACCTGTGACCAGCGGGGTCCCACAGGGGTCAGTCCTAGGACCAGTGCTATTTCTGGTATTTGTGAACCACATGACGGAAGGAATAGACTCCGAAGTGTCCCTGTTTGCAGATGACGTGAAGTTGATGAGAAGAATTCATTCGATCGAAGACCAGGCAGAACTACAAAGGGATCTGGACAGGCTGCAGACCTGGTCCAGCAATTGTCTACTGGAGTTCAACCCCACCAAGTGCAAAGTCATGAAGATTGGGGAAGGGCAAAGAAGACCGCAGACGGAGTACAGTCTAGGGGGCCAGAGACTACAAACCTCACTCAAGGAAAAAGATCTTGGGGTGAGTATAACACCAGGCACATCTCCTGAAGTGCACATCAACCAAATAACTGCTGCAGCATATGGGCGCCTAGCAAACCTCAGAACAGCATTCTGACATCTCAATAAGGAATCGTTCAGGACCCTGTACACCGTGTACGTTAGGCCCATATTGGAGTATGCGGCACCAGTTTGGAACCCACACCTAGCCAAGCACGTAAAGAAACTAGAGAAAGTGCAAAGGTTTGCAACAAGACTAATCCCAGAGCTAAGAGGTATGTCCTACGAGGAGAGGTTAAGGGAAATCAACCTGACGACACTGGAGGACAGGAGAGATAGGGGGGGCCGTGATAACGACATACACAATACTGAGAGGAATTGACAAGGTGGACAAAGACAGGATGTTCCAGAGATGGGACACAGCAACAAGGGGACACAGTTGGAAGGTGAAGACACAGATGAATCACAGGGATGTTAGGAAGTATTTCTTCAGTCACAGAGTAGTCAGGAAGTGGAATAGTTTGGGAAGCGATGTAGTGGAGGCAGGATCCATACATAGCTTTAAGCAGAGGTATGATAAAGCTCAAGGTTCAGGGAGAGTGACCTAGTAGCGACCAGTGAAGAGGCGGGGCCAGGAGCTTGGACTCGACCCCTGCAACCTCAACTGGTGAGTACAGCCTGACTATAGCAGTACCACTTCCTGGAGGACTACTGATGTGCCAACCTTCACTGTGTATATGCGTGTCTCTTTCGCTCGCTTTTTATCTTTTTATCTGTGCATGTGTGTGTTATGATATTATTTAAGTGATGAATAATGTCATAAAAAGTAGCACACCATCATTAGTGGAATATTATTTTAAATTATATTTTATACAAATTACCAATACTCTGTAAGACATTATGAAAACCAAGCCTCACACATTCACCCAATTCGTCTAACAAAATTATCCTTCACCTGAGTTGATGTAACTGCTGTGTAATAATTATGGACCTACCATCATAACGCTTCCCAGTCACCATTTAAAATATTTTTTTTTATATTGGATATAATATCTGAAAGGTAATTAATTCAGTTCTGTATTCATAAATCTTCTTTTAAATAGATACACAAAGTACTGGCAATTAATTTCGTCAACCAATCACCATCGTCATTACAAGCTGAGTTAATTCATTCATGACAATAGTCTTTACTCCTCTGTTTACTACGTCAGAGTTGCCAGATGTCACTTCTGCCTAGCAGAGAGAATATAGAAACTTTTTACCGCAACTGTACATGAATGTCATTGACATGTGGAAAGCGTCGACACAAGTTCATGTTTTGTGAAGGACATGAGGTTCCTCAGTGTGAACAGTAAAATTCAGAGGGGCCGACTCCCTCTCGGGTTTGGAGGAAAGAAATGAGGGGAAGAGATGGAGTCCTCGAGATACACAGGCGAGGTGATGCCCGATTGCTGTGGTAACCTCGACATGGTCTACAGTGCTAGTGCAGAAGAAGCATCATCTAAATGTCATTCTGCATAACTGATAGGGCCATGTCACTTGAATTTCAGTCACCTTACTTTTCGCAGATACCATGTATTTTTTTTTTACAGCTCTTTGTCCTTGTATCATGAGAGATTCCTCTTGATCTTGTACCTAGCCAGGTAAACATGGCTATATCACTGCTTATATAAATTGTATTCACTGCTACATACACAGGGCAAAGAACGCAAAATTAGTATTCTCTGTTCTAAACCTTTCGGGCAGAAAATGCACTAGTCTGCAGGCACCTGCACGTATTTTTGTCCAACATTCACAGTGTTCAAAGGCTTGAGTTTTATGTCCGTTTTAGAGCAGTCCTCTTCATCACTAGTGTCGTGTGGAGGATGTTTGGTGGTGTAGTAGGCGGGAGGCCCCACCAAACTCAACAACACAGGCAGGAACACCAGACCATTGAAGACACCAAACACAAACACTCCAAAAAATATCTGGAAGAGAGACGAGAAGGGATCACTGATAATATTAACCATATTTTTGTTTAGGGTACAGGGAAGTAGGCACCACTTTGGAATTTTGTATATGTATCACTACCTAGATTCACTTTGAAAGTGTAAACCTCATCAGGGACACCTGCTGGTCCATGAGCATTTGACAGGCCTCAAATCATGCAAATCCTTTTGCACTACGATGTGATGATCCACATTTTTATGAGAAAATCCTACTATCCCTTATAGCGTGACCTGCAGTTTTGGTAATGGTTACCGAAAACTACTACTCGTGGAACTCCATTTTGCACTTCCTAATGCATACAATCTAAGCACGTCATGGAATAAGTAATTATTTCTTGTGCAAATTGTTATTTTGGGTAATGTATGGAAAATGAATGCATTTATTTAGGTAGTGCAGCATACTGAGGTGTCTGACTCCTAGCCCAGTGATAAAGACTGGTGGTGTTATCAAGTTATGTAACCTAACCAAACATAACATACCATAACATACCGAAACGTAACGTAACCTAGACAAATATTATTATCAAATAAAATGCTAAACCAACAAGGGTCATGCAGCGCTGCAGGGCAGAAAATAGTGCCGGGGCTATAAACAGTTAGGTGGAAAGGAGATCAGAGGTGAGGGGAGAAAAGGGCTGGAAGGGAAGTTAGGAGCTACGTGCCAAAGTTCGTAGAGTAAAGCAGTTGCCGACAAAAAGTCAAAAAGTGATCTTAAGTCAAAGGCAGGACCATCTGCAAGAAGGGAAGATAAGGTGAGAGCGGTAGAGCGGTGGTGTTGGTGGAGGTAAATCCTGCGAGCTCGCTAGTAAACCGGACAATTCACAAGAAAGTGAAGAACCAAAATAGGGACCCGACAAACCTCACAGGATAGGGTGTTGTTCCATGAGATACCCATGGGTAAGGCGAGTATGGCCAGTGCAGAGATGGGAGAGCACAGTCTCCCGACTATGGCAACGGTGGTAAGAATATGGCCACAAACCCAAAAGCGGTTTAATAGAGTGCAATTTGTTATGGTGCATGTCCAACCCCCCCTGACTGGAATACCTCAATAGGAAACCAGAAGATCACGCACCAATGACCGTGCAGCAGCGTCTGCCTGTTCATTGCCCTGCACATTAATGTGTCCAGGGACTCGACAGAAAATGACGTCTTTGTTTTTGCTAGCTACATGATGCAACCAAAGCTGAATACAAAGGACCAATGGATGAGGAGAATCAAATTGTTTAATGGCCTGCAAAGCACTGAGGGAATCTGAAATTATCACAAACGCTGAAGGAGACATGCACGTAATACGGAGAAGCACTATGAGGACAGCTTACAACTCGGCAGAAAAAATACTAGCCGAGTCTAACAAATGACTTCGGACAACATCGTCAGGCAACACTGCCACAAATCCAACACCGTCAGAAGATTTAGAACCACCTGTGTGAACAGTGATGGCACGAGCATGTGATCGGAAGTGATCAAGAAAAAGAGCGAGAAGCAGCCGTAGGTAGGAGAGCTTTGGCGCGCGGCAGTATGGGAGAACATACATGAACCGTCGGAACCTCCCAAGGAAAAAGGAAAAAAACAGACAATACAAAAACATATAGGGGAGGTAACTGGAGAGAAGAGCAGAGTGAATGAAGATGTAGAGAAGATGGACAGAGTCAGCAGGGCTGCCAATCAAATGACGGGCTTCTTCTAACATCTGAGACCAACCTACCTATACATAGAAGGAACCCAAAGGTCATGAGAGTGGACAAAGTAATGAAGGCATAGAAGAAACCTGAAGGTCATGAGAGCAGACAAAGTAACATAGGCAATGAGCATCGCGATGATCGGCTAAGTAAGGAACACTCGCCTCGGCATAGAGGCTTTCAACAGGGGATGAACGAAAAGCACCAAGGCATAAACATAGACCCTGATGATAAAGGGGATCTAACTTAGAAAGAGTTGCAGGAGAGGCCACAATAAAGACTTGGTTGCCATAATCTAGCTTTGACAAGACTAAAGAGGAATGCAAATGGAGTAGAGTCCAGCAATCTGCTCCCCATGAACAATGCGCAACAATTTTAAGGAGGTTCAGCCGACCATGGCAAGCTGCCGTCAGAGAGGAAATGTGAGGTTTCCATGTCAACAGGCGATTGAACAGAAGGCCAAGAAACTTGACCGTATCACAGTCTGGGATACGTGAGCCGTGTAAATACAATGGAATATCTGGGACAGGAGGACGTCTAGTGAATGTAATGAAATGGGTTTTTGCACTAGAAAATTTAAATGCACGAGAATTGGCCCAATGGGAAACAGTCAATTGCATCCTGTGGAGGGAGAACACCTCATGTCCAAACAAGATTAAAAAGACACAAAAGGACTGTAAGGGCTGTAGAATGCAGATGTAGCATACTGCTATGAATATCATCAGGCCCAGCTGCCGATGACCAGCAAGTGGAAAGCGTGGACTCGAACTCTAAGCATGTAAAAAGTGCATTATATGGCTCCGTCCCATCAGAAGAGAAATCCAAGGGCGATTGCTCCCTGGTAGACTTAGAAGTGAGAAACGAGGGAGAGAGGTGAAGCCCTTGGGAGACATGGACAATATAGCTCCAGATTTCCATGGCAACTATAAAAGGTTCTGCAACACTAACACCAGCAACCTGCAAAATGGGAGCTGGGTCCAGAGCGTACTTGCCACACACTTTCGTACCTTCCAAACCTCACACTTAGGGGTAATCAAGGTAACAGTAGAAACGTAGTCTTGCCAACAAGTGCATTTAGCATTGCCTGTGATGCAGCGCCCTTGCTGCCTAAAATCCAAAAGATGATTTGCGGTCCAATTATATTGATAATGGCCCCCCATGCAGCATGTTTCAGACACACTGCACCGGCACATGCAGGCGACCACCAAGGCACGCATGTCTGAGAATTCCTGCCTGAGGTTTGAGGAATAGTGTGTGATGCTGCAGTCAAAAATAAGGTTGAAAACTAGTGCACAGCTCATCAGTAGAGGACGAAGAAGGGTCCCCACAAAAAGTGGTAAGACAGAGTATATGTCCCAATTCGCTCATCCAAATTGCCAACGGGGGCTACGAGGCAGTCAGGAATACGTAGTAGAAGTAAGAATAATAGGAAAGTGATCACTGTCATGCAAATCCAGGAGAATAGACCAAGTGTAATCAAGGGCAATTAATGAGGAACAGATAGAAAGATCGATTCAAGAGACTGAGTGCGAGAGTTAAATAGGTGGGAGCACTCGTATTTAAAACATGAAGAGGATGACAAGTGAGAAGAGTATCTAACTGATCACCACACGAGTCACAGTGGGACCCTCCCAAAAAGATGATCGTTAAAATCACCTAACAAGATGGGCAGCAGCAGAGAAGAGATCAGGAACGTAACATCCAAGATAAAGAATGCACGGGAAGGGGAGAGATATAGAGAACAAACTGTATATCACCTGTGCAAATAAATATGGAGAACAGTATAATGCAGCTGAGAATAAACAAAGACCTGTTGAAACTGTAAAGTGTAAACCAACGTGCACAAGAAGCACACTCTCATTAAAAGCTTCATCAGGAAAGGGATCGGAAGAATACAACAGAACATGGCCTGAAATGGGACAGATAACCGCTGAAAGAACTTTAGGCTCTTATAGCCCAACACATACTGGGAAAACTGGGAGCAACACCTGGGCCTCTCCTAATTACCCGAGGCCACGAATATTCTATTGTAAATAAGTCATTATTCACAAAGATGGGTATGCCAACAATGAGAAGTGATAAAATAAATGGGCTAGTAGGGTCAGTGAAGTCAATGTGTGGAGGCAATGGAAAGCATGTAAGCAAGGAGGAATAGAAATGCTGTGAAAAAAAAGATTGCTGTGAGGGTTGTGAAAAATAAGAAGGGGCATAAGGAGGCACACTAGTGTCCATCGAGGGTTTCGTATCTACAATATAGTCGGAGGGTTTCATTGGACAAGGAAGATGCCGATACCATGACTTCAGAGACAGGTGAGGTAGAGCAAGTAGAGATCGGGGAGACTATGGAGGAAAACAATTAGGTCTGAGAGGGGAAGAGAGTATGAACCTGGAAAGATGTGCTGACAGGGACAGAAGAGTCCTATGGTGGAACAGGAGAGGAAGGGGACTGGGGAAGAAGTCTGGGAGAAAACAGGAGAAGGGGGGACCACACGATGGGAGTGAACCTCCCCCTTCGTGTGAGAGTTAGAAAGGGGGTGAGAACTAGGCACCGAGGTTGAAAAGAACTGTTGGGGAATTGTAAGCACTGGAGGAATGCGAAGAGACTTGGGCTTAGGAGACAGGTTCAACTTCGCAGATGATATGCGCAAAGAAGATGCAGGCATGTGAGGCCTCGCATACTGAGAAACTAGCAGGCGAGATGAAGAAGTAGAGGTAGGGAGAGGTAAGGAAGTGGGGGTTTCAGAGGGTAAAACTGCAAAAGAATTAGAGATGGGGGTGATCCCCAGTAGACGTGGCACAAGAGGAGCTGGTAGGCGGTAGGACTGCAAAGGTTGGAGGGCTCCTAGCTACTCGAAAATAAGGAAGTTTCCCCTGAAGGCAGAGCATAGACAGCCATAGCATAAGGCCTTCACTCTCCTTAAGACAATGAATTTCACGTTCATTAAGATAGACCTGACATCAGCAGGAAAAGGGAGGACGAGTTTCGTGCAAGTAAGACAAGTAGGGGGAAGATTGCAAGATGTATCGGCATGATCTGCAGCACAGCAGACCAGGCACTCCACCACAGACCTGCATCATTTAGTGAGATGTCTGAAATGCCAACAATTTCAACATTGTTGGGGGTGTAAGGACCACTTTATGGGCCCATAGGCAATGTCCCACGATATAAACAGAGGACGGGAGTTAACAGCAGTCAAAGGCTTAGCAGGCATTGTTACCGGGAAAGTGCCTCCACCCGCTAGGGGGCAGGACACATGTATCTACTTTGAGAATTGGAAAGTTCTGAAGGGCTAATTGCTCTAAAATATCGTCACCACAAGACAGAAAATCACACTGTACAATAGTAAGTGGTAAGACCACTGCAAGGATTGAGAGTAGCATGGTTGTGAACTGTGATAAGAACGTTATCAGTTGAAGTAAGATGGGAGAGATCATGAGCTTGGTCTGCATTCTGAACTGTAACAATGCATGCACTGCTCCAAAGAGCATGAAAGGATATGTTTTGGCCAACATGTCATAAAAGAGCTTTACCAATACTGTGGTCTGAAAGATAATCAGTTGGAGATGTCAGTTGAAGGGAAAAGAATTTGGTCCACTGTGTACTTGTAAGCATGGTGCATAAAGGGAGTGGGTGTGATGTAGGTAGTTTCTGGGTGGAATGAGTGAAAATCGAAGAACCGTCGTCAGAAAACGGTCTGGAACATTGAGGTGTAGGACTGCGGGTGGCCCAACCTGAAGCAGGTTGTTATGTAGGAGGTTATTGGAATGTAGTGTCTCCAACAGTCTCCTCCAGAGACTTCAGCAGCCTTCTCCTGAGCCCTGCACACCAGCAGCAGCTCCTCTCGAAGAGCTCTGCACCCAGGCCAGAGCTCCACCCGAATCCTCTTTGCTCAGCTGTTTCTTGGGCTTATATGGTCTTCAAAGCACCCCCCACAATGGGGTGTGTACCACATGTTTTGACCTGACGCTGAGATCTGATGCCATCAAGAACAAAAGACCTCAGACTTAAGCTGAAAGGCGTATCTCACAGCTATTTGCCAAAGCAAGGTGTGACCATTAATTGGTTAAATTAGGTGTCCCTTAGCAACATACCAAGCCCAGTTGAACTACATCACAAGGTGGGTGATCCAAAAACCATCGCACTATTTGGAGAAGCCAGACACATAGTTAAAGATGTGCAAGAGGCAGAAGCACTAGGAGAAATGGGCAGAGCCTTGGCATCTGTAGCAGGTGACAGTGTCACCAGCAGTAGTCTGGAGAATT
>NC_091292.1:32570972-32730972 GCF_038502225.1 Cherax quadricarinatus | reverse complement strand
CTGTCCTGTACATCTGCTTAATGCTAAAATTATGCAGGACTGCACATCCAACAATTTCGGCTCCTATTTGAGAGGTTTTAAGCCCAATATAACCACTAGAGTGACGAAAATTAAGCACATTACATTAGCATGCCTGTACTACATTAAAAAAACAATGGCGTCTCTTTCCCTGCTTATCAGTGCAGGCGCAGAGCTTCCCTCTCAAGTCTCTTTTTCATTTACAAATTAATTTTTATTAAATACAATGTATTACACTAATTTTCATAAAAAAATGCAAGCTGGATTTTTCGGAAAATACATTATTTTCCACACTGCGGCCGCTGGAGTTCATTGCTAAATCACTCAAATTACTCCTTCCTTTAGGAGATGATTCCAGCCAGTTCTGACTTGAGTGGCTGTTCTCCTAGTAGGTCTTACTACAATTTCATCTTCCAGCATCACTTGGTCAGCGTTATCTTCAATATCACTCATGTCACTTTCCCTTAGATTTTCATTCACATTTGATTGACTACCATTTAATTCCAAGGGAATCAATCTATTAATTGTGCATAAACTTTCCTGGCCACGACAACACTTTGGCATTCTGGACAACACCTTGTGCATCTGGGTACAATGTCAATACTTTGCCCAGAGGCCACTATGTTCGATGTTGTTCAGTATCAATTAACACAATGTCACCTGGTTGAATGTTCTGTCGATTGACTGCCTCTGTCGCACCATAAAAGTGTTCACGTAGTGTAAGAAGATATTCCTTATGCCACACATTAGACCAATGATCAATTTATTTACCATTTTAAATTTATCACACAACACTGCCGCATCATTGTAATCTTCATCACTTTCTTCTGGATTATTTCTATAGACAGGGGCAGCTTCCAATTTCCTTCCACATATTAGGTGAGAAGGTGTTAATACATCTGCATCAGGTGTATCACTCATGTAAGAGAGAGGCCTATTATTTATACGATTCTCCACCTCCACTAACACTGCACGTAATTCTTCCAAATTAATTCTCTTCCAGTGTAGTACTTAACGGAGACACCTCTTCACTGTGCCTATCAGTTTTTTGTACAGCCCCCCTCCCCTGCCAAGGGGCTCAAGGAGTAATAAATTTCCAGGTACACCCTCGTTGGGTTAACAGAGATTGAACCTTGTTACTATTATTTAATTCTATCAAGTGTTGAGCACATGCTACAAAATTTGTGGCATTATCCAAAATCATCAATCTCAGACAGGATTTCCTAACTGCAAATTTTCAAAACAGCTGTATAAATTGTTCTGCAAACAAGTCCTGAGCCACTTCTAAATGAACTGACCTAGTAGTAGTATAAGTGAACAAGCATACATACACTTTCAGTGGAACACCATCTGAAGTACCTGTTAAAATGATTGGACCACTATAGTCTACACCTGTTACATCAAATGGTTTCACTAATTGTACATGCTCCTTTGGCAATGGTGGAGGACCTGGGTACATATAGGATCTGGCATCCACACGGCAACATATTACACAAGATTTAATCACCCTTCTTACACATTGCCGTCCTTGTGGAATCCAGAAAGTTTCCCTAATACAATTTAAGGTATCTTGTACCCCATTATAGATTACATTTTTATGGGCATTTAAAATAATTAAATTTGTTAGATGATGAATTTTGGGCAGTAAGATAGGGTGTTTAGCATAATCACCCAATTCAGCATTTTGTAACCTACCTCTGCACCTAATTACATTGTTCTCCAAATACAGCCCCAATTTCTCTATTATGGAACCTTTCACAATTTTTCTTTCCATCATCAATTTAATCTCATTTCCATAGATTTCTTTTTGTACCCTCTTCATCCAATATTCAAGAGGATGTGAAAAATTATATGAGATACTCATCTTGTTCAGAAATTTAAATGCCAACTTAGTTACATTGATTAGTTTGGGTAAAGAAGAATACCTATTTATATCAATGGCTAAGGAAGGTCAAACTATTGGAGTGGTTGTTACAGTAATTTCAACAGGAGCAATATATGCCTTTTGTACAGGCCAATTACCTTTATTTACCAACCAGCTTGGTCCTTTAAACCATGATACAGCATTTACAAATTTAGCATAAGGTAAACCTTGAGACAAGAAATCAGCTGGATTCTCCTCACCAGGTATATGATTAAATGTTAACATATGCTGACCCAAACTATTATACTTCTCTTGCATCTGATTAATTTCAGTGACTCTGTTTTGTATGTACACAATTTTACTGTTTCCATTACGAATCCATTGTAAGGATACCTCATTATCAGACAAAATTACAGTGTCACTAATATTTATCTCATGCAACTTATTTTTTATATAATTAGCTAATTTGACACCTTCATAAATGGCTGTTAATTGCAACTGAGGTAAGGTACGTGATTTAATTGGAGACACTTTAGCCTTAGACATAACAAGAGAAATAACACTATTACATTGAAGATAAGCAACTGCTACATACTCCAATTTTGAAGCATCACAAAAAATGTGGAGTATATTTTTCCCATCTGGATTGGCCACCTGGCATGTGAACTCCAACATTGGAATTTTTTCATAATCACCAATTAATTCATCCCACCTGTTAATGAATTCCTCAGGCAGAGTTTCATCCCAAGCACATTTAAGCTTCCATGCTTCTTGTATTAATAATTTCCCTTTTATAGTAAAGGGTGACACTAAGCCTAGTGGATCAAAACATTTGGAAACTTCAGCAAGCAAAACTCTTTTAGTTAATTTATTGGGCATACTGTAATTTTATTAGGTTTTAACATTAACAAATCTCTCTCAGTATCCCAAGTTAATCCCAATACACTACTATAATTTGGTACTTCATCTCCAAGGTAATCTTTACTTATTTTGTCCTTTAATTTGGACGAATTACTATTCCATTCCCTCAGAGGCATAGTTGCACTTTGCATTATTTTATCAGCCTCTCCATAAGTCATTAACAGTTCCTCTTCAGTTGATATCACACCCAGGAAATTGTCCACATAAAATTGTTTGCTCATTACTTTACTGGAGTTTACCTGGAGTTTACCTGGAGAGAGTTCCGGGGGTCAACGCCCCCGCGGCCCGGTCTGTGACCAGGCCTTCTGGTGGATCAGAGCCTGATCAACCAGGCTGTTGCTGCTGGCTGCACGCAAACCAACGTACGAGCCACAGCCCGGCTGATCAGGAACTGACTTTAGGTGCATTTAAGGTGTGCATTTATCGTCGCTTGAAGTAGGATTATTATTACAATCAAAAAGAAGTGCTAAGCCACAAGGGCTATACAGCACTGCAGGGTAGGGAAGGAAGCGAGGGTATTGGGTGGCAGAATGGGGGAGGGATGATCAGTAGGTTACAGAAAACAGCGGGGCAGGGGATAGTGTGGGGGCAGAGGGTAGCAAGAGATTAAGGTAGAAAGGGCTGAAGGTATCATCAGAGTTTGTGAAGTAAGTCAGTTGTCAAAAAGTCAATGAGAGTGTCCGGATGAAAGGTGGGTCCATCAGCAAGAAGGGAAGGTAAAGACAGAGCAGCGGAGTGAAGACGATGTCAGAGGCAAATTCTGCATGCTCGTTGATAAACTGGGCAGTCTAACAAAATGTGGCTGACCGATAATGGAACCTGACAATTCTCACAGAGAGGAGCAGGGCGCCTCTCCATGAGATATCCATAAGTAAGACGAGTATGGCCAATGCGAAGACGGGAGAGAGTAGTCTCCCAACCTTGACACTGGTGACAAGAAGACGGCCAGTAACCTATACTCGGTTTAATAGATTAAAGTTTGTTACCGAGCAGAGTAGACCAACGTTGTTGCCAACAGGTGTGAAGGTGGGTAGCTATTGCAGCAAAATAGTCCGTAAATGGAACACCTCTATATGAAACTGGTAGGTCATGTACTGCTGACCGCACAGCAGTGTCTGCCTGTTCATTGCCCTGTATGTCAACATGACCAGGGACCCAACAAAAAACAATATCTTTATGTTTGGTAGAGATGTGGCATAGCTAAAGTTGGATATGGAGGACTAAGGGGTGAGGTATATCAAATTTCTGTATAGCCTGTAAAGCACTAAGGGAGTCTGAGACAACCACAAATGATGACACAGGCATAGATGCAATACGGATAAGTGCTGCAAGAATGGCATACAATTCAGCAGTAAAAATACTAGCCGAAGATAGTAAATGCCCTAGTACGATGCTGTCCGGAAACATTGCTGCGAATCCTTCGCCGTCAGAAGACTTAGAGCCATCTGTATACACTGCAATGGCATGAGAATGAGAGTGGAAGTGGTCAAGAAAAAGAGAGCGGGAAGCTACCATAGACAGTTGGGCTATCGAGCAAGGGGGTGAGAAAGAACAGACTCGAACAGCTGGAACTTCCCAGGAGGGTAGGGAAAAGTGAGATGCTACATGAACATAGAAAGGAGGTAATTGAAGAGAAGACAAGAGTGAATGTAGGCAAAGAAAGAAAGGACGGAGCAAACAGGGGCGGAGAACAAATAATGTCTACTAATATCGCTGACCATTCTATAAATGGAAGGATTGTGGAGATCTTGCAGAGATCATGAGAGCGTACATAGTAGCGAAGGCGATCGGATAAGGATGGAACGATCACTTCTGCATAGAGGCTCTTGACAGGGAAGAGTGAAAAGCACCAAGGCATAAACATAATCCTTGGTAATGAATGGGGTTAAGGCTAGAGAGAGTAGCAGGAGAGGCCGCTGAATAGATCTGGTCACCATAATCAAGTTTCGATAAAATGAGGGTGGAATGTAAGCGAAGGAGAGTTCGACGATCAGCTCCCCATGAAAGATGAGCAAGGGTTTTAAGAAGGTTCAGCCGGCTGTGACAAGTTGCCTTCAGAGAGGTAATGTGAGGTTTCCAGGATAACCTACGGTCAAAGAGGAGGCATAGAAACCTGACTATCACGTTCAGGGATACGGGTGCCATAGAGGTATAAAGGAAATGTCTGTCAGTTAAAAAGTTCTTAAGGAAAGATGGTAGATTGCCTCGGAGGCCTAAGGAGTGGGCTTGGGCCAAAATATTATACCTACAAGTTGTGTCATATGCCTTCACAAGATCAAAAAATATGGCAATAACTGAGTGGTTATTCGCAAAGGCATTACGAACATACGTATCCAAGCGTAATAAGGGGTCTATGGAAGAAAGGCCTTTAAGAAAGCCATATTGACAAGTGGAGAGACTGTTGTGAGTCTCTAAATACCACATTAAACGTCTATTTACCAGGCGTTCCATCACTTTGCAAACTGCACTGGTAAGAGCAATGAGACGATAGTGGGAGGTTTCATGGCCTGAAGTGCCTGGTTTGTGGAAAAGGAGAACAATGGCAGATTTCCACAGCTGTGGAAGAACTCCTTGTGACCAAATAAGATTGAAAAGGTGTAATAGGACTGCAAGGGCTGACTGATGCAAATGTTGTAGCATACGAATATGAATGTCGTCGGGCCCAGATGCCGATGATCAGCAAGCTGAGAGTGTTGCATCCAGTTACTGAAATGTAAAAGGCACATTATACTGTTCTTCTCTGAGAGAAAAAAAGTCCAAGGGTGCTAACTCTCTGGCAGACTTTGAGGAAAGAAACGAGGGGCATAGATGGAGCCCCTGAGAAATACGGACCAGATGACTGCCAATTTCATTGGCAACATCCAGTGGGTTTGCTATATCAACAACAGCAACCCGCAGAACAGGAGCCGGGTCAGGAGAATATTTACCACTCAGTTTTTGTACTTTTTTCCAGACTGCACTCAGAGGAAGCAGAGGTGATGGTGGAGACAATCTCGCCAGCAAGTGCGTTTAGCATCACAGATGACACGGCGAGCGATCGCACACTTCTGCTTAAAATCAAGTAGTCTCTCCGTGGTTCTATTGTACCGGTAGCTGCCCCATGCAGTGCATTTCAAACGTACTGCACGAGCACAAGCAGGAGACCACCAAGGCACCCATTTCTGAGAATGCCTGCCCAAAGTTTGGGGTATAGAATGAGAAGTTGCGGTTAAACCGGAGGACAAGAAGAGGTGTAAAATTCATCAATGGAGGACGAAGAAGGAACCTCACTCAAACAGTTTGTCGTGAGTAAAAGTTCCAATTTGCCTGATCAAATTGCCAGCGTGGGTTACGAAGAGGTGGTGAATGTGAAGGGGAAGTAAGAATGATTGGGAAATGATCACTGTCATGTAAATCTTGGAGAACAGACCAGGTGAAGTCTAATGCGGCGGAGGAAGAGCAAACTGAAAGATCGATGGAAGAGAGAGTATGAGTACGGGGATCAAAATGGGTGCGAGTACCTGTATTTAGAACATGGAGGGGGCGGGCAGCAAGAAAAGCCTCTAACTGAATGCCACGGGAATCACAGTGAGACCCCCACAGAGGAAATGATGGGCATTAAAATCGCCAAGTAACAGAAGTGGTGGAGGTAATGACGAAACAAGAAAGGCAATATCCGGTATAGATAATGCCCGAGAAGGAGAGAGATACGAAGAACAGTTTATACCACCTATGCAAGTGGATACAGGCTGCTGTGTAATTCAGCAAAGTATGAACAAATAGCTGATGGTATGGAATATCAGTGCATAGAAGAAGGGCACTTTCATTAAAGGTCCCATCAGGAAAAGGATCTGAAGAATACAATAAATTATAGCCTGAGATGGGATAGATAACAGCAGAGTGTAATTTTGGTTCCTGTAAGCAAACACCAACAGGGTAAAACTGGGAGAGCAACATCTGAAGCTCACCCCGATTACCCCTGAGGCCACATATATTCCACTGTAAATAGGCCATGATTGGCAACGATAAAGACACCTGAAATCCACAGGTAAGGGAACCTACAGACTAGAGGGGTTAAAAAAGTCCACATGCGGTGGCAAAGGAAAACGTTCAAGCAGCGAAGGAACAGTGCACTGTGAAGAAAGGAGTTGCGCAGATGGAGAAGAGGAAAGAGAAGGAACAGAGGGTGGATCAATGTTCATTGATGGTTTGGTCTCTGCAATATATTCAGAGATTGCTTCAAGTGTTTTGGAGTTCAGAGACGTCGTATGAGAGACAATATTGGAGATGGAAGGAGGGGGAGTTTGAGTAAAGATCGGAACTGAAATGTACTGTACCAAGGTAGGGGGGGCAAAAGGGTGGAGGGAACTGGAGAAGTGTGGGAGGGGACAGAAGAGGCATAAACCTGGGAGGTGGCAGAAGAGGAAGAAACTTGGAAAGGGGACAAGGGAGGAAGGCACAGTGCAAGGAGGATGAACCTCCACACTTGTAACAGAGCCATTGAAAGGGGAAGACTCAGCTACAGAGACTGGGAAGGTAAAATGTGGAGGTGGATGAAGGGAAGGAGGGGTTAAAGGAGTTTTGGACCTCTGAGAAGTAAAGGGATGATTGGGAGGAGGTGTCGTACGAGGTCTTGTTGATACCGGGGTTTGTGAGGGAGAACATGAAGAAGTGAGGATGGACTGAGGTGTTGAAGTAGGGACGTCTGAGCCCAGGACAGCAAAAGAATTAGATACAGGAGTGACTATGGGACTGGCAACCGCAGAGGAGGCTCCAGAAGATGGGACCCCAGAAGTGGGGGGGGGCGTTTTGAAATACGAGAATAAGAAACACGGGGTAGTTTCCCTTGGAGGCAGAGATGAGAAACTGCCATGGCATAAGGGAGACCTTCTGCTTCTTCGAGGTAACGAATTTCCCACTCATTTAAGTAGACCTGGCAACGGTGAGAGTACGAAGAGTGAGCCTCATGACAATTAAGGCAAGAGGGAGTTCGACTGCAAGATGGATTAGAAAGGTCATCGGCACCACAGACTGGGTATTCGGCTATAGATCTGCAATATTTTGCTGGGTGGCCAAATCGCCAGCAATTCCTACACTGTTGCGGTGTAAGGATCATCTTCCACACTTGTAACCGATGTCCTGCTACATAAACAGAGGATGGGAGTTCATGGCTATCAAAAGTTAAACGAGCCACATTGCAAGGGTATCGTCTTTGCCTGCGGGCAGGAAGAACATAAGTGTCTACCGTGAGAATTGGGAGATCTTGGTGTTCCAGCTGATCGAGAATGTCATTGCCACGTCTGGAAATTCTGTTGGGCTTTGGTATGGGGCAGAATAACTGTACCATTACAAGAATTGAGGGAATGATGTTTTTCGATAGTGATAGGAATAGTATCGATATGTGAAAGAAGAGAAAGATCATGAGCTTGGGTAGAATTCTGGACTGTGATGATGTGTGTACCACTCTTAAGAGCATGAAAGGAAATATCTCTACCTACGTGGCGTAGGAGCACTTTGCCAATACTATGGTCGGAAAGATAGGCAGTAGAAGAAGTCGGTCATAAAGAAAAGAATTTAGTCCATTGTGTGGTCCGAAACTGAGAGTGGAGAGGGAGTGTGTGACGTGTCTCGGTCTTTTCCGAGTAGAATGGGAAGGTAACGAAGTAACATCATCTTTTGCAAGTAGAATGGGAAGGTAAAGAAGTAACATCATCAGGAGATTGTCGTTGGCACTTAGAAGTGGGACCAGAGTTGGTCCGACGTGGGACGGGCTGGTAATTCGAAAATTGCCGCAACGTAGAGGGAGAGGCCAGAAGCATAGTCAAAGGAGAGCAGAGGTCAGACAAATCAAAGGAGTCAGTCGAAACTCCGGCACCTGAAGCGGGTGACGAAACAGCACTAGCAAGAGGTACAGGGGCCTTAGGAGTGTCCAAAGAGTGACCAAAAGATGAGGCGAGGTCAGAACAGGGTGTGGTAACAATAAGGGGCCCGGGGATAGCGGGGTCATGGATTTGGGACTCCATGGTTAGGCTACTTCTTTCTTTTTGTTTTTAAGAAAAAAAAGAAAGAAAAGAAAATATAAATAAAAAAGGAATAAAAAAGGGGGGACCGGGGAGGGATAGTTCCTAGGAGGAATGAAAGGGCCAGAAATCTCCCTCCACGCCCAAGAGGCTTGAAGTAAGAACTGACTGGATGTAGCACCAAATAATACACTCCTAAAGCGAAAGGTTTTCAGAGGGCTAAGTGGGTCACTAGGATCCTCAGGCCATAAAAAGCGGGTACAATCCCGGTCAGCCTCTTGTAAACCTACTCTTACTTATGTCAGCTGTAAAGGCATAATTCAATCACCCTGAAATTTAATAAAATATCTCCTAATTTTTCCGTCAACGACAGACCTGTCATCAGTCATTTAAAGTAGGTACATTTTTGTTACTCCTGGCACTACAGTTAAACACAATCCTCAGAGGAGTGGTCTTAGAATCCTTCTTCACTCCGTGATGTGACAAATAGTGACCATAAATTTTGGCTTGCTCAGGAGGTACCTCTTCTATAAATTTATTAATTGTTCAGTAATTATATCATTATTGGCAGTCATCAATTCTGGTGTCTTACTCAGTTCGCAGAGCTGAGCCTTTAATTGTCCATATGCCATTCTGTAATTAGTGGGCAATTTTGGATGGTTCACTCTCCATGGAAGTCGTACCCAGTATTGTCCAAATTCAAATTTTACATCTCTCAGGTCCTGAGTAAAGGAATCGTCTGTACTTTCTTCATTTACATTTATTCCAATGCTAATTCCCACAATTTATCACTGGCTCAACACCATCCTCCATGGAAGAATTATATTGGGGCACGATTTCATGAGTAAGACACACAGTGATAGTATTTATAGTTTCCTCTAGTCCTGCATTATTATTACACGGAATCCTACCATACATTACATGGCCTCCTGTAGTCTTTAAAAGGGTGACACCACATTTCTTTATCATACCCTTTACAAAGGAGGCATAATAGTCACTACCTATCAAAATATTTATTGGGCCTACAGAATCATCATTTACACCAGAAGGTGCTAAATTTATATTATGTGAAAGTCTTTATGTAGCTTTACTAAGCCCTACTGTAGATATTTTCTCTGGAAGTCTATCTACAATTACTACATTAACAAGTTTTTTCTCATTGCCCAACCTGACAGTTACATAAACAGTGTCATACAATTGAGCCCTGTTATCTGAGAGAAAACCAGATAATTTTAGAGTTGTAGGATCTCCTATCTGTACTTTCATACCATCAAGACATTTATGATTTATGGAAGTACGCTGGGATCCCTGGTCCAATAATGCAGTTACATTTTTTGATTTAAGCCTTTATCATCAACTTTTACCTGTAACACAGGTAAGGCTACTTCAGCAAACCCATCATTATTAACATTAGCAGCAATTTTTACATTAGCCACTGTTGTGTCAGGATTGTCAACATTATCATTATTATCAACATTATCATATAGACCCTTACACATGACTATATGGTATCTTCCTTTGTGACATTGATAACATTGTTTAATTTGGCATGACAATCCTTTACATTGTGATTACCTAGACACCTGATACATCTGTCAAGTTCTTCCAATCTTTCAACTTCATCATTCCATGAATTGTATGCATTTCAATTCTTTGAAAAATGAGTACCCTTGCAGAAAAGACAATCTCTCTTTTCTTTGACTGGTTTCTTATTAACTGAGCTACTCGTAGGAGGGTACTTATTCTTCTTACTTTGTGGAGAATCATTATTTCTGATTCCTGCTACTTGATATGTACCTATGCAACTCTTATTAGTAGATGAATTCTGATTATTAACATTGGGATAATTTTTCCCCTTGTGAAACATGACAGATACCACAGAGTTATTATGTGTTGCATCTTTAAAATGAGTTGGTTGGCTGGTCTGCAACTGAACAATTAATTCTTGTAGACCTAGTCTTATTTCCTCGAGACTAAAATAACCTTTGTGATACTTTTTCGAGAACCATTCAAGTGTTTTACAGCTTAATTTATTCTGTACCATGGCACTCAATAACCAGTCTGATTCATTCAGATTATATTTATTACTTAAAGTTTTGAGAGTGCTCTCCAGTTTAACTCTAAACTGCTGTAAACCTTTGTAAGTGTGATATGAAGATTTTAAATTAACAATGATATTCACTAAATCCAACCTACTTTGTTCTATATTGCCATAAGTGACCTTCATACAAGTCAATTGGGAAAGGCTTGTATGAATTTGTGAGCATCTCCTCTTATCTGCCACTTGAGGTAAAATTTAATTACACAGGCTAGGTCACTCCTATCATGCACAGCTGCCTTAAAAATTGACCAAAACTCCTCCCAATTTTCTCCAGGATTAAATACAGGTAAACATAATTCTGGGAGTTTTGGCAAAGACATCTTATTTGTTGGAGCAGATTAATTAACTGCCTGGTTTACACATTTTAATTTATTCAAAGCCTGACTTTTACAAGAATCTTTTCTTCTAATTCATAATACTGATTAATCATAAGATCTACTTCAGTCTCATCTACACAGTTTACTAACAAATCTCCTTCATATTTGTTATAATATAATTTGTATGAATCGTATCTATTACCTAAAGCATCTAAATACAACTTTAAATCATCAGTATTCACAGTTTCTTGACTCATTACTTCCAAAAAATTATTTTATGCTTTTGTTACACGACCTTTTCCAGCCTGCACTGATGATTTTTTTTTGCTCTAACTTCCATGTGTTTGTCTTCTACATTAATTTCCTCATTTACACCCATGGTGCAATGTATTAAATTCAACTTAATTAATAACACTGATTATGTACTTAATTATGCACTTCATAAAGGTAAATATTACAACTTACCTTTGAATAAATCCTAGCTACACTTGGGCTTAGCAATTACATGTAAGAAAATTATAATATAAACTTTAAATATACATTAATATAAAGTTAGCTACACTTGAGCTTAGCAATTACACGTGTAAGAAAATTAGAATATAAATTTTAAATGTATTAATATAAATTCTAGCTACACTTGAACTTAGCAATTATATGTAAAGAAATTGCATTATAAATTTTAAATGCATTAATCCTAGCCAGACTTGCCATATCAAAATTAATATTATATACACTAATATAAATATAACGAGATTATTTGGTGATGCAGTACGGTCTCCTCTGGAACGGTGAAGCAGACATCGTAGGAGTCACTGCAGGTTTCGCTCAACCTGGGGTATGACATGCTGGTGCCCTCGAGTGAGGCGTCGACAAAACTCGGCAACTGGGCAGGACTTCTGGTAAGTGACTCAGGAGGACACTTCTCGACTGGTACTGTCGCTGGGCTGTCACTGCCGGCGAGCATGGAGCGAGTCGTGGCAGAGACGACTGGGCGAAACATCTGGGAGTTGTAACATCATACACCAGACTGCAGTGAGCAAGCTAGCAGTCAAAGCGACATCATCTTTGTGCAGGCTGCTCAATGAAGCTTGTGACATGAGGCTGACACAGCACCGGCCGACAGGGCTAACTGCGGCTTGACGAGTGTCATTCTCTCGGCAGTTGGAGTTATAGCAGAGGTTAGTCTAAGCATCCCCAGACTTGTTTCTCTACACATAACTGCACTCTGAAGGTCTGGAGGTGAAGTGAAACAAATCTCGATGGGAATCGTAGCAGGTACGATTCTGCAGAATGTCACGAGCGACGAGCATAAGAGCTTTCTGTACAAGGGGGATTGGGCTCAGAGCTGATTGATATTTGCTGTCAAACACACTGGTCATGCTGGGTGACTTAGCAGTGGTGCTACACAAGGTCTGACACTGGACTAATGGAAAGCTTTACACACACCCGTGGTACATGCATTACAACATGGCTTAACTATCAAATGATGCTTTTCTGTGCACAAAACTGACACTAAGCCATACAATAACATGTGAGAACACTGACTGAGAGGAATTAATTACACGTCATATATCTTCTCTCAATCTTCTCGACAATGCTGAAATAATGACTAGAACACTCGATGTGACATGTGATGTCAGGCATGACGTCGCGAGGTGACGTCAGCAGCACTGTGACGTCAGCAGACATCTCGAGGTGATGTCAGGCAGACATCGTGACATCATGAAGTTGGGCAGCATCGTCAGTGACGTCAATGTGATGCGGGCAGCAGACCAGAGCATGTGGCCTGGGACATCTGGCTTGGTAACCCACATGGCTTGTAGATCCACGAGACATCACCCACACCCCACGTGGTGTCAGGGTCCACGTGGTGTCGTGATCTACGTGGCATGCTGATCCGCATGGCTTCAAGTGATCTACGTGGCATGCTGATCCACATGGCTTGTTGATCCGTGCGGCTTGCTGATCCATGTTGCTTGCTGATCTACGTGGCATGCTGATCCATGTAGCTTCGAGTGGCCTTGGGCACTCGGATACACAGCTCTGGCAATGAATTCACATGGAAAACAGCAGAAAACGCAGCAGAGGGAGTGAGTAGTGGTAAGTGTATGGTAGTGTGGTGGCAAGGAGCGTGGGTGAGTGTATGGCGAGGGAGCATCTAGCCACTTCCTCCTCCTCCCACCCACAAACACAGGGAAACACACTGGACGCAGAAATCACCACAAAAATCACCTCTGGCTTGCTGAAACAGCTGTGCTGAGCTGAGCAACAACAGCAACATACAAGTGACGCTGAACATGTGACTTGAGAAACAGCGTGGGACACTGTAGCGTGGGGTCACTGGGACGCTTACAATTCTCCAAGAAATTCGGTAAATTTCGGCTGGATCCTGCTTGTACCTGTGTCTGGATGCTCAAACGTGCAGATACGACATCAGGATAACTAGTTGAGAGACGGATGCTTCTTGCATGGGGTGATGAAGTGAAGATGACTTCATCCCTTCCTCTCTCCGGGCAAACAACTGCTGCGACCACCACTTCCCACCATTTATAAGGGGTTTATTTCATACAATAAAAGTGGGTGCGTGAATGATACATCTTCGGAGGATTCTTACTTTATTTGCAAAGTCGTGGTGGGTACACAGGCTTGTGTGTTGTGTCCATGGCTTGGGTATGCAATGCCCATGAGAGGGAACTAGTAGTAGGCCTTGTGTCTTCCTGCTAGGCCGCTGTGAGAGTGCGTGAGTGTGGGACCAGCTTCCCACAGACATGGACAGGCCCAGAGGGCAGCACCTGAGTGGCATGAAATATGAACTAAGCTGACAGACAGCAAGGCTCTCTGTGCAAACAGTACAGGCTGTCTACATAAATCCTAGCCAGACTTTGGCTTAGCAAAATTAATATTATACAAATACACTAATATAAATCTTTGCCAGGGATTTGGCTTAGCAAAATTAATATTATATACATACACTAATATAAATCTTTGCTAGGCTTTGGCTTAGCAAAATTAATATTATACAAATACACTAATATAAATCTTTGCCAGAATTTGGCTTACCAAAATTAATATTATACAAATAAACTAATATAAATCCTAGCCAGGCTTTGGCTTAGCAAATTTAGTACTGTAATAATTATAATCCACTACACATTAAGTAAATTTGTGGACCTAACATCCACCTCCTTCTGTCATTTCACATATAATTATTAAGTAATTAATTCACTAATTAATGACTTCACTAATTACATCCAGTTCGGTCAAGGAACAACGGGCAACTAATTATGGAAAATTACATTTATCTGGATGTATCTCATTAGATACATACCAGTAAATGGTAACAAAGATAATTATTATTTATCAAAGTTACAGAGACAAGTAGGAATTTAGGACACCTAGGTCACAAAAAATTTCCCCCTTCGATACCTACCATAATCTATTTCTCCACAAGTTGCTCTAGACCTATATTAATTGCAAATGAAATGTACATCACCAGGAATTCTGGTAAAATTTAATATAAATTTGTGGACTGTATGTTAAAAATTAATAAATGATTACATATACACATTTATATAACACAAGGAGAATTTATAATCATAACACTCACCAATTTGTCTGGAGATTACTGTGTATCATACTCAAAAACCACCCCTGTCTACATTTATGAAGAATTTTCTGGCCAGAATTACTAAACATAAACAGACACTTAGCTGGGGTTCCTGGAGCTGTCCTGTACATCTGCTTAATGCTCAAATTATGCAGGACTGCACATCCAACAATTTTGGCTCCTATTTGAGGGGTTTTAAGCCCAATATAACCCCTAGAGCGACGAAAATTAAGCACATTACATTAGCGTGCCTGTACCACATTCAAAAAACAATGGCGTCTCTTCCCCTGCTCGTCAGTGCAGGCGTAGAGCTTCCCTCTCGAGTCTCTTTTTCATTTACAAATTAATTTTTATTAAATACAATGTATTACACTAATTTTCATAAAAAATGCAAGCTGGATTTTTCGGAAAATACATTATTTTCCACAATACCAATGGAAATAAGTCACTGACTTTTTTGGGTTATCCTAGGTGATCTACAAATATGCTGCTATGTATGACAAATTATGTATCTATTTATGTGTACCTGTACCTGAATAAACTTAACGGGATACCTTTACTGGATAGCACAGAGACTGAAATATATCTGGTTTATATTTTTGAGGGGGAAGGGTTGAAGCATCAGACAAGATACACACAATATGGTTTGAAAAAAATCCAGGTTTTTCTCTTCTCCCTTTTCCTAAAGGTATCCCGTAATTCAGTTGCTAGCGCACTTAGTTCACACGTGTGGTCCCGAGGCCTATCCCCGGTCCAGCTGGAAAACATTAGGACGTGTTTTCTTCAGACACCTGCTGTCCACTGTTCACCCATCAGTAAAATGGGTACCTGAGTATTAGTCGACTGGTGTGAGTCGCATACTGGGACAAAATTGACCTAATTTGCTCAAAATGCAGCTTTCTTTATAGTAGTATGTCACTGACGTCAGTTAGGCTTGTTTACCTTGTACATGTACTTGGAAAAATAAAGATTATTACTACTATTATTATTATTATTATTATTTCCTTCAACTCTCCCCCTCCCCTTCCTCTAACTTCTCTCTTCCTCTTTCACCTCCACGCATTTCTTTTTTCTGTTTCCTCTATCTCCTCTCTATTTAATTTTAAGTGCATCTAGCCACATTTACTGTATCTTTCCTTGCTTATTTGCAACTTGTTCCCCCCTACACCACTCACCCTGTACTCCACCATGTTAAACTTGTTCCTTCCTGCACTACTCACCCTGTTCTCCACCATGTTAAACTTGCCCAACATCAGCTGCACGTAGACAAAGAGAGTAACGTTGCCCAGGATTAGGAAGGTTACGTCTCCCAGGATGGTGTCTCCGCTGATCTCTCCAAAGCTGCAAAGAGCAAAGGAGACTCTTGAAGAGTGAAAGAATTGTGAAGGGAAAATGAAAGTTATGAGGGAAAAGGAGACGTTTGAAGAGTGAGAGGACTGTGAAGAGGAAGTGAAAGCTGTGAAGGAGAGAAGAGCATTGGAATGGGTGGAAGAAGACTTGGTAAAGAGTCATGCGTTAGAAACAGAGCACGCAAGATAAATACAAGTCTAAATTAAGGGTAGAGTAACCGTGACAAATACAGCTTGACCTCTCCCTGTACCCAATTTGTAAAATGTCTTTAATCGTTTGTTAGGATTTTGTAAGTGTTTTGGGGAGGGTCATTTTTCGAGGCCTGCGTATCTGATCTCTGGAGAAGACTGGCGAGGGACGCCAGAATCACGACTCAGGATCCAGATGTTAGAGGCTATACGTCGTGCTGGATACTAATAATATTGTTTCAATTTATGAATGTTTAATGGCTACTAGGATAGTCACTTCAAGGCAAGAGTAAGACCTTCAAGGTCGGGACAAGACCTTCGATGCCAAGGCAATACATTCAAAGCCATGCAAGACATTCAAGGCCAGTGAAAGATATTCAAGGCCAGGGTAAGACATTTAAGGTCAGGACAAGACATTTAAGGCCAGGGCAAGACCAAGGTCAAGGCAAGACATTCAATGCCAGGGCAAAGTCTTGAAAGACAAGGCAAAACATTCAAGGTTTAGGCATAACCTTAAGAGGAGCCACGGAGTGAGCATGATGCCAGAAGTGACTTTGCGGATATGGAAAAAAAAAAAAAAAGTCGAGCATAGTTAGATTAAGAGAAGCCAGTCATAAGTGTGGCTGAATCCAACAGCAACGTCACTAGATATGCGAGAAGCTATGGCCACAATAACTATATACTACTTTATGATGATAATAATAATAATAATAATAATAATAATAATAATAATAATAATAAAAATAATAATAACCTATTTCTACAAGTACATGTACAAGGTATACAGGCCTAGCTGGCATCAATGACATACTTCTATAAAAAGCCCCTCGTTATGCAGAGCATTTCGTGCAAATTAGGTCAATTTTGTCCCAGGATACGACCCACACCAGTCAACTAACACCCAGGTACCTATTATGCTGATGGGAGAACATGGACAGCATGTGTCTTTAGGAAACACGTCCTAATGTTTTTCAGCCATACCCGGGGATCGACCCCCTAACCTCAGTGTGTGAGCCGATTGCTCTAGCGGTCAAGATACGGGATCAGATCTTTTAAGTGAGATATACAATTTACACTGCTAATGTTCGTTATTGCCTCTATGTATTATATGTTTGGCAACTCTCTCACATGCAAGATGGCATTCTTGTGCCAATGTTGTAAAACCAGTCAAATGGGTAACTGTTGACGGCATCTTGAACTGTTGAAATGCGACTTTTATTGCAGCCGCGCACAGTGGCTGACTGTTTTATTGCAGCTGCACACAGTGGTTGACTGTTGTACTGCAGCAGCGTGCAGTGGCTGACTTTTATTGTAGCCACCTTAAAATAAGTCATTTAAACAAAGCTTGGTAAACTTCTACTTTTTTAAATAAGGCATTTCTGTTGTGAGTGTGATTTGAGTAATACACCAATGCTCCGCCATGGGTTTTACTGGGTATAGTCCAGAAGTCAGACCAGCATATTGTTACCAGACCGGCTTCTCCCAGATGACTATGTCCCGCGACAGGCGAGACGGGGGTTGAGACTAGCTACTAGAGGTAATAGTGGTCCCTTGCTACATAGCATTTCAGCCAGAGACTATAAAAGTCCTTAATGAAGACTAGAAGTGAATGGCTTCAATGAATCTCAAAAGACAGACAGGTCTGAAGTAAGTTTTAGAAGACAGTGTTGAAATATAAATAGAGTTCGTCAGTGATGCTCAGGAAAGAAGAGAATGTTGTGGGCAGGCACCATATTATTATATTTATGTGGAGCCCTAAACCCGTGTGGATCATTTAATGCAAGTTGTCCTCTGATAATAGTGAGATGGAAGCTCAACTCTCACAGCTTTCCAGGTTCAGACTCCATTCAGCAGGTCAAGTGACTACTTACAACTGGTAAGAGTTAAGGACAAGGGAATGGACGTATTCACTGAATACTCGAAGAGAGAGTCTCCCTTCGATCCCCGTTGGGGATGGGAACCTTTAGTCTGCATCACTTCACGATGCATTTCTCTAACAGGGTAAAGATCAAACCAGCGAGTGGGACAGTCAATGACTCGTCCAAACTAGCACTTGCAGCTGTTGTTAGCGGCAGACTGCAAGTCAAATGTAATGCTATTCTATCGCTCAAAGAAGCCTTTGTTGTCGTCTGTACAGACGACACAGAGGCCTAGAAACTACTCACCACTACTTCTACTACCACTCTACAAGACCAGGGATTTCTTGTCTTGACCTCCCCTGCTCTGAGGGCCAGGAGAACTGTGTTCCTCAAGCGACTCGACAACCTCATCACTGCACAGGCAACTGAAGAAATCAAGTCATCTATCGAAGCACAGAACCCTTGGGCCAAGGTTGACTTCATCACTAAAATACCCAATGCGTCATCCATGCTGAAGGTCACCTTCAGTGACGTCAACATGGCAACCAAAGCTCTCGCCGAGGGCCTGGCTATTCACTACTTCCACATCAACCCAGCCTTCATTGAAGCAGAAAAATTCTAACAAATCCCACAGTGCTATAACTGTTACTCATACCTGCATACCACCAAAGACTGCCCTGCCAAAAACAAGAAGTTTTGCTCCACCTGTGGCCTTGAGGGTCATGACTTCAAGATGTGCACTACTACTTCACCACCAAAATGCTTGAACTGCAAAAATTACCACCATACTCTAGCTGCCAAGTGCCCAATCAGAAGAGATACACTCAAGAAACGACTTCAACAACAAAAGAAACCCAACCCACAAGCAACCACATATGCAGCTATCACCAAGCTTCAAGCAGACACTACCAAGATCCTACAGGCCACTCAAGCTGCCTCCACCACTTCCCCGCCAGCTCCTGCTGGCGACTCCACCAAGATTCTTTACTGCATCATGTATGCTCATATCCAGAACATAGCTGAACCTGGCTCCTTCAATACCACCATCAACGAACTTTTAAAACTTAATAATATGCCTGGGTTTACATTCCCTGCATCCCCACCATCCACTGAGATCATAAAAACCACTGCAAATATCACCAACATAAACGTGTA
This sequence comes from Cherax quadricarinatus, assembly GCF_038502225.1. Lineage (NCBI taxonomy): Eukaryota > Metazoa > Arthropoda > Malacostraca > Decapoda > Parastacidae > Cherax > Cherax quadricarinatus. Next base: position 32,711,593 of record NC_091292.1, on the reverse strand, counting down.
CTGGAAACTGCTTAGCGACAAACAAATAGACAGACTAGAGATCCGACATGAATACTGGACCTCATACTTAGAAGACGAAATACGCAGACCAGCAAACACACACAACCTATTCTACTCGTTACTAGATCCTGACCCAATTCCTATATATAAATAACCTAGCTAAAATCTTGACTCACTAACCTGTAACTCACAGGTATGGACCTTTAATAATGCCCTTGTACCATGCGATTCACGCTTTGTCGCCCCCCTCCCCCCTTCCCCCCTCCAGTCCCTTAGTTGCGCACGACCTCCTGAATCACCATCAGCTCAGCTACTGGGTTAAGCCCTGGTTCTTTCCCTCTTACAATAACCCTTCCTCTAACCAACCTATTCTTCCTCTATCCCCACTTCCCCACTCACCCCTTCTTGGGGTCTTACCTAGAATCTATCGCTATCACCAACATAACTGCTGCTCCACCGCTACCACAACTTCCACTCGACACAGAGATGGACCAATCAGAGGCCACGGAGACGTCGGCAAATCCCACCAATGAGAGTCCACCATCGCCTGCTTCCACTTCCACCGCAACTGACCAATCAGAAGCCTCGCCTCGACCAGCTCAGCCGCCAGCCAAGAAAGCTAAAACACAAGAACCTAGGGATGCATCTCCCCGTGTTACTGCTACTGATCCACCACAACAACACTCCCAGGCCATGAATGGTGTATACTTCTACACAACCAACCAGAATAAGGACGAAATGCAATCTTCAGAACTTGCTCATCGCCTCCAGGAGGGAACAGTCAAGTACACCCTCGACACAGCTGCGGCACTCAGCACTGAAGAAGTGGTCAGTCGCCTCAGAACCTCCCTACGCCTTGTGGGATTTGACTACACATCAAAGAAGAAATTCAAGAATCTCCAGAATGGGTCTCGTGAAGACGGTACCCTCCTCTAGAGACAATCAATGACCACTCACCATAAAGACAAGTTTCCCCATCACTTTGCTGCCTGCTAAAGCTGGGGTGTGACTCCAATGAACCCTGTTTTCTGCCTCTGCCCGACTGTGCTACTGAAGATGCCAAGCATGAAGACACTTCCCTCTTGGGGAGTCAACGCAAGATAGAAGTTACCCTCCAACTGGAGGGCCCAAGAAAGAAGAAAAAAGATGAATGTCACCCCCTACCCGGGGGGCCACTGCCGGGTCACCATCTGGAGAAGACCCGGGCCGGAAGTACCAGCGAATCAACATGAATGAATGAATGAACTGAATACTCTAACGATGACCAGCACAGTAATATAATGTGTCTAGAACCTGAAATGTTAATAATTCTCGACAACAGCTTCATGTTGTGACCCCAGGTATACCCATAATAAAGAGACTGAGTTGTATAACCAGTGACCAAAAGTTAACATCAGTCACTAAATTATATTTTTCATTTTTGACGCCATTAAAAGAATTAATTTACTGGACATGTCATTATACCCTGTGCATAAAGAACATGAAAAATGCTTCGTGTTCAAAAGAAGAACGAAAATCTTGACGCTGCTTGATGCGTTAATTTCACACGTCAAATTTTATATATAGTTTATGAACAACATTACCTGTAAGATCATCAGAACAGTTTTAATGTACACATTAAAAATGTAGATAATATATGAAGAATTCTGCCATTGTGATTGTCAGAATTGTCAAGAAATTACAAATATGGAACCATGTTTAAGACATACCTGCGCTGAGACTGGAAAAAGACCTGGAGACCTTGAGGTCTGTTTGTGTTGTTGTTGAGGAACTGGATGTACTTCCCTTCCCAAGCGAAGAGTTCCATATCTACCTGCAGGAAGCCAGTACACTATGTTTTCAAGTGTCTCCTGTGAATCAGAATACTTTAACGAAGAAATTTTTGTATATTGTGATCCCCTATGTGAAAGGTGTTGCACACTGTGTAATGCTGTGACTTGATTGAAACCTGTTAAAAACTGTTTTACATAGTCTGCATTTTTTACTTTCATACAATATATTTATTCTTTAGTCTGTCATTGTGTTTATGTTTTCCTCCCATGATCTAAAGTTCTCAGGTATTGACAAGATAACCATAGGCTATTCCTAAAAAAAAAAATACAGGCAAAACGTTTCAAGAACTGCACTCCATACAAAATCAACTCCAGAAATGCTTGAGTGAGCTGACCTCCTCTGATAGTCCAGCACTGTTGGCTGGCATACTGCTTCCTCTGGACCTGGTGGTCTGCATCACAAGCATAGTGAGCGCCGTCCTCGCCCCTGTGATATAACCCGACGCGTTCTTCACTATCCCTCCCAGAAAATCCGTGAAGTTCATTGGGTAAGAGAACGTCGCGCTGAAATTTTTAGTCAAATCTCTGTGACTACACTAAATAGTTTAGGTTCACATCGGAAAGGGTATTATTATATTCAAGGATAAGTGCGGAAATTAAAGCACCTGAAGAGTGAGAGGGGTGGGGTTAATCAGATTTGATTCAAGGAAGGGGACAGCTCCAGTTTCTTAAGTCAAAAGCCCTTTACCAGCACCAAGGTAGACTCCTTCAAGGATCCGGAAAGATTAAAAAATAGGTTGTATTTAAATATTTTGCTTAATTTTAAAGACTTTCTTACATGTGACAGTGCTATTACAATGACCTCAGATAAGGAGGAATGATTATAATAATGAAAAAAGAATGAAACTATAGCCAGTCAGAGTATAGTATCTTACTACAGCCTCGACACACATTTCCAAGACATGAAGACACCACTTGTATAATTTCCAAGACATGAAGATATCACTTGTATAATCACCTTATATTGACAGTGTTGATGTCGTTCAAGACGTCGTCGTCAGTGAGAGCTTGGATGACGGCGGTGTCGTAGCCCCACACTTCGAGGATGCCCACCTCAAGGCAGGCGGTGGGCATCTTGGTGTAGAACTGGTAGTACATGGATTTATGGAAAGCCAAGGACCAGTCCAGGTCCTCGTCGGGGTCTCGGTAGGGAAAGATCTGCTGCTTGATGCGTCGCAGCTCAGCGCGCTGCTCCCCGCCCAGAGCTGGAACTCTGTCGAGTACAGTATTGAGGATCAAAATTAATTCTCAAATTGGGAATGAAAACTGGACCAGCATCAAGTCACGAGTAAGAATGAAAACAAAGCCATAAGTCAGGTCAAAACATTCGGTGGGAAGAAGGTAGCCAAGGTAAGGTCAAGTAACGATTGTTTCAGATATACACAAGACACTTGTCATTGTACTGAGAGAAGTATAGATAAGACTCACGTTGTGAATGGTGTATTAAAAGGAAGATGAGCCGCCGACTTCACATTATCCTTATCGATGAATTTACTTATTATCCTTTGTGTGGATTTTAACTTGATTCCTTTCAATGTTAACTACTATTATCGCAAATATCGTCTACTAACATTATGAGAAAGTTCTTTCTAATATTGGTATATGTCCTTGTCTCTGGCTTTACTAATATATATATATATATATATATATATATATATATATATATATATATATATATATATATATACACACAAGGAATTCGCGAGAGCAGGCGAAATATACACAAACACTGATCTCTGGCTGAAGGAGACTCGAACCTACGAACCTTAGGACAAGGTACGCAGTGCTTTACCAATCTACCCACACTGGACAATACCTTGGCGTGTAGCTTGCGCTACACGTTTGATCCAAGGCAGCCAGCTTTCAGGGAGAAGGCTTACAGCTTTTCATCTCATCCCCTGCATGCATCAGCCTTACTAGAGATTTTAACAATGCAAGGAATTCGCGAGAGCAGGCAATATATATATATATATATATATATATATATATATATATATATATATATATATATATATATATATATATATATATATAAAGTAGGTGTCAAAGCGACTGAGCGGTGAATGGGGCTGAGCGGTCCATGCGCTGAGCGGTCCATGCGGCTGAGCGGTCCCTCCTGAAGAAGGGGTGCGGCTGAGCGCTGTATTCCTGAGCGGTCTCCTTTTTACACCTTTATGCTAATGACCTTGACCTCGCCCTCGAAACCACCTCACCCTCGACCACCTCACCCTCGACCACCTTGCCCTCGACCACCTCGCCCACGACCACCTCGCCCACGACCACCTCGCCCTCGACCACCTCGCCCTCGACCACCTCACCCTCAACCCCCCCCACCCGCACCCCCACCCGCCCCGCTCTCGCGCCCGCCCGCGCCTTCTGCAGCGCCTTCTGCAGCGTCGTCCGGATCGCCCCCGCTCCCCAAATTTTTTCCGATTTTTTTCAATTTTTTTTTGAATTTCATGTGCTCTCCATCTCCTTGGATCAAATTTTTGAGGTTCCCCCTTCCACTTTCACCCCCATCCCAAAATTTCTGCTCCATCTCCTTGGATCAAGTTTTTCCCGATATCAAAGACTCCATCTCCTTGGATCAAGTTTTTTGGATTCCCCCCTCTGGGGATAAGCATTCTTATGATCTCCTCGGATCAAGTTTTTTCTCGATATCAATAATACAAAGATTTCCCCCACCATCCACTTCTACCCCAAATTTTTTTTTTTTAATTTTTTTTTGAATTTCATTTTCTTGTGGTCTCCATCTCCTTGAATCAAGTTTTTCTCGATATCTATAATACAAACACTTTACTTCCTTGGATCAAGTTTTTTGGATTCACCCCTCTAGGGGTAAGCATTCAAATGAACTCCCCCTATGGGGCATGGTACTTTCTCTTAATACAGGTCTAAACAAGTGTGACGTCACCCCACCTGTGTTTACTCAGCGGTCAGTGACGTCACGTGATGACCTCACACATACAGGCTGAATCTTGTCGACTTCCCCCTATGTCAGTGACGTCACGTGATGACCGCACACACAGGCTGAATCTTGTCGAGCAGATGTAGTGATACTGGTCCTGTGGGGAGCAGCAGCAGGATAATACTGCACCACCTCTAGGGGCCCTTAACAACAACAACAGTTTGGTGTGTGTCATGGGCACCAACACATGGTGTGTGATTCTCTCCTACTTTATCCATTTATCAGCGATGCAGATTACATGGTGAGTTTAAATATGTGGCCTGTAGTTATAACTTTTCTCTTGACATATGCAAGACATCACCATCCCTGTAGAAGCTATTATTAGATGTACTAGTCATTATATTTTGTTGTTGCGGAAGTACTATGAAGATTCTATGTTCAATAAAGCCTAGAGATAAGGCCTGTGTTTCTATCACAACAATTTATTGAACATAGAATCCTGGGCTACCTGGTGGTGATCCTGCGCTAGACTACATCACAACATGGAGCGTTTACTGAAACCTGAGAGGCTAGACTGTGACCCCAGCTTATCAACGGCTGCTCAGGAATGGAAGCACTGGTTTAAGACTTTCGAAAACTTCTTGGGAGCCCTTCCTAAAGAAGATCTAGATAAACTAAGTCTGCTCATCAATTTTGTGTCACCTAAGATATATGAGGCTATTTCTGAGTGTAATACCTACGAAGATGCTATCAAAACCCTCAAGTCTCAGTATATTAAACCTACAAATAAAATCTTTGCACGCTATCGCCTTGCAACTCGCCGCCAGCAGATTGATGAGTCCTTAGAGGAATACTTTCAAGCACTGAAAATTTTAGGTAAGGACTGTCACTTCCAAGCAGTGACAGCTGCTCAGTATTGTGAAGAGTCCATCAGGGATGCTTTTATCAGTGGCCTGCAATCACCAATAATAAGGCAGCGTTTATTGGAGAATAAAACTCTCGACTTAGCCGCTGCCTTTGACCAGGCAAGAGCTCTAGATTCAGCCCAGAAGAATTCTGAAGTATACAGTACCACTCAGCCTTCTCGAGTGGTAAGTGCTGCAATTCCTGACCAAGACTCTTGCAATGAAGTTACTGGGGAACCTGCCTCAGTGACAGCAGCAGCAGGTACGGTGTGTTTCTTTTGTGGTTTTTCAAGACATCCACGTCCAAAGTGTCCTGCTCGTGAAGCAATGTGCCATAAATGCCACAAGAAAGGTCACTTTGCTAAAGTATGTCGTGCTAATGCATCAACAAGAGCTATTGCCTCCACACATTCCAGTGATCATGCGACTCTAGCAACAGTGACTTCTGCGGCTACTCCAAATTCACTGTCAAAGGCAGTTGTGAAAGTATTCATCAAAGGAACAGAAGTAGATGGTCTTATTGATAGTGGCAGCTCAGAGAGTTTCATCAACCTTGACTTAGTTAAACGGCTCTCCTTGACTCTACATCACTCATCAGGTACCGTTTCCATGGCATCAACATCTCTCTCTATTCAGACCTTAGGGTTTTGTAAGGTAAATCTCAGAGTTAATGGAAAGGATTATCAAGATGTACATTTAGCTATTCTGCCACAACTGTGCTCTGATGTTATCCTTGGTCAGGACTTTCAGAAGCTGCATGGTAGTGTCACCTTAACATATGGAGGTGAACTGCCTCCTCTTGTTGTCTGTGGACTTAGCACTTTAAGGGTAGACCCACCAAAGCTGTTTGCAAATCTTACCGCGGATTGCCATCCTATATCAGCTAAGTCACGCCGCTATTCTTATGAGGATCGGATGTTCATTGAGAAAGAAACTCAGAGGCTGCTGAAGGAGGGTATTATAGAACCGAGTGATTCCCCTTGGCGTGCACAGGTTGTTGTTGTTAAAGATGGTTATAGGAAACGGAGACTGGCTATCGATTACTCTGAGACAATCAACAAATTTACACTTCTTGATGGGTACCCTCTACCTCGAATTGACGATACAGTGAACAAAATTGCTCAGTACTACGTGTTTAGCACAATTGATCTGCAGAGTGCCTATCATCAAGTCCCTATAAGGAATGAAAATAAACCATACACAGCGTTTCAGGCTAGTGATGGCCTGTATCAGTTTACCAGAGTCCCTTTTGGAGTCACCAATGGGGTAGCCTGCTTCCAACGAATTATGGATTCACTCATTCAGGAAGAGCAACTCATGGGAACCTACGCGTATTTAGATAATGTTACCATTTGTGGCAAGACCCAGGAGGAACATGATGCAAACCTTGATAAGTTTTTGGAAGCCGCCAAGAAGAAAAATATCAGTTACAATGAGGAAAAGTGCACTTTTTCAACTAAAAGGCTTAGCATCCTTGGTTATGTAGTGGAAGGAGGTTCAATATTCCCAGACCCTAAACGACTACGACCTCTACGGGAACTTCCAATGCCTCAAGACAAAAAGTCACTCCGAAGAACTCTTGGTCTCTTTGCTTATTACTCACAATGGATCTACAACTATTCAAGTAAAGTCCGCCCATTGAGTGCTACCACATTTCCTGTGACAAAGGAAGCAGAAGCCGCTTTCCATACTCTCAAACAGGACATTGAAAACTCAGTAGTTCAAGCCATTGATGAGTCCCTACCATTCGAAGTGGAAACGGATGCATCTGACATTGCCATTGCTGCAGTCTTATCTCAGGCAGGACGACCAGTAGCCTTCTTTTCGAGAACTTTTCAAGGATCAGAGAAATGTTATGCTGCTGTAGAAAAGGAAGCCCAGGCCATCATAGAAGCAGTTCGCCACTGGAGGCATTATTTAACTGGTAGACATTTCACCATAAGGACTGACCAACGGTCCGTGATGTATATGTTCGACAAGAGGCACAAAAGTAAGATAAAGAATGACAAGATATTACGCTGGAGGATGGAACTATCGTGTTATGACTTTGATATTCTGTACCGACCGGGTCAAGAGAACATCTCACCTGATGCATTCTCTAGGTCCCACTGTGGAGCAGCATGTCATGATTTGCAATCACTCTCAGCTCTCCACAAGGCTTTGTGTCACCCAGGAGTTACACGCCTGTACCATTTTGTCAAATCAAAGAACATGCCCTACTCAGTGGAAGATGTGCGACAAGTGATCAGAGCATGCAGAGTATGTGCAGAGTGCAAGCCAAACTTTCATCAGCCAGAGAAGACTCATCTCATAAAATCCACCCAGCCTTTCGAAAGATTGAATATAGATTTCAAAGGACCTCTACCAAGCACAAATCAGAATAGGTATTTCCTTAACATAGTAGATGAATATTCAAGGTTTCCCTTTGTATTCCCCTGTGCAAATATGGCTGCTTCAACTGTTATTAGTTTTCTTTCACAGTTGTTCTCTATTTTTGGTATGCCAGCTTATATCCATTCAGACAGGGGATCCTCGTTCATGAGTAACGAACTTCAGGAGTTTTTGGCTAGCAAAGGTATTGCCTGCAGCAGAACAACAAGCTACAACCCTCAAGGCAATGGTCAAGTGGAGCGGTTCAATGGTACTATATGGAAGGCAGTTACAATGACATTAAAGTCGCGCAATCTACCTGTTCAACACTGGCAAACTGTCCTACCTGATGCTCTTCACTCTATTAGATCACTGCTGTGTACAGCTACTAATGCAACCCCTCATGAAAGACTCCTCAACTATTCACGTCGTTCCTCTACGGGAGCCTCCGTGCCCACTTGGTTATGTCATCCTGGACCCGTTCTCCTGAAGAGTCACCGTAGGATGAACAAGACGGATCCTTTAGTGGAAGAGGTAGAGCTCCTGCAAGCTAATCCACATTACGCCCACATTCGCTACCAAAATGGTGAAGAGACTACAGTATCTACAAGACATTTAGCCCCAGTTGAAATCCCTATTAGTGTGGAATCTCAAGATACACCAATAGATGTGAAAGATGCTTCGTTTTCTCCTGGAAAGCCCCTTGAGACTACCCCTATGGAAATAGAGGATTCTGCTCCAGCAGTTAATCAAACCCCGCTGGAAAATATCGAACCTGGTGAAGAGGCTCAAGGGCTACGAAGGTCGGGACGTGTACGTCGCCCACCTAACAGTTTGGGAGATTACTGTCTCTGATATTTTAGAAGGGGGAGATTGTAGTGATACTGGTCCTGTGGGGAGCAGCAGCAGGATAATACTGCACCACCTCTAGGGGCCCTTAACAACAACAACAGTTTGGTGTGTGTCATGGGCACCAACACATGGTGTGTGATTCTCTCCTACTTTATCCATTTATCAGCGATGCAGATTACATGGTGAGTTTAAATATGTGGCCTGTAGTTATAACTTTTCTCTTGACATATGCAAGACACCACCATCCCTGTAGAAGCTATTATTAGATGTACTAGTCATTATATTTTGTTGTTGCAGAAGTACTATGAAGATTCTATGTTCAATAAAGCCTAGAGATAAGGCCTGTGTTTCTATCACAACAGCAGACAATAACTTAAAATGCGGGATAACACTATTTATTATACAACAAATGCATTTCATATACATCCAACAAAAAAAATTCATTGAAAAAAGGTACAATTCATTGACTATAATCAACATATTTTTCTCTTGAAGAAATTCTATGCATTTTTTGTTCTGGATCTTCTTCGTCATCTCCATCTCAGTATTACACATTTCATATACAACATAGGGAAAACATTACACATTTTCACTCTTAACCCAAGATAACCCAAATAGTTCCACATTTTTCGTTAATACCGACAACAATCCACAATTTCTTTACAAAAGATTCACTCTCCTCAAGTCTAGACATTTTTCTCGTTTTAACTATTTCATCTCAGGTCACTCCCCACGAAGTAACCTTCTCTCTCTCCTTCTCCCCCACCCTCCCAAACCCTCACACTCCCACCAACACCTCACAATTTTCACTCATAACCTACAATTTTTCTCGTTTTAACTATTTCATCTCAGGTCACTCCCCACGAAGTAACCTTCTCTCTCTCCTTCTCCCCACCCTCCCAAACCCTCACACTCCCACCAACATCTCACAATTTTCACTCATAACCCACAATTTTTCTCGTTTTAACTATTTCATCAGAAAAAGGCACCACAACACTTACAACTTATAACCACTTTTCGATTAATTCACTAGTCACAATTTTACATATTACGAAGTTAATACGCACACACACCTCACTTTACTTTGAACACCTTCAAAACACTCTCATAAATCATTTGAATACTCACAAAAACACCCTCGAACATTTCCAAACAACACTAAAACATTTCCAAGACAACATTTTGAATACTCCCAAATAAGATTTGACATCTATAATTTATCTACACTTACACATTTCATTAAATTACAACTCATCCCCCAAACTCCTCCCTCATTCTCCAGATTTATACAACAGTATCACAAAAACTAACTCAGTCACTTTACTTTGAGCAACACCAAAAACACCATCAATTACCTTTGAATACTCCAAAAACATCATCCGAACACCGTCAAATTACCACTGAATACTCCCAGAACTCCTTCATACACTTACACATCATTTGAACACCTTCAAAAACACCTTTGAATAGTCTCAAACACCATTTGAGTACTCCCAAATACACCACTGAATACTACTAAAACACCACTGAATTCAGTCAAAACACCACCAAAATCGCCATAAACTAAGATGAACATCAGACTTACACCATTTTCACACAAATCCTCTCAAAATCACTATAACCAAGACGATCCCACTCACCTCAGACTGTTATATAACATGAATGCAAAAAAAAAACATGAACACAATCCAAACACACACGAACACTTATAATATAACCACTTTTCAGCATCTCTAGTTCGACATCACCCACAACCCACAACACCCACATCCCACAACACCCACAACCCACATCACCCACAACAACAACCCACCATAACATCTTTTCGGTATCTCTAGTTCCACAACAACACCCACAACACCCACAACACCCCACAACCCACAATTTTTTCTCGTTTTAACTAATTTCATCAGAAAAAGTCACAACAACAACCCACTTATAACATCTTTTTCGATATCTCTAATTCGACAACAACACCCACATCCCACAACACCCACAACCCACAACACACCACAACCTAAAATTTTTTCTCGTTTTAGCTAATTTCATCAGAAAAAGTCACAACAACAACCCACTTATAACATCTTTTTCGATATCTCTAGTTCGACAACAATACCCACAACCCTCATCACTTACCAATTTATTCGCAATTTATTCGATGCAAATTTTTCCCCTTCTTTTTATTGAATCTTAAAATGTAATACACATTCCTCCCTACATTACTAAAAATTCTAATAAAATCCTCTCCATACCCATCTCCTTGTATCCACATAAATTAATATTATACTCACAACAAATAATCTCACTACCCAACTACTGCAACATGTTTCTACACACTCCAGTCTTTTCCAGTGTATCATAACTTTTCACTTCTATAATTTATTTTATAATATTCACACATTACCTTTATTTTCAGTAAAATCTCCCCATATTTCATTAAATTTTTAATACAACCCTCCCCTTACCCACATTTCTTCACACCCACTCACCCGTCTCCCAACACACCTCTTCAGAAGAAACACAAAAATCACATTTCACATCAATAAATGCATCTCATCACCCATCTCAAATCCACTAAAATCACTGTAACCAAGATATTCACAAAATTCTATGACCAACTAACACACACAGACAACTCACTTTACTTTGAACACCTTCAAAACACTCTCATACATCATCATTTGAGACCACCTTTTCTCAATATCTCTTAAGAAATATTCTCTCATCGACAACCTTTATCATATCACTACAGAACCCACAGATTACTTCGAACACTCTCATAAATCATTTGAATACTCACATAAACACCTTTGGACATTTTCCAAACATCACTGAAACATTTCCAAGTCAACATTTTGATTACTCCCAAATAAGATTTGACATCTCTAATTTATCTACACTTACATATTTCATTAAATTACAACTCATCCCCCAAACTCCTCCCTCATTCTCCAGATTTTTACAACAGTATCACAAAAACTAACTCATACACTTATGTCATGAGACATTACCAACACTAACACACACACACACACACACACACACACACACACACACACACACACCACACTTTACTTTGTACAACACCAAAAACATCATCAATTACCTCTGATTACTCCAAAAACATCATTTGAACACATTCAAGAAACATCATCAAACTCCTTTGAATACTCCCAAAACACCACTGAATGCTACCAAAACAGCACCGAATACTGCCCAAACAACACTAAAAATCACCAGAAACTAAGATTAACACCACCAACTAACACCCATTTTATAGAAATCCCCTCAAATCACTATAACCAAGACGATCCCACTCACCTCAGACTATTATATAACATGAGTGCAAAAAAAAAAAAATTCTCATAAATCATTTGAATACTCACAAAAAACACCTTTGAACATTTCCAAACAACACCGAAACACTTACAGCAGGATCACCACCAACTGAAAACATAACATGTACACACACAAAAAAAAACTAAGACATCCATCAACTATCAACAATGACCACTCATTTTTACAAACATTCGCACAAAAAATCACAATTACCAACTCCTTACAATATCTAATACACTCCTCTCACTACCACCAACACATACCAGCACAGATAGGGATACCTCCCATGACATCACACTCCATCCTGTGTTTACTTGACGTCACACCCCACTTTTACTTCATTTAACTTATTGAGAGGAAGCTACTTGTTTCAACCTGTTATATCTCCAATATCTAAGATCACCACAATCAAGACGTTTACCAAATTCTATAACCCCACCACTAAGATCACATATTTTTTTGTACACATTCTCTTAAAACATCATCATAACGAAGTTCACTAAGAGTATCTATACTTTTACTAAGATCACATAACATTTTGTCTTCTCTATCCCATAACATTTTGTCTTCTCTAACTCACCCACCAATTTACATTCACACTTACACATTTCATTAACAGAAATTACATCTCATCCACCAAACTCCTCCCTCATTCTCCAGACTTTACAACATTAGCACACAATAAAAACCTAACGCATACACTTATAACATGAGACATTACCATAACTAACACACTGACTAGCTTTGAACCAACTCTGAACAACACCAAAACACCACTGAACATCTTCAAAAAATACTCTGCACGTCATTTGAACACCTTCAAAAACACCTCCGAATACTCCCAAAACACTACTGATTACTACCAAATCACCACTTAATACTACCAAAACACGGTCAAAATCACCAGAAACTAAGTTTAACATCACCATCTAACACCCTTTTTATAGAAATCCCCTCAAATCACTATAACCAAGAACTCCCTCCCCATGGGCGCATAAAAAAAAGCATGAACACAAACCTAATACACAAACACCTAGTACATGATCACCAACTGAAAACATATCTTGTATACACATAAATCTAAGACAACCACCATCAACAAACGCTTATATTCACTTACCTCAAAAACCACTAATACCACAGAAAACACTCATTTCTTATAAACATTCACACAAAAAATCATATTTGACAATATCTAAGCGCACTCACATCACTACCACCATCACACGATGTCACACCCCACAGGACCGGCGAGGTCACCTCCAGTGACGTCACACTACCATCTGTGTTTACTTGGTGGTCACATCACACCTAACCCACCTTGTTTTAACCTGTTGTACCCACAATATGTAAGAACACCATATCCAAGACGATTACCAGATTTTATGACCCCAGCACTAAGATCACAGAAATCACTCATTTTTTTTTATAAACATTCACACAAAAATCACGATCACCAATTCCATATCATGTTTACCATCATCTATCAACACTCTTCACCAAGATCACCAAAAATCTAAGATCATTCATCTCAAAACTACTATGATCACTGAAAACACTTAATTTTTAAACATTCGCACAAAAAAAATAAGACATACACAAAAACACCACGACACTTTCACCAACATCTATAACATAACATGAGCACTATAACATATCTTCACCACCAAAAATAAAAATAATACACAGACACCCACAACTTATACATTTCAATCGCAAATTTAAGACATGAGACATACACACCAAATCTAAGACATTCACCTCCAACTAAGACATACACATCATAACTAAGACATACACCAAAACCCATAATTGACATATTGACAATAAATATAAGACATAAGCACAAAAAAAATTACCATGTCATGAGACATTACCAGAACTAAGTCACACACCTCCAACTAATACACAATCACTTTACTAAGTTCATGTTAACTATTCATCAACAAAAAATATTAATACAATTTACCCACCAAATTTATGTCAAAACATAAAATTGTTTTACACATTTTTTTTCTCAAACTGAATATTCATACCACATTTATCATTTCTCATCTATGTTACATATCACATTTCTCACCCTCATCATCCCTAAAACATTCTTTCTTATTCATCCGTATATCGCCAAGAGATATTTTATTCCGACGAGCCATCACGACATAGGAGCCAGAGTGTAGTAGGTGGTGTTGGACTGGTGATGGTTGCTCTGGCTCCTATGTCGTGATGGCTCGTCGGGGTTAAAACATCTCTTGGCGATATACGGATGAATAAGAAAGGATGTTTTAGGGATGATGAGGGTGAGAAGTGTGATATGTAACATAGATGAGAAATGATAAATGTGATATGAATATTCAGTTTGAGAAAAAAAAATGTGCGACATCGTGTGTTGGTGGTAGTGAGGTGAGTGCGCTTAGATATTGTCAAATATGATTTTTTGTGTGAATGTTTATAAGAAATGAGTGTTTTCTGTGGTATTAGGGGTTTCTGAGGTAAGTGAATATGAGCGTTTGTTGATGGTGTTTGTGTTAGATTTATGTGTGTACAAGATATGTTTTCAGTTGATGGTGATCATGTACTAGGTGTTTGTGTATTAGGTTTGTGTTCATGCTTTTTTTTTATGCGCTCATGGGGAGGGAGTTCTTGGTTATAGTGATTTGAGGGGATTTCTATAAAAAGGGTGTTAGATGGTGATGTTAAACTTAGTTTCTGGTGATTTTGACCGTGTTTTGGTAGCATTCAGTGGTGATTTGGTAGTAATCAGTAGTGTTTTGGGAGTATTCGGAGGTGTTTTTGAAGGTGTTCAAATGATGTGCAGAGTATTTTTTGAAGATGTTCAGTGGTGTTTTGGTGTTGTTCAGAGTTGGTTCAAAGCTAGTCAGTGTGTTAGTTATGGTAATGTCTCATGTTATAAGTGTATGAGGTAGTTTTTTTGTGTGTGCTAATGTTGTAAAGTCTGGAGAATGAGGGAGGAGTTTGGTGGATGAGATGTAATTTCGGTTAATGAAATGTGTAAGTGTGAATGTAAATTGGTGGGTGAGTTAGAGAAGACAAAATGTTATGAGTTAGAGAAGACAAAATGTTATGTGATCTTAGTAAAAGTATAGATAGTTTTAGTGAACTTCGTTATGATGTTTTAAGAGAATGTGTGCAAAAAATATGTGATCTTAGTGGTGGGGTTATAGAATTTGGTAAACGTCTTGATTGTGGTGATCTTAGATATCGGAGATATAACAGGTTGAAACAAGTAGCTTCCTCTCAATAAGTTAAATGAAGTAAAAGTGGGGTGTGACGTCGTCAAGTAAACACAGGATGGAGTGTGATGTCATGGGAGGTATCCCTATCTGTGCTGGTATGTGTTGGTGGTAGTGAGAGGAGTGTATTAGATATTGTAAGGAGTTGGTAATTGTGATTTTTTGTGCGAATGTTTATAAAAATGAGTGGTCATTGATGATAGTTGATGGATGTCTTAGTTTTTTTTGTGTGTGTGTACATGTTATGTTTTCAGTTGGTGGTGATCCTGCTGTAAGTGTTTCGGTGTTGTTTGGAAATGTTCAAAGGTGTTTTTGTGAGTATTCAAATTATTTATGAGAATGTTTTTTTTTTTTTTGCGCTCATGTTATATAATAGTCTGAGGTGAGTGGGATCGTCTTGGTTATAGTGATTTGAGGGGATTTCTATAAAATGGGTGTTAGTTGGTGGTGTTGATCTTAGTTTCTGGTGATTTTTAGTGTTGTTTGGGCAGTATTCGGTGCTGTTTTGGTAGTATTCAGTGGTGTTTTGGGAGTATTCAAAGGAGTTTGGTGATGTTTCTTGAATGTGTTCAAATGATGTTTTTGGAGTAATCAGAGGTAATTGATGATGTTTTTGGTGTTGTACAAAGTAAAGTGTGGTGTGTGTGTGTGTGTGTGTGTGTGTGTGTGTGTGTGTGTGTGTGTGTGTGTGTGTGTGTGTGTGTGTGCGTGTGTGTTAGTGTTGGTAATGTCTCATGACATAAGTGTATGAATTAGTTTTTGTGATACTGTTGTAAAAATCTGGAGAATGAGGGAGGAATTTGGGGGATGAGTTGTAGTTTAATGAAATATGTAAGTGTAGATAAATTAGAGATGTCAAATCTTATTTGGGAGTAATCAAAATGTTGACTTGGAAATGTTTCAGTGATGTTTGGAAAATGTCCAAAGGTGTTTATGTGAGTATTCAAATGATTTATGAGAGTGTTCGAAGTAATCTGTGGGTTGTTCTGTAGTGATATGATAAAGGTTGTCGATGAGAGAATATTTCTTAAGAGATATTGAGAAAAGGTGGTCTCAAATGATGTATGAGAGTGTTTTGAAGGTGTTCAAAGTAAAGTGAGTTGTCTGTGTGTGTTAGTTGGTCATAGAATTTTGTGAATATCTTGGTTACAGTGATTTCAGTGGATTTGAGATGGGTGATGAGATGCATTTATTGATGTGAAATGTGATTTTTGTGTTTGTTCTGAAGAGGTGTGTTGGGAGACGGGTGAGTGGGTGAGAAGAAATGTGGGTATGGGGAGGGTTGTATTAAAAATTTAATGAAATATGGGGGGATTTTACTGAAAATAAAGGTAATGTGTGAATATTATAAAAGAAATTATAGAAGTGAAAAGTTATGATACACAGGAAAAGACTGGAGTGTGTAGAAACATGTTGCAGTAGTTGGGTAGTGAGATTATTTGTTGTGAGTATAATATTAATTTATGTGGATACAAGGAGATGGGTATGGAGAGGATTTTATTAGAATTTTTAGTAATGTAGGGAGGAATGTGTATTACATTTTAAGATTCAATAAAAAGAAGGGGAAAAATTTGCATCGAATAAATTGCGAATAAACTGGTAAGTGATGAGGGTTGTGGGTAGTGTTGTCGAACTAGAGATATCGAAAAAGATGTTATAAGTGGGTTGTTGTTGTGACTTTTTCTGGTGAAATTAGTGAAAACGAGAAAAAATTGTGGGTTGTGGGGTGTTGTGGGTTGTGGGTGTTGTGGGTTGTGGGTGTTGTTGTGGAACTAGAGATACCGAAAAGATGTTATAAGTGGGTTGTTGTTTTGGGTGATGTGGGTTGTGGGTGTTGTGGGATGTGGGTGTTGTGGGTTGTGGGTGATGTTGTCGAACTAGAGATGCTGAAAAGTGGTTATAAGTTGTGGGTTGTTGTTGTGGGTGTTGTGGGGTGTGGGTAATGTGGGTTGTGGGTGTTGTGGGATGTGGGTGTTGTGGGTTGTGGGCGTTGATGTCGAACTAGAGATACCGAAAAAGAAGTGATTCTGTTATAAGTGTTCGTGTGTGTTTGGATTGTGTTCATGTTTTTTTTTTTTTTGCATTCATGTTATATAACAGTCTGAGGTGAGTGGGATCGTCTTCGTTATAGTGATTTTGAGGGGATTTGTGTGAAAATGGTGTAAGTCTGATGTTCATCTTAGTTTATGGCGATTTTGGTGGTGTTTTGACTGAATTCAGTGGTGTTTTAGTAGTATTCAGTGGTGTATTTGGGAGTACTCAAATGGTGTTTGAGACTATTCAAAGGTGTTTTTGAAGGTGTTCAAATGATGTGTAAGAGTATGAAGGAGTTCTGGGAGTATTCAGTGGTGATTTGACGGTGTTCGAATGATGTTTTTGGAGTATTCAAAGGTAATTGATGGTGTTTTTGGTGTTGTTCAAAGTAAAGTGACTGAGTTAGTTTTTGTGATACTGTTGTAAAAATCTGGAGAATGAGGGAGGAGTTTGGGGGATGAGTTGTAATTTAATGAAATATGTAAGTGTAGATAAATTATAGATGTCAAATCTTATTTGGGAGTATTCAAAATGTTGTCTTGGAAATGTTTTAGTGTTGTTTGGAAATGTTCGAGGGTGTTTTTGTGAGTATTCAAATGATTTATGAGAGTGTTTTGAAGGTGTTCAAAGTAAAGTGAGGTGTGTGTGCGTATTAACTTCGTAATATGTAAAATTGTGACTAGTGAATTAATCGAAAAGTGGTTATAAGTTGTAAGTGTTGTGGTGCCTTTTTCTGATGAAATAGTTAAAACGAGAAAAATTGTGGGTTATGAGTGAAAATTGTGAGGTGTTGGTGGGAGTGTGAGGGTTTGGGAGGGTGGGGAGAAGGAGAGAGAGAAGGTTACTTCGTGGGGAGTGACCTGAGATGAAATAGTTAAAACGAGAAAAATGTCTAGACTTGAGGAGAGTGAATCTTTTGTTAAGAAATTGTGGATTGTTGTCGGTATTAACGAAAAAATGTGGAACTATTTGGGTTATCCTGGGTTAAGAGTGAAAATGTGTAATGTTTTCCCTATGTTGTATATGAAATGTGTAATACTGAGATGGGGATGACGAAGAAGATCCAGAACAAAAAATGCATAGAATTTCTTCAAGAGAAAAATATGTTGATTTTAGTCAATGAATTGTACCTTTTTTCAATGAATTTTTTTTGTTGAATGTATATGAAATGCATTGGTTGTATAATAAATAGTGTTATCCTGCATTTTAAGTTGTCTGCTCGACAAGATTCAGCCTGTGTGTGCGGTCATCACGTGACGTCACTGACATAGGGGGAAGTCGACAAGATTCAGCCTGTATGTATGAGGTCATCACGTGACGTCACTGACCGCCGAGTAAACACAGGTGGGGTGACGTCACACTTGTTTAGACCTGTAGTAAGAGAAAGTACCATGCCCCATAGGGGGAGTTCATTTGAATGCTTACCCCTAGAGGGGGGAATCCAAAAAACTTGATCCAAGGAAGTAGAGCCTTTGTATTATTGATATACAGAAAAACTTGATTCAAGGAGATGGAGACCACAAGAAAATGAAATTCAAAAAAAAATTCGAAAAAAAAATTTGGGGTAGAAATGGATGGTGGGGGAAATCTTTGTATTATTGATATCGAGAAAAAACTTGATCCGAGGAGATCATAAGAATGCTTATCCCCAGAGGGGGGAATCCAAAAAACTTGATCCAAGGAGATGGAGTCTTTGATATCGAGAAAAACTTGATCCATGGAGATGGAGCAGAAATTTTTGGATGGGGGTGAAAGTGGGAGGGGGAACCTCAAAAATTTGATCCAAGGAGATGGAGAGCACATGAAACTCAAAAAAAAATTGAAAAAAAATCTGAAAAAAATTCGGGGAGCGGGGGCGATCCGGACGACGCTGCAGAAGGCACTGCAGAAGGCGCGGGCGGGCGCGAGGGCGCGAGCGGGCGCGAGGGCGCGGGCGGGCGCGAGGGCGCGGGCGGGCGCGAGGGCGTGGCGGGCGGGTGGGTCGGCGCGAGGGCGGGGTGGGTGGGGGTGCGGGGTGGGTGGGGGGTTGAGGGCGAGGTGGTCGAGGGCGAGGTGGTTGAGGGCGAGGTGGTCGAGGGTGAGGTGGTCGAGGGCGAGGTGGTCGAGGGTGAGGTGGTCGAGGATGAGGAGGTCGAGGGTGAGGTGGTCTCGAGGGCGAGGTCAAGGTCATTAGCATAAAGGTGTGAAAAGGAGACCACTTAGGAATACAGCGCTCAGCCGCACCTCTTTTTCAGGAGGGACCGCTCAGCCACATACACCGCTCAGCCGCTTTGACACCTACTTATATATATAATATATATATAATATATATATATATATATATATATATATATATATATATATATATATATATATAAGTAATACATATTTTATGAAAAAGAAGATAAATAAATATACAAGGTATGATGTAGCACGTAATGAAAGTAGTTTATTAGATTATGTATTGGTGGATAAAAGGTTGATGGGTAGGCTCCAGGATGTACATGTTTATAGAGGGGCAACTGATATATCGGATCATTATTTAGTTGTAGCTACAGTTAGAGTAAGAGGTAGATGGGAAAAGAGGAAGGTGGCAACAACAAGTAAGAGGGAGGTGAAAGTGTATAAACTAAGGGAGGAGGAAGTTCGGGTGAGATATGAGCGACTATTGGCAGAAAGGTGGGCTGGTGCAAGTATGAGTAGTGGGGGGGGGGTTGAAGAGGGTTGGAATAGTTTTAAAAATGCAGTATTAGAATGTGGGGCAGAAGTTTGTGGTTATAGGAGGGTGGGGGCAGGAGGAAAGAGGAGTGATTGGTGGAATGATGAAGTAAAGGGTGTGATAAAAGAGAAAAAGGTAGCTTATGAAAGGTTTTTACAAAGCAGAAGTGTTATAAGAAGAGCAGAGTATATGGAGAGTAAAAGAAAGGTAAAGAGAGTGGTGAGAGAGTGCAAAAGGAGAGCAGATGATAGAGTGGGAGAGGCACTGTCAAGAAATTTTAATGAAAATAAGAAAAAATTTTGGAGTGAGTTAAACAAGTTAAGAAAGCCTAGGGAAAATATGGATTTGTCAGTTAAAAACAGAGTAGGGGAGTTAGTAGATGGGGAGATGGAGGTATTGGGTAGATGGCGAGAATATTTTGAGGAACTTTAAAATGTTAAGGAAGAAACAGAGGCAGTAATTTCATGCACTGGTCAGGGAGGTATACCATCTTTTAGGAGTGAAGAAGAGCAGAATGTAAGTGTGGGGGAGGTACGTGAGGCATTACGTAAAATGAAAGGGGGTAAAGCAGCTGGAACTGATGGGATCATGACAGAAATGTTAAAAGCAGGGGGGGATATAGTGTTGGAGTGGTTGGTACTTTTGTTTAATAAATGTATGGAAGAGGGGAAGGTACCTAGGGATTGGCAGAGAGCATGTATAGTCCCTTTATATAAAGGGAAAGGGGACAAAAGAGACTGTAAAAATTATAGAGGAATAAGCTTACTGAGTATACCAGGAAAAGTGTACGGTAGGGTTATAATTGAAAGAATTAGAGGTAAGACAGAATGTAGGATTGCGGATGAGCAAGGAGGTTTTAGAGTGGGTAGGAGATGTGTAGATCAGGTGTTTACATTGAAGCATATATGTGAACAGAATTTAGATAAAGATAGGGAAGTTTTTATTGCATTTATGGATTTAGAAAAGGCATATGATAGAGTGGATAGAGGAGCAATGTGGCAGATGTTGCAAGTATATGGAATAGGTGGTAAGTTATTAAATGCTGTAAAGAGTTTTTATGAGGATAGTGAGGCTCAGGTTAGGGTGTGTAGAAGAGAGGGAGACTACTTCCCGGTAAAAGTAGGTCTTAGACAGGGATGTGTAATGTCACCATGGTTGTTTAATATATTTATAGATGGGGTTGTAAAGGAAGTAAATGCTAGGGTGTTTGGGAGAGGGGTGGGATTAAATTATGGGGAATCAAATTCAAAATGGGAATTGACACAGTTACTTTTTGCTGATGATACTGTGCTTATGGGAGATTCTAAAGAAAAATTGCAAAGGTTAGTGGATGAGTTTGGGAATGTGTGTAAAGGTAGAAAGTTGAAAGTGAACATAGAAAAGAGTAAGGTGATGAGGGTGTCAAATGATTTAGATAAAGAAAAATTGGATATCAAATTGGGGAGGAGGAGTATGGAAGAAGTGAATGTTTTCAGATACTTGGGAGTTGACGTGTCGGCGGATGGATTTATGAAGGATGAGGTTAATCATAGAATTGATGAGGGAAAAAAGGTGAGTGGTGCATTGAGGTATATGTGGAGTCAAAAAACGTTATCTATGGAGGCAAAGAAGGGAATGTATGAAAGTATAGTAGTACCAACACTCTTATATGGGTGTGAA
This sequence comes from Cherax quadricarinatus, assembly GCF_038502225.1. Classification (NCBI taxonomy): domain Eukaryota; kingdom Metazoa; phylum Arthropoda; class Malacostraca; order Decapoda; family Parastacidae; genus Cherax; species Cherax quadricarinatus. The sequence goes on along the minus strand of NC_091292.1, from coordinate 32,689,745 downwards.
GCTTGGGTGGTAAATGCAGCAGCGAGGAGACGGTTGGAGGCAGTGGAGATGTCCTGTTTAAGGGCAATGTGTGGTGTAAATATTATGCAGAAAATTCGGAGTGTGGAAATTAGGAGAAGGTGTGGAGTTAATAAAAGTATTAGTCAGAGGGCAGAAGAGGGGTTGTTGAGGTGGTTTGGTCATTTAGAGAGAATGGATCAAAGTAGAATGACATGGAAAGCATATAAATCTATAGGGGAAGGAAGGCGGGGTAGGGGTCGTCCTCGAAAGGGTTGGAGAGAGGGGGTAAAGGAGGTTTTGTGGGTAAGGGGCTTGGACTTCCAGCAAGCGTGCGTGAGCGTGTTAGATAGGAGTGAATGGAGACGAATGGTACTTGGGACCTGACGATCTGTTGGAGTGTGAGCAGGGTAATATTTAGTGAAGGGATTCAGGGAAACCGGTTATTTTCATATAGTCGGACTTGAGTCCTGGAAATGGGAAGTACAATGCCTGCACTTTAAAGGAGGGGTTTGGGATATTGGCAGTTTGGAGGGATATGTTGTGTATCTTTATATGTGTATGCTTCTAGACTGTTGTATTCTGAGCACCTCTGCAAAAACAGTGATAATGTGCGAGTGTGGTGAAAGTGTTGAATGATGATGAAAGTATTTTCTTTTTGGGGATTTTCTTTCTTTTTTGGGTCACCCTGCCTCGGTGGGAGACGGCCGACTTGTTGAGAGAAAATAAAAAAAAAATAAAAAAAAAAATTATATATATATATATATATATATATATATATATATATATATATATATATATATATATATATATATATATGCAATAAGATCACAGTAAACAGGTGATTTCAGAATATGCAAATCAACCACTGTGAAAGAATAGAGAAATTCCAAGCGCTTTTGTGACTCACATTATCAAGGAACTATGAAAGTAAAGCATCCAAGGAAGGTATATAAGGGGTCTGGCTAACACCTCATGTTGTGGGATCTGATAGTGAAGTGTTGGCCAGACCCCTTATATACCTTCCTTGGATGCTTTACTTTCATAGTTCCTTGATAATGTGAGTAGTCACGAAAGCGCATGGAATTTCTCTATTCTTTCACAGTGGTTGTTTTGCATATATATATATATATATATATATATATATATATATATATATATATATATATATATATATATATATATATATATATATATTTATTATTTTTTTTTATTATCACACTGGCCGATTCCCACCAAGGCTGGGTGGCCCGAAAAAGAAAAACTTTCACCATCATTCACTCCATCACTGTCTTGCCAGAAGGGTGCTTTACACTACAGTTTTTAAACTGCAACATTAACACCCCTCCTTCAGAGTGCAGGCACTGTACTTCCCATCTCCAGGACTCAAGTCCGGCCTGCCGGTTTCCCTGAACCCCTTCATAAATGTTACTTTGCTCACACTCTAACAGCACGTAAAGTATTAAAAACCATTCGTCTCCATTCACTCCTATCAAACACACTCACGCACGCCTGCTGGAAGTCCAAGCCCCTTGCACACAAAACCTCCTTTACCCCCTCCCTCCAACCTTTCCTAGGCCGACCCCTACCCCGCCTTCCTTCCACTACAGACTGATACACTCTTGAAGTCATTCTGTTTCGCTCCATTCTCTCTACATGTCCGAACCACCTCAACAACCCTTCCTCAGCCCTCTGGACAACAGTTTTGGTAATCCCGCACCTCCTCCTAACTTCCAAACTACGAATTCTCTGCATTATATTCACACCACACATTGCCCTCAGACATGACATCTCCACTGCCTCCAGCCTTCTCCTCGCTGCAACATTCATCACCCATGCTTCACACCCATATAAGAGTGTTGGTAAAACTATACTCTCATACATTCCCCTCTTTGCCTCCAAGGACAAAGTTCTTTGTCTCCACAGACTCCTAAGTGCACCACTCACCCTTTTCCCCTCATCAATTCTATGATTCACCTCATCCTTCATAGACCCATCCGCTGACACGTCCACTCCCAAATATCTGAATACATTCACCTCCTCCATACTCTCTCCCTCCAATCTGATATCCAATCTTTCATCACCTAATATTTTTGTTATCCTCATAACCTTACTCTTTCCTGTATTCACTTTTAATTTTCTTCTTTTGCACACCCTACCAAATTCATCCACCAATCTCTGCAACTTCTCTTCAGAATCTCCCAGAGCACAGTGTCATCAGCAAAGAGCAACTGTGACAACTCCCACTTTATGTGTGATTCTTTATCTTTTTACTCCACGCCTCTTGTCAAGACCCTCGCATTTACTTCTCTTGCAACACCATCTATAAATATATTAAACAACCACGGTGACATCACACATCCTTGCCTAAGGCCTACTTTTACTGGGAAATAATTTCCCTTTTTCCTATGTACTCTAACTTGAGCCTCACTATCCTCGTAAAAACTCTTCACTGCTTTCAGTAACCTACCTCCTACACCATACACCTGCAACATCTGCCACATTGCCCCCCTATCCACCCTGTCATACGCCTTTTCCAAATCCATAAATGCCACAAAGACCTGTTTAGTCTTATCTAAATACTGTTCACTTATATGTTTCACTGTAAACACCTGGTCCACACACCCCCTACCTTTCCTAAAGCCTCCTTGTTCATCTGCTATCCTATTCTTAGTCTTTCATTTTTAATTCTTTCAATAATAACTCTACCATACACTTTACCAGGTATACTCAACAGACTTATCCCCCTATAATTTTTGCACTCTCTTTTGTCCCCTTTGCCTTTATACAAAGGAACTATGCATGCTCTCTGCCAACCCCTAGGTACCTTACCCTCTTCCATACATTTATTAAATAATTGCACCAACCACTCCAAAACTATATCCCCACCTGCTTTTAACATTTCTATCTTTATCCCATCAATCCCGGCTGCCTTACCCCCTTTCATTTTACCTACTGCCTCACGAACTTCCCCCACACTCACAACTGGCTCTTCCTCACTCCTACAAGATGTTATTCCTCCTTGCCCTATACACGAAATCACAGCTTCCCTATCTTCATCAACATTTAACAATTCCTCAAAATATTCCCTCCATCTTCCCAATACCTCTAACTCTCCATTTAATAACTCTCCTCTCCTATTTTTAACTGACAAATCCATTTGTTCTCTAGGCTTCCTTAACTTGTTAATCTCACTCCAAAACTTTTTCTTATTTTCAACAAAATTTGTTGATAACATCTCACCCACTCTCTCATTTGCTCTCTTTTTACATTGCTTCACCACTCTCTTAACCTCTCTCTTTTTCTCCATATACTCTTCCCTCCTTGCATCACTTCTACTTTGTAAAAACTTCTCATATGCTAATTTTTTCTCCCTTACTACTCTCTTTACATCATCATTCCACCAATCGCTCCTCTTCCCTCCCGCACCCACTTTCCTGTAACCACAAACTTCTGCTGAACACTCTAACACTACATTTTTAAACCTACCCCATACCTCTTCGACCCCATTGCCTATGCTCTCATTAGCCCATCTATCCTCCAATAGCTGTTTATATCTTTCCCTAACTGCCTCCTCTTTTAGTTTATAAACCTTCACCTCTCTCTTCCCTGGTGCTTCTATTCTCCTTGTATCCCATCTACCTTTTACTCTCAGTGTAGCTACAACTAGAAAGTGATCTGATATATCTGTGGCCCCTCTATAAACATGTACATCCTGAAGTCTACTCAACAATCTTTTATCTACCAATACATAATCCAACAAACGACTGTCATTTCGCCCTACATCATATCTTGTATACTTATTTATCCTCTTTTTCTTAAAATATGTATTACCTATAACTAAACCCCTTTCTATACAAAGTTCAACCAAAGGGCTCCCATTATCATTTACACCTGGCACCCCAAACTTACCTACCACACCCTCTCTAAAAGTTTCTCCTACTTTAGCATTCAGGTCCCCTACCACAATTACTCTCTCACTTGGTTCAAAGGCTCCTATACATTCATATATATATATATAATATATATATATATATATATATATATATATATATATATATATATATATATATATATATATACATTCATATATATATATAATATATATATATAATATATATATATATATATATATATATATATATATATATATATATATATATATATATATATATATAGTAGGTTGGTAGACAGCAACCACCCAGAGAAGTACTACCGTCCTGCCAGATGACTGTGAAACAAAAACCTGTAACTGTTTTGCATGATGGTAGGATTGCTGGTTTCTTTTTCTGTCTCATAAACACGCTAGATAACAGGGATATCTTGCTACTCCTACTTACACTTTGGTCACACTTCACAGACACGCACATGCATATATATATATACATACATCTAGGTTTTTCAACTTTTTCTAAATAGCTCTTGTTCTTTTTTATTTCTTCTATTGTCCATGGGGAAGTGGAAAAGAATCTTTCCTCCGTAAGCCATGCGTGTCGTATGAGGCGACTAAAATGCCGGGAGCAATGGGCTAGTAACCCCTTCTCCTGTATACATTTACTAAAAAAGAGAAGAAGAAAAACTTTATAAAACTGGGATGCTTAAATGTGCGTGGATGTAGTGCGGATGACAAGAAACAGATGATTGCTGATGTTATGAATGAAAAGAAGTTGGATGTCCTGGCTCTAAGCGAAACAAAGCTGAAGGGGGTAGGAGAGTTTCAGTGGGGGGAAATAAATGGGATTAAATCTGGAGTATCTGAGAGAGTTAGAGCAAAAGAAGGGGTAGCAGTAATGTTAAATGATCAGTTATGGAAGGAGAAAAGAGAATATGAATGTGTAAATTAAAGAATTATGTGGATTAAAGTAAAGGTTGGATGCGAGAAGTGGGTCATAATAAGCGTGTATGCACCTGGAGAAGAGAGGAATGCAGAGGAGAGAGAGAGATTTTGGGAGATGTTAAGTGAATGTATAGGAGCCTTTGAACCAAGTGAGAGAGTAATTGTGGTAGGGGACCTGAATGCTAAAGTAGGAGAAACTTTTAGAGAGGGTGTGGTAGGTAAGTTTGGGGTGCCAGGTGTAAATGATAATGGGAGCCCTTTGATTGAACTTTGTATAGAAAGGGGTTTAGTTATAGGTAATACATATTTTAAGAAAAAGAGGATAAATAAGTATACACGATATGATGTAGGGCGAAATGACAGTAGTTTGTTGGATTATGTATTGGTAGATAAAAGACTGTTGAGTAGACTTCAGGATGTACATGTTTATAGAGGGGCCACAGATATATCAGATCACTTTCTAGTTGTAGCTACACTGAGAGTAAAAGGTAGATGGGATACAAGGAGAATAGAAGCATCAGGGAAGAGAGAGGTGAAGGTTTATAAACTAAAAGAGGAGGCAGTTAGGGTAAGATATAAGCAGCTATTGGAGGATAGATGGGCTAATGAGAGCATAGGCAATGGGGTCGAAGAGGTATGGGGTAGGTTTAAAAATGTAGTGTTAGAGTGTTCAGCAGAAGTTTGTGGTTACAGGAAAGTGGGTGCAGGAGGGAAGAGGAGCGATTGGTGGAATAAATAGGAGAGGAGAGTTATTAAATGGAGAGTTAGAGGTATTGGGAAGATGGAGGGAATATTTTGAGGAATTGTTAAATGTTGATGAAGATAGGGAAGCTGTGATTTCGTGTATAGGGCAAGGAGGAATAACATCTTGTAGGAGTGAGGAAGAGCCAGTTGTGAGTGTGGGGGAAGTTCGTGAGGCAGTAGGTAAAATGAAAGGGGGTAAGGCAGCCGGGATTGATGGGATAAAGATAGAAATGTTAAAAGCAGGTGGGGATATAGTTTTGGAGTGGTTGGTGCAATTATTTAATAAATGTATGGAAGAGGGTAAGGTACCTAGTGATTGGCAGAGAGCATGCATAGTTCCTTTGTATAAAGGCAAAGGGGATAAAAGAGAGTGCAAAAATTATAGGGGGATAAGTCTGTTGAGTGTACCTGGTAAAGTGTATGGTAGAGTTATAATTGAAAGAATTAAGAGTAAGACGGAGAATAGGATAGCAGATGAACAAGGAGGCTTTAGGAAAGGTAGGGGGTGTGTGGACCAGGTGTTTACAGTGAAACATATAAGTGAACAGTATTTAGATAAGGCTAAAGAGGTCTTTGTGGCATTTATGGATTTGGAAAAGGCGTATGACAGGGTGGATAGGGGGGCAATGTGGCAGATGTTGCAAGTGTATGGTGTAGGAGGTAGGTTACTGAAAGCAGTGAAGAGTTTTTACGAGGATAGTTAGGCTCAAGTTAGAGTATGTAGGAAAGAGGGAAATTTTTTCCCAGTAAAAGTAGGCCTTAGACAAGGATGTGTGATGTCACCGTGGTTGTTTAATATATTTATAGATGGGGTTGTAAGAGAAGTAAATGCGAGGGTCTTGGCAAGAGGCGTGGAGTTGAAAGATAAAGAATCACACACAAAGTGGGAGTTGTCACAGCTGCTCTTTGCTGATGACACTGTGCTTTTGGGAGATTCTGAAGAGAAGCTGCAGAGATTGGTGGATGAATTTGGTAGGGTGTGCAAAAGAAGAAAATTAAAGGTGAATACAGGAAAGAGTAAGGTTATGAGGATAACAAAAAGATTAGGTGATGAAAGATTGAATATCAGATTGGAGGGAGAGAGTATGGAGGAGGTGAACGTATTCAGATATTTGGGAGTGGACGTGTCAGCGGATGGGTCTATGAAAGATGAGGTGAATCATAGAATTGATGAGGGAAAAAGAGTGAGTGGTGCACTTAGGAGTCTGTGGAGACAAAGAACTTTGTCCTTAGAGGCAAAGAGGGGAATGTATGAGAGTATAGTTTTACCAACGCTCTTATATGGGTGTGAAGCGTGGGTGATGAATGTTGCAGCGAGGAGAAGGCTGGAGGCAGTGGAGATGTCATGTCTGAGGGCAATGTGTGGTGTGAATATAATGCAGAGAATTCATAGTTTGGAAGTTAGGAGGAGGTGCGGGATTGCCAAAACTGTTGTCCATAGGGCTGAGGAAGGGTTGTTGAGGTGGTTCGGACATGTAGAGAGAATGGAGCGAAACAGAATGACTTCAAGAGTGTATCAGTCTGTAGTGGAAGGAGGGCGGGGTAGGGGTCGGCCTAGGAAGGGTTGGAGGGAGGGGGTAAAGGAGGTTTTGTGTGCGAGGGGCTTGGACTTCCAGCAGGCATGCGTGAGCGTGTTTGATAGGAGTGAATGGAGACAAATGGTTTTTAATACTTGACGTGCTGTTGGAGTGTGAGCAAAGTAACATTTATGAAGGGATTCAGGGAAACCGGCAGGCCGGACTTGAGTCCTGGAGATGGGAAGTACAGTGCCTGCACTCTGAAGGAGGGGTGTTAATGTTGCAGTTTAAAAACTGTAGTGTAAAGCACCCTTCTAGCAAGACAGTGATGGAGTGAATGATGGTGAAAGTTTTTTCTTTTTCGGGCCACCCTGCCTTGGTGGGAATCGGCCAGTGTGATAATAATAATAATAAAATATATATATATATATATATATATATATATATATATATATATATATATATATATATATATATAAAACACTGATCTTTGGCTGAAGGAGACTCGAACCTACGAACCTTAGGACAAGGTATGCAGTGCTTTACCAATCTACCCACACTGGACAATACCTTGGCGTGTAGCATGAGCTACACGTTTGATCCAAGGCAGCCAGCTTTCAGGGAGAAGGCTTACAGCTTTTCATGTCGTCCCCTGCATGCATCAGCCTTACTAGAGATTTGAACAATGCAAGGAATTCGCGAGAGCATGCGAAATATACGCAAACACTGATCTCTGGCTGAAGGAGACTCGAACCTACGAACCTTAGGACAAGGTACGCAGTGCTTTACCAATCTACCCACCCTGGACAATACCTTGGCGTGTAGCATGAGCTACACGTTTGATCCAAGGCAGCCAGCTTTCAGGGAGAAGGCTTACAGCTTTTCATCTCGTCCCCTGCATGCATCAGCCTTACTAGAGATTTGAACAATGCAAGGAATTCGCGAGAGCATGCGAAATATACACAAACACTGATCTCTGGCTGAAGGAGACTCGAACCTACGAACCTTAGGACAAGGTACGCAGTGCTTTACCAATCTACCCACACTGAAAGCTGGCTGCCTTGGATCAAACGTGTAGCTCATGCTACACGCCAAGGTATTGTCCAGTGTGGGTAGATTGGTAAAGCAGTGCGTACCTTGTCCTAAGGTTCGTAGGTTCGAGTCTCCTTCAGCCAGAGATCAGTGTTTGTGTATATTTCGCATGCTCTCGCGAATTCCTTGTATATATATATATATATATATATATATATATATATATATATATATATATATATATATATATATATATATATATATATATATATTGTCATTATCTGGGTTCATGACTTGTCTCTTCCTACTCTGTTTTTCCTCTAAATCTATCTTCCACATCTTTTAAGTTAAAAAATTATATTAATGTTCTTATTAACCGCTCAATGACTGACTTTTTTTCGCCATTTTTTTAAATACATCAATTACTTTTCCTCTCATGCACAACCTGCCTGCTTCTCCCTGCCTTCAGAGCTATGACTGTCAATTACTAAACTCTAAAATTTCAATTCTTTACATGTCTCGTCATGGCTATCTTCCTAATTTCATAAGGTATCTGATCACTTACTGAAATTTAAATTCACCTCATCAGTAAAGACGCATGTCCTGACTTCCCTTTATTTCAAATTTAAATAATGTTAACACAGTTTGCCTTGTGATATTAAGCTTTCATTTCGACAGACTAATACACATCGAAGCAATTTGGATTTCTCTACGGTGTGTATTGCATGTATTGGAGTCTCCAGTAAACTGGAGAAAACAGCAGGCCCCTTTCTGACAGACTAAGACACTAACAGCGTTTATTATGTCATGTTATTGACAGTATGCTAAAACTTGTCCGATTTTTGTCTGATCACCTTCTCGCCTTCCCAGATGCTGTCTTACTGAGGCAGCCAGTATACAAAAAAAAATCCGTAATCTGAATTTATGTCTCGGGTTTGTTTTTGTGGACGGTTGCTTTTACCAGTATATTGTCAAATGCTCGAATCTTTAGAACACACGCGGCTTTATCTGACTTTGGGTTTCTTACCCTCCTTATCCCTAACTTTTATTTTGGTTGCCTCCATTTTTCTCTTTCACAGCTAGATAATGGTCTAAGATGGACCGAAACGTCGTCCAGTTGTCATCAAAATGTGGGTTCTCTTTGTGAATTATTCCTAGAGTGAGATTGTTATTTTTATTCTTACAGGTGTTAAGATTGTGATACTGGAACAGTGCCCAGAACAAGAACTCTGTGGAGCATAATTCCTAAACAGTTGTCAGAGAGGCATCACCAGCGTCTCAGACAATAAGGAACTTTGAACTGCTGCTAAACAGTGAAAAACTGAAATAAAAATTTAGCAAACCATATAAATTGCAAACTTTTAATGAGGATATTTTATGAATGTGGAAAGTGATCAGTAATATTTTTTTTTAATAATAGAAGGTAGAGGCCCGTGGCCTGGTGGCAAATGCTCTCGCTTCACACGGTGAGTGTCCGAGTTCGATTCCAGGCGAGGGTAGAAACATTGGGCGTGTTTCCTTACACTGGCTATCCATATTCACCTGTCAGTAATAATGGGTACCTGGGTTGACTGGTGTGGGTCGCATCCATTTAATTAACTACAGAAACTCAAGACTTATCGCCACAGAAGACAACACTCCATACCGAAGAATCCTGGAATCATCGCTTATCTCTATAACCAACAATTTCAACCAGAACAACGGCTTCTATAACATAGCTGAAACACTCGCCAAGAAACTTCTTCATCGCTATCCCACATAAGAACATAGAACACTGCAGAAGGTCTACTCACAACTTGTCCAATACCCCCGCCAAGCTACCCAAGACTCTATAACTCCACCCGGTAGATCATCAGATGCAGCATTCTCCACCTGACCTCAACATTCTGAACATGACTATAAATACTCCCGTACCTTCCAACCCAGGTAGATCTGTGTGTGACTTGAAAAAGCCCACTGTGTGGGTGAAACGTTGTCAATAAAGGATCACATTATACTGCATATGTGTTTACATTTCCACTGTGTCGGTATTTGATACCATTTATTTCCAATCCCAGGGAATGTTGCCCGAGTCTTACTGGGAGAACCACGCCATTGAGCAGCATGTGGGGCAAAATGGACAGCAACAATCTTCAGCTCGTGATGAATGGTTTGAAAACCCGACAAGTTGAAGATTGAGACACTTATGCAGCATATGGGAATCTTTAATCAGGAAACGTTTCGCCACACAGTGGCTTCATCAGTGAAGCCACTGTGTGGCGAAACGTTTCCTGATTAAAGATTCCCATATGCTGCATAAGTGTCTCAATCTTCAATCTTCAGCTCACTTCAGAGATGTACGCCAGCAGTAGTAGTAGTAGTAGAGGTAGTAGTGGTGGAATCAGTCAAAAACTAAGAAAGAGGAGAACTGCAAGGGAGCTAGGGGCCCACAGAGGGTAAGAACATAAGAACATAAGAAAGAAGGAACACTGCAACAGGCCTACTGACCCACGCTGAGCAGGTCCATGTTCCCCCCCGGATTAGACCAATGACCCCCCCCCCCGGATTATCCCAATGACTCACCCAGTCTGGTCATCCCCACTCAAGGATGGGGCACTGTACCAGACCCAGCAGCAAAGCTAGTCAGTTGTGATGAATGGTTTGAAAAACCGACAAGTTGAAGATTGAGACACTTATGCAGCATATGGGAATCTTTATTCAGGAAACGTTTCGCCACACAGTGGCTTCATCAGTCCAATACAAAGAGGAAGGCGTAAGGAGAGGAGGAGAATGAGGTAATCAGTCCCTCAACCTGGAGTCGATGTGTTCAGTCCATCAATTCTACAAGATTGATGGACTGAACACATCGACTCCAGGTTGAGGGACTGATTACCTCATTCTCCTCCTCTCCTTACGCCTTCCTCTTTGTATTGGACTGATGAAGCCACTGTGTGGCGAAACGTTTCCTGAATAAAGATTCCCATATGCTGCATAAGTGTCTCAATCTTCAAAGCTAGTCAGGTCCAACTCACACCCACCCACACCCACTCATGTACTTATCTAACTTATTTTTAAAACTACACAACGTTTTAGCCTCAATAACTGTACGCGGGAGCTTGTTCCACTCATCCACAACTCTATTACCAAACCAGTACTTTCCTATACCCTTCCTGAATCTGAATTTTTCCAACTTGAAACCATTGCTGCGAGTCCTGTCTTGGCTGGAAATTTTCAGCACACTATTTACATCCCCTTTATTTATTCCTGTTTTCCATTTATACACCTCGATCATATCCCCACTAATTCTACGCCTTTCGAGAGAGTGCAGATTCAGGGCCCTCAGTCTATCCTCATAGGGAAGATTTCTGATACATGGGATCATCTTTGTCCTCCTCCTTTGTACATTTTCCAGAGCATTTATATCCATTCTGTAATACGGTGACCAGAACTGAGCAGCATAGTCTAAATGAGGCCTAACCAAGGATATATAGAGTTGAAGAACAACCTGGGGACTACTATTATTTATACTTCTGGATATGAAGCCAAGAATTCTGTTAGCTTTATTGCGAACACTAATGCACTGTTGTCTTGGTTTTAGATTACTGCTAACCAGAACTCCTAAATAATTTTCGCAATCGGTAGTATTAAGATCTACATTAGATAGTTTATATGGGGCATGGTTATTTAACTGTCCAACATTTAGAACTTTGCATTTGTCAATATTAAACTGCATCTGCCACTTCTCCGACAATTGCGTCAGTCTATTCAAATCATCTTGGAGTGCTCTAATGTCCTCATTAGAATGAATTGGACGGCCTATTTTGGTGTCATCAGCAAATTTGCTTATGTCGCTATTTATTCCCTCACCTATGTCGTGTATGTAAATTGTGAACAGCAACGGGCCCAACACTGACCCCTGAGGAACACCACTTGTGACGTGCCCCCATTCTGATTTCTCCCCATTTATGCAAACTCTCTGCTGTCTATTTGTCAGCCATGCCTCTACCCAGGAAAAAATTTCTCCTCCTATTCCGTGTGCCCTAAGTTTCCTCAATAGCCTCTGGTGTGGAATTCTATCGAAAGCCTTACTGAAGTCCATATACACAATATCATATTCATTACCATGATCTACCTCCTCAAACACCTTAGTAAAAAAAGTTAGTAAATTCGTAAGACAGGAACGCCCCTTTGTAAAACCGTGTTGAGAATCATTAATCAATCTGTGCCTGTCAAGATGGCTACGAATTGCTTCGGCAATTATTGATTCCATAAATTTTCCCAATATGGAGGTAAGGCTTATTGGTCTATAATTCGAAGCCAAGGACCTGTCACCTGCCTTGTAAATAGGTATTACATTTGCCATTTTCCACTTATCAGGCACTATGCCAGTTTGTAGTGATATGTTAAAAAGATTAGCCAAAGGTATGCTAAGTTCCTTTTTACATTCCTTTAACACCCTTGCAAACAGTTCATCAGGACCTGGGGATTTGTTAGGTTTTAGTTTCTCTATTTGTCTGAAGACCATGTCACTAGTTACCGCTATCGTACATAGTTTATTATCATCCTGTTCTACGTAATCTATTATTTCAGGAATATCGCTAGTATTTTCCTGGGTGAAAACTGAGAGGAAGTACGTATTTAGTGTTTCACACATATCTTTATCACTGTCAGTGATCTGACCAGAGTTACTCTTAAGTGGGCCAATCTTGTCCCTAATCTTACTTCTGTATACCTGAAAGAACCCTTTTGGGTTAGTCTTTGAATCCCTTGCGACCTTAGCCTCATAATCCCTTTTTACTTTTCTTATTCCTTTTTTTATTTCTCTTTAATTGAATATATTGATTTCTTAACTGCCCATCCCCTCTTTTGATACGCCTATATATGCCTCTCTTTTGACCAGTGAGATGTTTTAATCTATTGTTCATCCATTTGGGATCATTTTTGTTAGATCTAATTTCCCAACTCGGAACAAAAGTTGTCTGGGCAGCTAGAACTATGCTCTGAAAAACCTCATATTGGCAACCAAGATCACATACCTGACCCATAATCAGGTCATCCCAATTTAGCCCACCCAAGTAATTTTTCAGTCCCATGAAGTCGGCCAAGCGAAAATCTGGGATAGAGATTTGATTGCAGTTATCTGGGTAATTCCATGATATATTGAAACTAAGTGATTTGCGATCACTTTCCCCAAGCTCATCATTAACCTCAAGATTATTAATTAGTGACTCTTTGTTGGCAAGAACCAAGTCAAGCAGATTGTTTGCTCTAGTTGGTTCTGTCACAACCTGTTCTAAAAAGCTATCCTGAACCGTATCAAGAAAGTCACTAGACTCAAGATTTCCTGTCATATTGTTCCAATCAATTTGTCTAAAGTTAAAATCTCCCATTATCACAACATTTTCTAGATGCCTTATGAATTTCGTCCCATAACAGCTTACTGCACTCCCTATCATGGTTTGGGGGCCTATAAATCACACCCAAAATTAATTTGTCACGTCCCTCGAGAAACTGTAGCCAAACCGATTCTGTGTTCGATGTTTCTAATCTTATATCATGTCTAAGACAACAATTTAAATTTTCTCTGATATACATCGCCACACCACCACCCTTCCTGTTGACCGTATCAGTGTGGAATAGTTTATAACCCTGCATGTTGCATTCAGAAGGCATTTCTCTATCTTTCAGGTTGAACCAGGTCTCTGTTATACCAATAATATCTATATTACCTACACTTGCAAGTAATTTTAGCTAATCTGTCTTATTTCTTAGACTCCTACTATTTGTATAGTAAATCTTTAGGGAGCTAGTCATTCGTTGCCCTCTACTATCTCTCTTTGTTTGTTGATCAATTGATTTGCCATTACTAGCAACTTTATTTTGAATATTGTCTTTTAAACATATCCCTGAGGTATCCCGGCAATAACTGCTGTTTTTAACCCTAATGCTGCAGCCTGATTGTTTCCCGCAAACACCCATACCTCTATAATATATCAGTTTAAATTCCTAGACAAGTCATCAATTACCCTCTCAGTTGAATTGGCTAATGCAACCACTCCATCCCCAAAGAGATGAACCCCATCCCTTGCATACATATCACATTACCTCTATAATCTATCAGTTTAAATTCCTAGACAAGTCATCAATTACCCTCTCAGTTGAATTGGCTAATGCAACCACTCCATCCCCAAAGAGATGAACCCCATCCCTTGCATACATATCACATTTGCCAAAGAAAAGGTCCCAGTTATCAATGAATGGGATTGCAAGTTTCTTGCAGTACCTGTCTAGCCAGCGATTTATACCAATTGCCCTATACATCCATTCATTGCCCACTCTCTTTCTAGGCAAGATGCTACATATGACTGGGATTCCTCCCTTAGACGTAACTACTTCTATGGCTGACCTGTACTTATCCAGCAGCTCCTCTCTCCTGCCCTTCCCAATGTCATTACCCCCAGCACTAAGACAGATAATGGGCTTGTTCCCATTACCTGCCATAATATTATCCAACCTGCTGACTATGTCGCCAACACCAGCTCCAGGAAGACACACTCTCTGTCTGAACTTCCCGTCTCTGTTACAAAATGCACGGTCCATATATCTTACCTGAAAATCTCCTACTATTAAAATATTCTTACCTTGATTAGCAGGGGAATCAGTGGTACCTTCAACCTCACTAGCCGCTGAAGTACACTCGTCTTGGAGAACAGAGAATCGATTTCCTACCTTCACATCTTCTCTTTTAACTCTCCTCATCTTCCTTCTTCCTGAACTGTGAACCACTTGCCACTTAAAGTGGCTGCCACTCTCACTGCTGGTGACCATTCCTACCTTACCAGCTAAATCCTTCTCACACTCGCTCCCAAACTCATCTATGCGAAGCTTCAGCCTCCTATTTTCCCCCTGAAGAAGTAGAATCTCCTTCTTCAACACATGAACCCGGGATTCTAAAGCACTACAACAAGCCATGGTATGGATTACAGCCCACGCTAACTCCCAAGAGCTTGGCAGGTATGACCGCACTTGACCACTGACCTCAGCGTAGGGTAGGAGCAAGAACACAGGGAAGGGGGGGAAATAATGAAGGAAAAAATACCCAAGGCAGAAGAAAGACGACCCAAAGGAGAAAGAGGAAAGAGGACAGGGAAAGAGGGAGAAGAAGAAAAAAAGGAATCAGGTTAAATCATGGGTGTTCTGAAGTTTGGAGCATTTTACAATGTAGTGGGAAAGGAAGGCATCTACAGAGATTCATACAAGGAAAGTTGTGTATAAGGGAGGATTCAACCAGACGGTGACTATGAAAGTTGGAAGTAGGGCAGACAGTTTTAGCAGAAGACCAGTCAATAGGATGACTGTGATCTCTGACGTGTCAGCAAGCCTAACATTACTTTTGTGCTAAGTCTGTCAGAAAGATATTGGCCAGTTTCTCCAAAGTACTAAAGAAGACAGGAGGAACAAGAAATAGAGTAGACACCAGGAACATCTATAGAGGCGAGGTATGAGCTAGATTAGTGAAAAGAGTGTTAGTCTGGCGGAAAGTAAGTTTGATGTCTAAGGAACGGAGAGAGTTGTTGAGATTAGAAAGACCGGAAATGTAGGGAAAGCAGAGGACAGGAGAGTTCCCAGGAGTAGAGAGCTTAGGAGAGATGAAAGTCCGTTTAGCATGTGAGGAAGCAGTCTATGAAATGGGAAGGGTAGCCAAGACAGGAAAATGAATTATGAAGAGTGAAAATTTCTGATTCAAGGAATTGAGGGTCACAAATGCAGAGAGCACGGAGAAAGAGAGAGATAACACTTTTCTTGACAGAGGAACCATGATAAGAAAAGTAGTGAATGTACATGCCACTGTCGTACATGGCTTGCGGTACGCGGAAAAGGCAAAACCTATATCTGAGCAGTGGACATGAACATCAAGGAAAGGAAGCAAGGAATTAAATTCCCATTCAGCTTTAAACTATTACCTACTACCTCCACTGCTAATACTACCACCTTCACTACTACCTATCTTGTCTGGTCCCTATTTGCTGGCCTATATATACTCCCTCCTGCGCTCCTTTCCGTTAGTGTGACTTTGTAAATGATCCAAGTTGGACCGAAACGTCGTTGTAAACTCCTCTCTCTATGTGCGGGTTATTTGTGTATTGTTCCAATCATGGTATTGTGCCTTTTTTTGTTATTTATGGATACTGTCTTCGGCGTTCAACCGATTTCTGGACTTTGTTTTTTAAGTTGGTGAGAGTGGAAAATCTTTGTTGGCAAAGATAGGTAGTTGCAAATAGCAAGAAAGCCGCCAAACATTTATATTATTATTTGAGCACTTTCATAAATTCTAATAAAAAAATAAAATATAAATATTACATTGTACACTCCTAATTGTTATGAGAAATCACAAAATAATACTTTACCGTGGTCATCAAAAGTCATAAACCCACTAACATAAACAATAAATTAATACTGACTGCAAGCAGAGACTATTATTGATAGCAAGATAGAACTAGGCCAAAAGTTAGGTGATGGTGTGTCAACAATAGGAGGTGCAGTTGTCGTGCCGCCTCCCGAGTCACTGCTGACAATCATGGTGTTGCCAGCCGCTGCAGTCCTTACCCATTTTACATTATTGCCAACTTAAGAAATGGTCCCTACAAATCATATTTTTATTAAGAAACTACAAATTATTTTTATGAAAGCATAACTATTGTAATTTGCCTCGTTTACTATTTTTTTGTGTGCAATTTTATATATGTTTATTGAGCGTTCATTATCCTCTGGGATTTTAATTTTTACCCCATTTGGGATAATTTACCCCAGTTCCCCGACCCCTGTACATGCGTCTCTATCCTATGTCTAATAATCAAGAGAACACTGTTGCAAGGAATGCAACTTAAGTTTTAAAACAATTTAATGACTTAAAACGAATTTGTTATAATATAAAGTTGTGTCAAAGCATCTATAAAAAATAAGAAAGTCATAGTTGTAAAGTCACAATAGCTTTATTCATTATGTGATAAAAAAAATAAAAATGGATTAAAGGCTGCTTTTGTTAGCTAGAACTCTGCAAAGAAGAATAAGCTTGCTTAGATTATTAATAATAAAGGAAGAGGAGAGTGACTGACCTGAAACACAGATCCTTCTGTGTATAGTTGTTGCCGTGTGCGTCAGTCACCACCAGACTGGACACCAGCTGATGAATTCTGTACATCTGATGGGAGACAAGGTTTACTATTACAAACACCACCGGAGTGAGTGGTACAAGGGAACTCTGTCATAACTATTCATAAAACTGTCTGTGGAGCCTCTCACCACTACTTCATCTAGGCCATTTCATTTTTTTTTTTTTGTGTGTGTGTGTGTACTCACCCAACTGTAGTTGCAGGGACCCTGTGTTATGCAGTGCTGCAGAAAAAAATATTTTACAAAATAATGCTCCATAGTTCCGGGATTGTACTGAATCCGGACACGTATTATTCCTGGTCAGGCAGTGACCAGGAGACAGACGCAGATGAGATGTTTATGAGTTAGTAGGAGACGGGTAGTGACGGGAAGAAGTCGTCATGTTTGGGCGGTAGTGTGAGTAGGTAATTTGATAAGTTTTTAGTGTATACTATAAGTTTGTTAGTGTTTAAGTGCTGTCAGTTATCTGGAAGGCCTGTTTATGCGAAACTACTGTATGGTGTTTTACCTGCTGGTAACTAGTCTACCAGGCAGAAGTGAAGAGGGGGGTATCATGGAGCCTCCCTGTTTATAAAGGATTATTTTATTCACTAGTAGCAGTGTGCTAATGTAAACTAGAATTAAAGTGATGCTGTAATGGAGTAGTTTGTAAGTTGTATATGAGTTACTATTATTAATATTGATATATTTTTGTATAGGTGAATTTTTGTGTCCGTCCTCATAATAATAATTAATATTGTTTAACATGGTTCAACCTGAGAGATAGAGAAATGCCTTATGAATGCAACATACAGGGTTATAAACTATTCCACACTGACAGGGTCAACAGGAAGGGTGGTGATGTATGTCAGAGAAACTTTAAATTGTTGTTTTAGACATGATATAAGATTAGAAACATCGGACACAGAATCTGTTTGGCTACAGTTTTTCGAGGGACGTGACAAATTAATTTTGGGTGTGATTTATAGGCCCCCAAACCTTGATAGGGAGTGCAGTAAGCTGTTAACGCATCTAGATATGAAAATGTTGTATTAATGGGAGATTTTAACTTTAGACAAACTGTTTATCAATATCAATGTCAAGTTTATTCTCTATAAGGGTTACAATGTGGGGTTTACAGGATTTGGATATTGTGTAGTTTACATGTTATAAAATACTAATTACAGAGGGGGCCACTAGGACACCTAGCATGGCTAGGCATTTCGGGCAGACTTAGATTAATTCTTAACATTAAATCCTTACAGATTATGGTATTAAGTCTAGGTGACTACATTATAATTTGCGAGTTTAGCAATGTGAATGCTTTTATTTTGGCACAATACAAGGTGTCTATATTGGAGTATCATAGGCAAATATGACTAGTTAGGATTCACTATTTTAAGATTAGTATTTCTGTGTTTATAGTCAGTGGGTGAGTGAGTGTAATTGTGAACCACCAGGTAGTTATCATGTAGTTAGTTGTCGGGGTGTATCAGGGAGATAAGATGTTTTCTAACTGTAGTTTTAAAAGTGATGAGTGTGTCTGCAGTTCTAGAGTTTTCAGGTAGGGTGTTCCAGATTTTAGGTCCTTTGAAATACATTGAATTTTTGTAAAGGATACGGATACGGGGAATGTCATAGAGATGTTTGTGTCTGGTGTTATGCCTGTGGATCCTGTCACAACTATCAAGAAAGCGTTTTAGGTCAAGGTTAATATTGGAATTTAAGGTCCTGAAGGTGTAGATTGCACAGTAGTAAGTGTGAATGTTCTGAGCAGGGAGTAAGTTTAGATCTATGAAGAGTGGGGGAATGTGTTGCAAGGGATGGGATTTAGTGATTATTCTTACTGCGGCTTTTTGTTGGGTTATTATTGGCTTTAGGTGTGTTGCTGCAATTGAACCCCAAGCACAGACAGCATAGGTGAGGTATGGATATATAAGTGAATGGTATAGTGTGAGAAGGGCAGTTTGCGGCACGTAGTATCATAACTTCGAGAGGATCCCCACCATTTTGGATACTTTTTTTGTTATGTGTTGGATATGGGTGCTGAAATTTAGGTTGTTGTCGAGGTATAGGCCAAGATATTTGCCCTCATTATGTCTGGCAATTAGAGTGTTGTTGATCTTAATGTTAAGTTGCGCAACACCTGCTCTGCTACCAAACATAATATAGTAGGTTTTGTCAGTGTTGAGTGTAAGTTTATTGGCTGTCATCCAAGTCGATATTTTGAGCAGCTCCTCGCTAACAATGGTGTTGAGGGTGGCAAGATTAGGATGGGAGATGACATAAGTCGTGTCGTCAGCAAAGAGAATGGGTTTCAGGTGTTGGGATATGTTTGGAAGATCATTGATGTAAATGAGGAAGAGCAGGGGTCCAAGGACACTTCCCTGCGGAACTCCAGTATCAAGTGGCCGTATTGATGAGGCTGTGTCTTTAATGGTGACATACTAATACCTATTAGAAAGGTAGGATTTGAAATATGCAAGCGCATGGCCTCTTATACCATAGTGGTCAAGTTTGTGGAGTAGGATACCGTGGTCAACTGTGTTAAACGCTTTTCTTAGGTCAATAAAAATTCCTAGCAGATATTCCTTATTTTCCTATGCTGTGTAAAGCAGATCTAGCATTTTTATAATTGCATCATTAGTACCTTTATTTTTCCTGAATCCAAATTGGCAGGGGTTGAGTATATTTTGTGACGTTATAAATGAACATAGTCTTCTGTGCACGAGTTTCTCGAAGATTTTGGATAGCAATGGTAAGTTTGATATTGGCCTATAGTTGTTTACATCTGTAGGGTCACCACCTTTATGTATTGGTGTAACCGTTGCTGTCTTGAGTAGTGTCGGGAAAATGCTAGTTTCTAGTGACTTGTTAAAAAGTAATATAATAGCATGCGAAAGGACATGGGCCGCACACTTGTACAATAATGGTGGGACGTGAGACAGATTCCCTGAGTTATTTTTAAGTGACTTTATGATCGCGGTGACTTCCGTGGGCTCGGTTGGTACAAAATAGAAGGAATTTGGGAAATTCCCATCTAGGTAGTCCCCGGCACAGGCATTGGTATGTGGGATTTTACTGGAGAGATTAGATCCTATGTTTGAGAAGAAGTCGTTTATCTTGTTAGCTGTATCAGTGGGATGCAGTGGTGTTTCATGAGGTTTAGTTAGGACAATATTCTTGTTTTTTTTTCAGTTTGTGAGTCCCCAGAATCTGGGAAAGTGTTTTCCAGGTCTTTTTTTATATCTTCTCTTGTGTCAGTGAATCTGCTGGAGTAGTACAGTTGTTTGGCTTTCTTTATTACTTTGGTGAGAACTGATGAATAGTGTTTAAGAATATCTTTGTGTATTAAGCCCTGCCTATATTGCTTTTCATATTGGTGTTTCTTATCAATGGATTTCAGAATGGTGCTGGTTAGCCATGGGCAACCGAGCCATTTATTCGTGATCTGTTTCGTTTGTATAGGACAATGTTTGTTGTATAGTCTTAAGTATTTTGTTAAGAAAAATGTCTGTCCAGTCAATACCATTGGCATTGGAGAATTCTGTAGGCTACTTTCATCCGTGGACTGCTTGCAGAGGCAAAGGCAATGTTCGCGGCTTTCACTGAGACCCACATAAAGGATCACTTGGACAACGAAATATGGATCCCAGGTTACAACCTATACAGATGTGACAGAGTGAACAGGCAAAAGGGGGGGGGGGTTGCCTGTACATTGCAGAGTCACTTGTTTGCACAGAACTGCTAAATGCCTCAAATGATGTAGTGGAAGTTTTAGCAGTAAAGGTCGAGAACCAAAACCTAGTCATTGTGGTAGTCTACAAGCCTCCGGATGCAACATCCCAGCAATTCCAGGAACAGCTGTTAAAAATTGACCACTGTCTGGAAAACCTTCCAGCTCCTGCACCCAACATCTTGCTCCTGGGGGATTTCAACTTAAGGCACCTAAAATGGAGGAATATAGCAAATAATATTGTTGCAGTAATAACACCAGGAGGCAGCTCTGATGAAAACTCACACTCACGCGAGCTTTTAAATCTCTGCACAAAATTCAATTTAAACCAGCAAATAATAGAGCCTACTAGACTGGAGAATACACTAGACCTCATCTTCACTAACAATGATGATCTGATAAGAAATGTCACCATATCAAAAACAATATACTCAGATCACAACATAATTGAGGTTCAGTCATGTATGCGCGGAGCCCCAGACCGACATAATGAGATTAGTCACGAGGGAGCATTCACCAAATTCAACTTCAATAACAAAAACATAAAGTGGGACCAAGTAAACCAAGTCCTAATCGATATAAGCTGGGAAGATATACTAAGCAACACAGACCCCAACTTATGCCTAGAACAGATTAACTCGGTGGCACTCGATGTATGCACAAGGCTTATTCCTCTAAGAAAAAGGAGGAGTAGATGTAAAACAGAAAGAGACAGGCGCTCCCTTTACAGGCGACGGAAAAGAATAACAGAGCGGCTAAAAGAGGTCAATATATCTAAAATGCGTAGGGAGACACTGGTCAGAGAAATAGCAAGCATCGAACTTAAGCTAAAAGAATCCTTTAGGAGTCAGGAATCGCGGGAAG
Organism: Cherax quadricarinatus; assembly: GCF_038502225.1. Lineage (NCBI taxonomy): Eukaryota > Metazoa > Arthropoda > Malacostraca > Decapoda > Parastacidae > Cherax > Cherax quadricarinatus. The sequence continues at coordinate 32,667,886 of NC_091292.1, read as the reverse complement.
AACTAAAAGCCATAAATGAAATCCAAAGAAACCCAAAGTATTTCTTCTCCTATGCCAAATCAAAATCGAGAACAATGTCCAGTATTGGGCCCCTACTTAAACAAGATGGGTCCTACACAGATGACAGCAAGGAAATGAGTGAGCTACTCAAGTCCCAATATGACTCAGCTTTTAGCAAGCCGCTAACCAGACTGAGAGTCGAAGATCAAAATGAATTTTTTATGAGAGAGCCACAAAATTTGATTAACACAAGCCTATCCGATGTTATCCTGACGCCAAATGACTTCGAACAGGCGATAAATGACATGCCCATGCACTCTGCCCCAGGGCCAGACTCGTGGAACTCTGTGTTCATCAAGAACTGCAAGAAGCCCCTATCACGAGCCTTTTCCATCCTATGGAGAGGGAGCATGGACACGGGGGTCGTCCCACAGTTACTAAAAACAACAGACATAGCCCCACTCCACAAAGGGGGCAGTAAAGCAACAGCAAAGAACTACAGACTGATAGCACTAACATCCCATATCATAAAAATCTTTGAAAGGGTCCTAAGAAGCAAGATCACCACCCATCTAGAAACCCATCAGTTACACAACCCAGGGCAACATGGGTTTAGAACAGGTCGCTCCTGTCTGTCTCAACTATTGGATCACTACGACAAGGTCCTAAATGCACTAGAAGACAAAAAGAATGCAGATGTAATATATACAGACTTTGCAAAAGCCTTCGACAAGTGTGACCATGGCGTAATAGCGCACAAAATGCGTGCTAAAGTAATAACAGGAAAAGTCGGTCGATGGATCTATAATTTCCTCACTAACAGAACACAGAGAGTAGTCGTCAACAGAGTAAAGTCCGAGGCAGCTACGGTGAAAAGCTCTGTTCCACAATGCACAGTACTCGCTCCCATCTTGTTCCTCATCCTCATATCCGACATAGACATGGATGTCAGCCACAGCACCGTGTCTTCCTTTGCAGATGACACCCGAATCTGCATGACAGTGTCTTCCATTGCAGACACTGCAAAGCTCCAGGCGGACATCAACCAAATCTTTCAGTGGGCTGCAGAAAACAATATGAAGTTCAACGATGAGAAATTTCAATTACTCAGATATGGTAAACATGAGGAAATTAAATCTTCATCAGAGTACAAAACAAATTCTGGCCACAAAATAGAGCGAAACACCAACGTCAAAGACCTGGGAGTGATCATGTCGGAGGATCTCACCTTCAAGGACCATAACATTGTATCAATCGCATCTGCTAGAAAAATGACAGGATGGATAATGAGAACCTTCAAAACTAGGGAGGCCAAGCCCATGATGACACTCTTCAGGTCACTTGTTCTATCTAGGCTGGAATATTGCTGCACACTAACAGCACCTTTCAAGGCAGGTGAAATTGCCGACCTAGAAAATGTACAGAGAACTTTTACGGCGCGCATAACGGAGATAAAACACCTCAATTACTGGGAGCGCTTGAGGTTCCTAAACCTGTATTCCCTGGAACGCAGGAGGGAGAGATACATGATTATATACACCTGGAAAATCCTAGAGGGACTAGTACCGAACTTGCACACGAAAATTACTCACTACGAAAGCAAAAGACTTGGCAGACGATGCACCATCCCCCCAATGAAAAGCAGGGGTGTCACTAGCACGTTAAGAGACCGTACAATAAGTGTCAGGGGCCCGAGACTGTTCAACTGCCTCCCAGCACACATAAGGTGGATTACCAACAGACCCCTGGCAGTCTTCAAGCTGGCACTGGACAAGCACCTAAAGTCAGTTCCGGATCAGCCGGGCTGTGGCTCGTACGTTGGTCTGCGTGCAGCCAGCAGCAACAGCCTGGTTGATCAGGCTCTGATCCACCAGGAGGCCTGGTCACAGACCGTGCCGCGGGGGCGTTGACCCCCGGAACTCTCTCCAGATAAACTCCAGGTAGTCAACAGTCTCAAGGTCTGCTGTGAAATTCCTTATTGAGGCCTCGTCTTGGAGTCTAAATGAAACTTTGTTATATTCGAGTGGTGGCTTACTAATGTTTGTTAAGAGGAAGGTTGGGCAGTGGCCAGTAGTGCTGTCTGTGATTATCCCTGATTAAAGGGGGCTAGTATATTGGTCCATATGTGGTCTATTATGGTTGCACTTGTCTCCGTCAGTCTGGTTTAGTTATTGTTGGTATGAGAAGTGTGTTGTTCATATTGTTGATGAAATCAGTTACAGTCTGATCATCTGGTAGGCCAAGGTTGATATTGAAGTCTCTAGCTAAGAGAAGGTGGAAATCTTGAGTCTAGTGACTTTCTTTATACGGTTCAGGATTGTTTTTTAATACAGTTTGTGACAGAACGAACTAGAGGAAACAATCTACTTGGTTCTTGCCAACAAAAAAATCACTAATTAATAATCTTGAGATTAATGATGAGCTTGGGGAAAGCGATCACAAATCACTTAGTTTCAATATATCATGGAATTACCCAGATAACTGCAATCAAACCTCTGTTCCAGACTTTCGCTTGGCCGATGTCATAGGACTGAAAAATTACCTGGGTGGGCTAAATTGGGATGCCCTGACTATGGGTCAGGTAGGTGATCTTGGATGCTAATATGGCGTTTTTCAGAGCATAGTTCTAGCTGCCCAGAAAACGTTTGTTCCGAGTAAGGAAATTAGATCTAACAAAAATGATACAAAATGGATGAACAATAGATTAAAACATCTCATTGGTCAAAAGAGAGGCATATATAGGCATATCAAAAGAGGGGTTGGGCAGTTAAGAAATCAATATATTCAATTAAAGAGAAATAAAAAAAGGAATAAGAAAAGCAAAATGGGATTATGAGGCTAAGGTCGCAAGGAATTCAAAGACTAACCCAAAAGGGTTCTTTCAGGTATACAGAAGTAAGATTAGAGGCAAGATAGGCCCACTTAAGAGTAACTCTGGTCAGATCACTGACAGTGATAAGGATATGTGTGAAATTTTCAATACTTACTTCCTCTCAGTTTTTACTCAGGGAAATACAAGCGATATTCCAGAAATAATAGATTATGTAGAACAGGATGATAAACTATGCGCGATTGCGGTAACTAGTTAAATGGTTCTCAGACACATAGGGAAATTAAAACCTAACAAATCCCCAGGCCCTGATGAACTGTTTGCAAGGGTGTTAAAGGAATGTAAAGAGGAACTTAGCATACCTTTGGCTAATCTTCTCAACATACTACTGCAAACTAGCACAGTGCCTAATAAATGGAAAATGGCGAATGTAATACCTATTTACAAGGCAGGTGACAGGTCCTTAGCTTCGAACTATAGACCAATAAGCCTTACCTTCATAGTGGGAAAATTTATGGAATCGATAATTGCCGAAGCAATTTGTAGCCATCTCAGAAGGCATAAACGTATTAATGAATCTCAGCACGGTTTTACAAAGGGGCGTTCCCGTCTTACGAATTTACTAACTTTCTTCACTAAGGTATTTGAGGAGGTAGATCATGGTATTGAATATGATATTTTGTATATGGACTTCAGTAAGGCTTTCGATAGAGTTCCACATCAGAGGTTATTGAGGGAACTTAAGGCACACGGAATAAGAGAAATTTTTTTCTGGGTAGAGGCATGGTTGACTAATAGGCAGCAGAGAGTTTGCATAAATGGGAAGAAAGCAGAATGAGGGCATATCACAAGTGGTGTTCCACAGCGGTCAGTGTTGGGCTCTTTGTTGTTCACAATCAACATAAACGACATAGATGAGGGAATAAATAGCGGCATAAGCAAATGTGCTAATGACACCAAAATAGTCTGTCCAATTCATTCTAATGAGGACACTAGAGCACTCCAGGATGATTTGAATATACTGATTCAGTGGTCGGAGAAGTGGCAGATGCAGTTTAATATAGACAAATGCAAAGTTCTAAATGCTGGAGAGGAAAATAACCATGCCACATAAACTAAACAATGTATATCTTAATACTACTGATTGCGGAAAGGATTTAGGAGTTCTGGTTAGCAGTAATCTAAAACCTAGTCAACAGAATCCTTGGCTTCATATCTAGAAGTATAAATAATAGAAGTCCTCAGGTTGTTCTTCAACTCTGTATATCTTTGGTTAGGTTTCATTTAGATTATGCTGCACAATTTTGGTCACCGTATTACAGAATGGATATAAATGCTCTGGAAAACGTACAAAGGATGATGACAAAGTTGATCCCATGTATCAGAAATCTTGTGATGAATGGTATGCTGCATTAGTGTCTCAATCTTCAGAAATCTTCCCTATGAGGATAGACTGAGGGTCCTGAATCTGCACTCTCTAGAAAGGCGTAGAATTAGGGGGAGATATGATTGAGATGTATAAATGGAAAACAAGAATTAATAAGGGGGATGTAAATAGCATGCTAAAAATAATTAACAGACTGATGAAGCCACTGTGTGGCGAAACGTTTCCTCAATAAAGATACCCAAGAGTTGCACATGTGTCTAATTCAACAACATGTCGGTTCTCTGAACCATTCATCTGCAATAGACAGGACTCGCAGCAATGGCTTTAAATTGGAAAAATTCAGATTCAGGAAGAATATAGGAAAGCACTGGTTTGGTAATAGAGTTGTGGATGAGTGGAAGAAACTCCCGAGTACCGTCATAGACACTAAGATGTTGTGTAGTTTTAAAAATATGTTGGGTATGAATTGGACCTGACTAGCTTGTGCTACTAGGTCGGATGCAGTGCTCCTCCCTTAAGTGATGTCTGACCTCACTAGGTCAAGGCATTGGCCTAGGCCGGTGAGAGACTTGGACCTGCCTCGCATAGGCCAGTAGGCCTGTTGCAGTGTTCCTTCTTTCTTGTGTTCTTATATGAGTACATACTGGCCCGAGAGTTGCTGTGTTTTTCAGTGTAATTTAAAAAATGCCCCTAGACAGCAGATTGAGCAGTCATTTAGGGGCCAGGACATTTTATTTAAGTTACGATATCGAAGTCGTAATACCTGGCCCCACCTCTACACTGGTCGGTGTGTGTGTACTCACCTAGTTGAGGTTGCAGGGGTCGAGTCCAAGCTCCTGGCCCCGTGTGTGTGTGTGTGCACACTCACTTATTTGTACTCACCTATTTGTGGTTGCAGGAACCGAGTCATAGCTCCTGTCCCCGCCTCTTTACTGATCGTTACTAGGTCCTCTCTCTCGCTCTTCCATAAACTATCAAGCTTCGTCTTAAAACTATGTATTGATCCTGTCTCCACTACATCACTTTCTAAACTATTCCACATCCTGACAACTCTATGACTGAAGAAATACTTCCTAACATCCCTTTGACTCATCTGAGTCTTCAACTTCCAATTGTGACCCCTTGTTTCTGTGCCTTATCTCTGGAACATCCTAGCTCTGTCCACCTTGTCAATTCCTCGCAGTATTTTATATGTCGTTATCATTTCTCCCCTAACCCTCCTGTCCTTCAGTGTCGTCAGACCGATTTCCCTTAACCTTTCTTTGTAGCACATTCACCTTAGCTCCGGGACTACTCTTGTTGTAAATCTTTGCACTTTCTCTAATTTCTTGACGTTCTTGACTAGGTGTGGGTTCAAAACAGGTGCTGCATACTCCAGTACGGGCCTGACGTACTCGGTGTACAGAATCTCGAATGATTCCTTACCGAGGTGTCGGAATGCTATTTATAAGTTTGTCAGGCGCCCAAAGGCTGCAGTAGTTATCTGGTTGATATGCGCCTCAGGAGATGTACTCGGTATTATAGTCACACCAAGATCCTTTTCCTTGAGTGAGGTTTGCAATCTTTGTCCGCCTACCCTATACTTTGTCTGCAGTCTTCTTTACCCTCCCCCGATCTTCATGACTTTTCATTTGGTAGGGTTAAATTCCAAGAACCAGTTTTTGGACCAGGCTTGCAGCCTGACCAGGTCCCTTTGTAGTCCTGCCTGATTCTCATCCGATTTAATTCTCCTCATTAACTTCACATCATAAGCAAACAGGAATATTTCTGAATCTATCCCTTCCGTCATTTCATTCACATACCAAAAATAGCACTGGTCCTAGGACTGACTCCCGTGAAACCCCGCTCATCACAAACAAACGGGCTTCCATATGGATAAATTGTCATTTTTTGTGGAAATTGGTGTCACGCCCCTTGTGCAGATAACCAAGAACTAGCTACAAGCAGTATTAAAACAGGGAAGTGTTTTTGGGTATGCCCAAATGAGATAAATCTGTGGACTAAAATCACAAGGGTATTAAAAGAGGATAACATCAAAGCTGCTTTCATAGACAACTTGGAAGCTTTCTACAACAGATTGGAACATAAAAAGTCTGGGCTGAATGGTGCTGCCCTTGATACTGGCCATGTAGTCAGAAACTGTAAGGCTGGAGGTGATGCCCTGGTAGTCAGTAAATGTGGGACTGATAGTGCTGTCCTGGGAGACAGTAATGGTGAAGCTGGAGGTGCTGTCCTGGGAGACAGTAATGGTGAAGCTGGAGGTGCTGTCCTGAGAGACAGTAATGGTGAGGCTGGAGGTGCTGTCCTGGGAGACAGTAATGGTGAAGCTGGAGGTGCTGTCCTGGGAGACAGTAATGGTGAAGCTGGAGATTTTGTCCAGGTAGTCGGGAATTATATGCAGGAAGGAATACATATAAATGACCTCATAGGGGACAGGAGCCGTAGTGTGGAAACAAGTGTAGTCAAAGATAAGATAAAACCAATATTGCAACTAGAAATACCACAGGAAATAGCAAACAAGAGGACTCCACTAGCAATAATGAGGATATATTACCAAAAACAGCTGGTGCTAGGGAGGATAGGAATAAGACAGGTAAACATGCACCAACAGGGAATACAGTCACAGAAACCCAAGGCAAATGGAAACCAAGCCTGTGCGCATACTATGCACTTGGTATCTGCAGACACGGGAAATCTGGAAAAACAGACGGGACGTGCAACTATGACCACCCTAGAAAATGCCGTGCCCATATGACAAAAGGAAAATGCAAACTCCCTTCCTGTAAGCTTTTTCACCCTGAAATGTGTACCTCTTCAGTACAGGAAAGACTGTGTTATAACTTAAATTGCCAGGCACACCATCTCAAGGGGACAAAAAGATACAAAATATCCAGGCCATGGGAAAACCTGGGTAGCCACAGCCACTCAAGAGGGAGAGGTTTTTTAGTGCCAGAAAGGAAAAAAAACTGGCAGGAAATGGCAGAAATCGTACACCAAATCCAGTCATTCCTGGAATGGAACCACAGTCGATGGCCTCCACTCCAAACCAACAGATACAGATACTAATGCCGGAAAAAAATATCCCCCAGTACCAACAATACCACCAGTCCGATGACATTCTTCTTTGCAAATATACAGGGTCTAAAGCCAGCAACAAACAACAAAATACCTTTCATCCGTGGACTGCTTGCAGAGGCAAAGGCAATGTTCGCGGCTTTCACTGAGACCCACATAAAGGATCACTTGGACAACGAAATATGGATCCCAGGTTACAACCTATACAGATGTGACAGAGTGAACAGGCAAAAAAGGGGGGTTGGCCTGTACATTGCAGAGTCACTTGTTTGCACAGAACTGCTTAATGCCTCAAATGATGTAGTAGAAGTTTTAGCAATAAAGATCGAGAACCAAAACCTAGTCATTGTGGTAGTCTACAAGCCTCCGGATGCAACATCCCAGCAATTCCAGGAACAGCTGTTAAAAATTGACCACTGTCTGGAAAATCTTCCAGCTCCTGCACCCAACATCTTGCTCCTGGGGGATTTCAACTTAAGGGCACCTAAAATGGAGGAATATAGCAAATAATATTGTTGCAGTAATAACACCAGGAGGCAGCTCTGATGAAAACTCACACTCACACGAGCTTTTAAATCTGCACAAAATTCAATTTAAACCAGCAAATAATAGAGCCTACTAGACTGGAGAATACACTAGACCTCATCTTCACTAACAATGATGATCTGATAAGAAATGTCACCATATCAAAAACAATATACTCATATCACAACATAATTGAGGTTCAGACATGTATGCGTGGAGCCCCAGACCGACATAATGAGATTAGTCACGAGGGAGCATTCACCAAATTCAACTTCAATAACAAAAACATAAAGTGGGACCAAGTAAACCAAGTCCTAACCGATATAAGCTGGGAAGATATACTAAGCAACACAAACCCCAACTTATGCCTAGAACAGATTAACTTGGTGGCACTCGATGTATGCACAAGGCTTATTCCTCTAAGAAAAAGGAGGAGTAGATGTAAAATAGAAAGAGACAGGCGCTCCCTTTACAGGCGACGGAAAAGAATAACAGAGCGGCTAAAAGAGGTCAATATATCTGAATTGCGTAGGGAGACACTGGTCAGAGAAATAGCAAGCATCGAACTTAAGCTAAAGGAATCTTATAGGAGTCAGGAATCGCGGGAAGAACTAAAAGCCATAAATGAAATCGAAAGAAACCCAAAGTATTTCTTCTCCTATGCCAAATCGAAGTCGAGAACAACGTCCAGTATTGGGCCCCTACTTAAACAAGATGGGTCCTACACAGATGACAGCAAGGAAATGAGTGAGCTACTCAAGTCCCAATATGACTCAGTTTTTAGCAAGCCGCTAACCAGACTGAGAGTCGAAGATCAAAATGAATTTTTTATGAGAGAGCCACAAAATTTGGTTAACACAAGCCTATCCGATATTATCCTGACGCCAAATGACTTCGAACAGGCGATAAATGACATGCCCATGCACTCTGCCCCAGGGCCAGACTCATGGAACTCCGTGTTCATCAAGAACTGCAAGAAGCCCCTATCACGAGCCTTTTCCATCCTATGGAGAGGGAGCATGGACACAGGGGTCGTCCCACAGTTACTAAAAACAACAGACATAGCCCCACTCCACAAAGGGGGCAGTAAAGCAACAGCAAAGAACTACAGACTGATAGCACTAACATCCCATATCATAAAAATCTTCGAAAGGGTCCTAAGAAGCAAGATCACCACCCATCTAGAAACCCATCAGTTACACAACCCAGGGCAACATGGGTTTAGAACAGGTCGCTCCTGTCTGTCTCAACTATTGGATCACTACGACAAGGTCCTAGATGCACTAGAAGACAAAAAGAATGCAGATGTAATATATACAGACTTTGCAAAAGCCTTCGACAAGTGTGACCATGGCGTAATAGCGCACAAAATGCGAGCTAAAGGAATAACAGGAAAAGTCGGTCGATGGATCTATAATTTCCTCACTAACAGAGCACAGAGAGTAGTAGTCAACAGAGTAAAGTCCGAGGCAGCTACAGTGAAAAGCTCTGTTCCACAAGGCACAGTACTCGCTCCCATCTTGTTCCTCATCCTCATATCTGACATAGACAAGGATGTCAGCCACAGCATCGTGTCTTCCTTTGCAGATGACACCCGAATCTGCATGACAGTGTCTTCCATTGCAGACACTGCAAGGCTCCAGGTGGACATCAACCAAATCTTTCAGTGGGCTGCAGAAAACAATATGAAGTTCAACGATGAGAAATTTCAATTACTCAGATATGGTAAACACAAGGAAATTAAATCTTCATCAGAGTACAAAACAAATTCTGGCCACAAAATAGAGCGAAACACCAACGTCAAAGTCCTGGGAGTGATCATGTCGGAGGATCTCACCTTCAAGGACCATAACATTGTATCAATTGCATCTGCTAGAAAAATGACAGGATGGATAATGAGAACCTTCAAAACTAGGGAGATAAAGCCCATGATGACACTCTTCAGGTCACTTGTTCTATCTAGGCTGGAATATTGCTGCACGCTAACAGCACCTTTCAAGGCAGTTGAAATTGCTGACCTAGAAAATGTACAGAGAACCTTCACGGCGCGCATAACGGAGATAAAACACCTCAATTACTAGGAGCGCTTGAGGTTCCTAAACCTGTATTCCCTGGAACGCAGGCGGGAGAGATACATGATTATATACACCTGGAAAATCCTAGAGGGACTAGTACCGAACTTGCACACGAAAATCACTCACTACGAAAGCAAAAGACTTGGCAGACGATGCAACATCCCCCCAATGAAAAGCAGGGGTGTCACTAGCACGTTAAGAGACCATACAATAAGTGTCAGGGGCCCGAGACTGTTCAACTGCCTCCCAGCATACATAAGGGGGATTACCAACAGACCCCTGGCAGTCTTCAAGCTGGCACTGGACAAGCACCTAAAGTCGGTTCCTGACCAGCCGGGCTGTGGCTCGTACGTTGGTTTGCGTGCAGCCAGCAGTAACAGCCTGGTTGATCAGGCTCTGATCCACCAGGAGGCCTGGTCACAGACAGGGCCGCGGGGGCGTTGACCCCCGGAACTCTCTCCAGGTAAACTCCAGGCGCCCACTCTGACACCTCATCATCACGTATGATGATTTGTTGTTGCCTCCCTGTCAGGTATTCTCTGATCCACTGCAGTGCCTTTCCTGTTATTCGTGCCTGATCTTCTAGCTTTTGCACTAATCTTTTGTGAGAAACTGTGTAGAAGGCCTTCCTGCAGTCCAAGAAAATGTAGTCAACCCAACCCTCTCTCTCATGTCTTACTTCCATTACCTTGTCATAAAACTCCAGTAGGTTTGTGACACAGGATTTCCCTTCCCTGAAACCATGCTGGTTGTCATGTATAAGCTCATATCGTTCTGTGTGTTCCACCACTCTTCTCCATGACATTGCATACCATACATGTCAGTGACACTAGTCTGTAGTTTAATGCTGTCTGTCTCCTTTCTTTAAAACTGGTACTACATTTGCTGTCTTCCACACATCAGGTAGTCGCCATGTTTCGATAGACATATTGAAGATTTTTGTTAGTGGTACACACAGAGTCTTTGCACCCTCTCTCAGGATCCATCGAGTGATGTCTGGTTCTACCGCCTTTGAGGTATCTAGTTCATTTAGCAGCCTCCTCACCTCTTCCTCAGTTGTGTGTAGTGTATCCAGCACTTGGTGTACTCTACCATTCTGGTTTTCTGGAATCCTTTTTGTCTCCACTAAAAATACTTCCATAAATCTAGTGTTGAGCTCCTCACATACTTCTTGATCGTTTCTTATGATCTTCCCTCCTTCCTTCCTCAGCCTGGTTTACCTGGTCCTTGACTATTATTTTCCTCCTGATGTGGCTGTACAACAGCTACAGGTCAGAATTGGCATTCGATGCTGTCATTTTCGTATTGCTGCTATTCCTCCCTCCTTATCTGTGCAAATTTGTTTCTGGCTCTTCGGCTAATCTCCTTATTTTCCTGGGTCCTTTGTCTTCTATACTATTTCCATTCACTAGTGCACTTATTTTTTACCTTTCTGCACCTATGAGTGAACTAAGAACTCGTTTCTGTTGCCCTTGGGTATGAACCTATGTTCTGCCTTTTTATATTTTGTGGTCATGTATTCCATCATTTTATTTACTGATTTTCGCACCAGTTCTCTTTCCCACTGTATCTCATGCAGGAAATTTATCATGCCAGTGTAGTCCCCTCTTTTGTAGTTTGGCTTCTCCCATATTCATGCTGCTTCACTCTCCACTTGTAACTCCACAATATTTCCGAAGTTCAGGACTACGTGATCACTAGCTCCGAGGGGCCTTTCATATGTGATGTCCTCAGTGTCTGAATTACTCAAGGTGAATATGAGTTTCAGCCTTGCTGGTTCATCCTCTCACTCTCTGGTAGTCCCTAACATGTTGATGCATGAGGTTTTCCAGTACCACCTCCATCATCTAAGCCCTCCACGTTTCTGGTCTCTCATGTGGCTCCAGGTTTTCCCAGTCAATCTCCTTGTGATTGAAATCATCCACAACTAGTAACTTTGTCCTGCCCATGTGGGCCCTTCTGGCCACCTCAGCTAGTGTATCAACCATTGCTCTGTTGCTCTCATCATATTCTTGTCTTGGCCTCTGCTGTTCTGTGGTGCAGTCACCACCTTGGGACCCCCAATCTGAACTGTTCCTTCTATGTAGTTTCTTGCTTCCCTTTCATACACTCCTTCCAATGGTCCAAGTCGGACCGAAACGTCGTTGTAAGCTGCTCTCTTTAATGTGTGGGTTATTTGTGTATACTCCTTCCAACTCCTTAAAACTCCTCTGATTTTTGATAAGCAGTGCAACTCTTCCATACCCTCTGTTCCCTCTATCTTTCCTCATCATCTGATATCCAGTTGGAAAGATTTCGTCTGTTTTCATTCCCATGAGTTTAGTTTCCATAACTGCTATGATGTCTGGGGATGCCTCTATGATTTTTTCGTGCCACTCCTCACACTTACTCGTTATTCTGTGTTGGTGTATCATACCTTCAGTTTCTTTTCTAAAACTGTATTCTGGGGGGTTTGTGGTGGCTGGGGAAGTGGGAGACCTGGCAGGATACTATGGAACGCTGCTGTGTAAGTGTGGTTTGTGCTGGTATGGGTGGGGTCTGAGTGCAGTGTGGTTTGTTTTGTACTTTCAGTTTTTGCATATCTGGGTGAACCATGGGCTCACTCCGACTTTGCCATTACTTGGTATGCTCCTGGCTCTGGATTTCTTCTCTGCCTTCCAGCACATTCAGGGCCGGATTACCGCATAGGCAAACTAGGCATTTGCCTAGGGCCCTGCGCATTTGGGGGCCCCACGGTCCAAGGGGTTCAGGGGCTCATCCAAGACTGCGCACATGGTGCAAGTGCAAAGGGGTCCCTACCTAAAAAGTTCAAGTGTTTGGAGAGTAAAATTGATTTTTAAAAATTAATCAAAACAAAAATAAATAATTAAATAAAATAAAATAAAAATAAATAAACCTAACCATAGATGGCAACACTCAACACGCCTTTGTTTACATCAGAACAGCTGTGTTTTCCCGCTAATGGGTGAGTATGGGAGATTCCTCTCCAATTTTCTGTAGTAATTACATGTTATCTAGACTTGTACTGTGACAAATTAACTGAAGTGTTGTTGATAGACATTGATGTGTATGGATAAATGTTTGTTTTCGCCTCTAAATGTTAAGGGAGGTACCTGATAGGGTTACTTGACCAGTAAAGACGCATGGACCAGTAAAGACGCATTTTTGGTAAAAATACTATAAAGAAAAACCTAAAAACGCAAACTGACTTCCGTTTGTTGGTTTTAAAAGCACTTTGTCCTGTCTTTAAGTCTTTATCATTTCAATAACAGATCTCAATTGATTGATGTTCTACATCACTTCCGTCGCAAATGCTTAGTTTTCAAGTTGCGACGGAAGTGATGTAGAACATCAATTAATTTACTACATATTTCCCCAGAAACACATAAGCCACATCAGAAAATCGTTGGTTGGGTGAAACTGAAAATTGTCCCTGCATTCTTTAATTCTCATATCCTTATCTATGGTGGTAGGCCATATATCATGCAAAACATAATGATTAGTTTAGTTATGAAAATGGTAATATAAATACCATTGTGCATTGTTCTTGGACTCAGTATGATTTCTGTTTAAGTAAATTGGAGATCAAGGAGGATGAATTAGTAAAATATTCGTAGCCCAAATCACTAACTTAATCTATGGTAAAAGCTCTGTATATGACTCCTTTCTGGTAACGTTTTGAATTTTTAGATGCACAGCCAGAGGAAAGGGGGCTACAAGGGCCATATCCCCCCAATTGACAAAAAAAAATTAATAATAATTAAAAAATTAATAATAATTGATAATGAAAAATTTGTATTTGCATGATTACAGACAGTGATACATCCTCATTATGGCATCTCGTGAACGTGATGTTGGACGTTCTTATGCGAGTGGGTCACAGAAAAGAAAGAAGAAAATTCAAGAAGAAGAACAGAAAAACAAAGATGTAGGAAGCTGCAGGAAGATCACAGACATGCTCACGAAAACAGTTTCTGATGTTACCAGTACAGTTGAATCTGCAGATACGTCAGATCATACAGGAAGCCCTCCCTCCATTATTTCTCAGCCAGCATCTACTTCTTTTGTGTCTCCTCTCAATGTCTCAACGGACATTTCATCCACAGGATTTGTCTTAAAAGATCCTGCCTCATGGCCAAATGTAATCCCAGATTCTCTACATAATGCTTTCATTGCAGAAAACTTCAGTCAAACTCTGAACATTGACTTTAGGAAATCAGCAAGGATTTATGATGATGGAAGTTGTCGTTGTTTAAAGTCATCTATGTTTTATAGGAAGCTTGCAAATTCAGAAACTGTGAAAAGATCATGGATGGTATACTCTGAAAGCTCAGGAAAAGTGTACTGTTCAGCATGCAAGCTATTTTCTACCAAAGAAAATACCTTCACACAGGGGTTCAATGACTGGAAAAATTCCAAGCATTTCGAGGAACATGAAAACAGCACCACTCATAGGAGCTGCATTTTAGCCAGTGTATTTCGTGCACAGAAAAAAGGCTTATTGGATTCTCATTTGGAAAATCAAACTGAAAAAGAGCGCACTTATTGGAGAAAAATTCTAGAAAGAGTTGTTGCTGTTGTAAAATTCTTAGCTCTGAGAGGACTTGCTTTCCGTGGAGAAAATGAGGTTTTTGGTTCGGAAAACAATGGCAATTTCCTCGGGATCATAGAACTGTTAGCACAATTCGATCCATTCTTAGCAAATTATGTGCCATGCCTTGGGAATGCAGGAAGAGGCACTGTATCTTACATGTCATCTACTATATGCAATGAATTTATTGAACTGATGACTAAGAAGGTCCTCAATAACATCTTAGCAGCTGTGAAAGCTGCAATATACTTTGCAATAAGTGTAGATTCAACACCAGATATTTCACATACAGATCAATTGACATTCATTGTTCGCTTTGTCGACTCCAGTGGTAAGCCTGTAGAGCGCTTTATAAAATTCATTCCTCTTTCAGGCCATGATGGAGAAACAATGATGAATGTAGTACTGGATACTCTGCTTGAACATGATCTCTCTATGATGGATTGCCGTGGCCAGAGCTACGACAATGCAAGTAACATGTCGGGTAAATATAATGGATTGCAAGCCCGTATCAAGCAAATCAACCCACTTGCTGAATATGTGCCCTGCTCAGCACATTCTCTTAATCTTGTTGGGTCATGTGCTGCGGAGTGTTGTGTCGCTGCAGTTTCATTTTTTGGACTTTTACAAGCACTCTTTAATTTTTTCTCTGCTTCAGCGCATCGGTGGAGTATACTCAAGTCAACCATTCATAGAGATGTCATCAAATCATTATCAACAACAAGGTGGTCAGCATAGCATGATGCAACACATGCTTTGAAAGACAGCTTTGCTGAAATACGTTCTGCTTTGATCCAAATAGCAGAGGATGAAGACCAGACAGCAACTACAAGAAGCGAAGCAGCCAGCTTAGCATCTAAATTGGAAGATTTTGAATTGGCCTTACTCTGTGTGCTTTGGGACTGTATACTGGAACGGTTAAATGCCACGAACAAGACGCTTCAGAAAATTGAAATTGAAATGGCTTAGTGGAATTTGTAAGCTCACTTCGCAATGATGAAGCTTTTGAAATGTTTGAAGAGAAAGCTAAACTGCTGGTGAAAGACTACAGTTACTGGGCTGATCATCAGCGGTCAAGGAAGAGGAAACGCAATTTTGAAGAGCCAGACAATGAAATTGTGTTGCTACCAAGGCAGAAATGTAAGACAGCTACATACTTCGTCATTCTGGATTCACTGATTACAGAATTGGTGAAAAGAAAAGAAATCTACCAGAATCTCAATGACAAGTTTGGATTTCTGTTCAAAATTACTACTATGCCAGATGCAGAATTGAGAGAAGCTGCATTAAAGTTGCAACAACACCTTTCAGCAGATGTTCAGGACACATTTGTTGAAGAAATAGTTCATTTTTCTGGGTATATGAATCAGATTAAAGCTCCACCTGAAAAATGTGCGCCCTCAGCTGCTTTGAAACATTTAAGAAATGCAGGCATCTCAGAAACCTTCCCTAATGTTGACATAGTGTATCGCCTTTACCTAACACTTCCAGCTTCTAACTGTGAAGGAGAACGTTCATTTTCTGTTTTGAAAAGAGTGAAAAACCAGCTCCGTTCAACAATGAGCCAAGACAAATTGTGTAACCTAGCCTTGTTGACCATTGAGTCTGATCTAACAAGAAATATTGATTTTCAGAATATAATTGATGATTTTGCCAATATGAAATCCAGAAAAAAGTTTATTTAAAAAGTGCCTGTGAATATAAACAATTCTTTACTTTCTTGAGTTTATATGATTTGATAGTCTTATGCATGATGCAATGATAACAATAATGGTCAGTGATTTATAAAGGGAATAATAGTGCTGTAGTGGTTATGCTGAATATAATAGGTACATGATGTCACTACTTTAATAGCCTAATCTAGTAATACTATGCTGTCTTGAGTTTATTCTCTTTAAAATGCATGATTTAACAAGATAGTTATAATGGCTGTTGGTAAATGGTTTTGGTTGTCTTGATGTACTTTCCCTATTAAATTTAATCTAAATAGCCAGAATGTATTTAATTAGACCTTAAACAGGCTCACACCGACCCCCCCCACCCCCCACCCCCAAGCTGGAAGGGGTCGCTTCGCTTACCTGTAACTCAAAGGGGCCCCGCCAATCTGAATAGCCTAGGGCCCGGAGACTTCTTAATCCGGCCCTGAGCACATTTCATTTCATTCTTTATCCTCCAGTTCTTTGTCCCACTGTATTCTTTTAGAATTCCCCTCATACCTTTATAGTCTACTTTTTTGGAAGTCTGGTTTGTTGTTTCTGCTTTCTCTGGTTTCTCGTACTGCTGGCCGCACATAGTCCAAGTACAAATCACAGCCCGGCAGGTCAAGTACTGACTTTAGGTATCTATCCCGCTGCCTCTTGAAGGTAGCCAGGAGTCTATTGGCAATTCCCCTTATGCCTGGTGGGAGGTTGTTTAATTGTCTTCGGCCCCGAACACTAATTGTGTTTTTTCTTAGTGTACTGATGGCACCCCTACTTATCACTGGGGGGTATGTTGGCACCATCTGCCCAGTCTTTTGCTTTCGTAGGGAGTGATTTCTGTGTGTAGATTTGGAATCAGCCCCTCTAGATTATGATTTCTCTCTCTCTCTTGCACTCCAATAAGTACAGGTCAAGTGAATCCAAGCTTTCCCAGTAATTAAGGTGTTTAACATAACTTATATGTGCAGTAAAGGTTTTCTGTATATTTTCTAGATCTGCGATTTCTCCTGCCTTGAATGGAGATGTTTGTGTACAAGAGTATTCTAACTTAGAGAGAACAAGTGATATAAAAAGGATCATCAATGGCTTGGCATCCCTTGTTTTGAAGGTTCTCATTATCCATCCTACTATTTTCCTCGCAGACGTGATAATCATACTGATTTGGGTTTTGACATTAACACATTAACACTCCCAGGTCCTTTACACTACTTTTCCGTTCTACTGTGTAATTAGCTATTATTTCCTCCAGGTTTCCATAACAGAATAGTTGAAATTTGTCCTCACTGACCATCGTATTGTTTTCTGTTACCCACTAAAAAACTTGATTTATATCTGCTTGGAGATTTACCTAACAGTTTCATGGAGATTCTAGTATTGTCTGCAGAGAATGACACGGTGCTATGGTTCACATCTCCCTGTCTGATATGAGGATGAGGAACAGGATTGGGGCGAGTACTGTGCCTAGTGGAACAGAGCTTTTCACTGTTGCAGCTTCCGACTTAGCTCTGTTTACCACTACTCTTTGTGTTCGATTGGTCAGAAAGTTGAAGATTCATCTGCCCATTTTACCAATTATCCCTCTAGCACGCATTTTGTGCACTATTACATCATGATCTGCATTCCACTTGTCTTCCAGTGTATCCAAGACCATATAGTGGTCCAGTAGTTGCGAGAGGCAGGATCGACCTGCTCTAAACCCATGATGCCCTGGACTGTGCAATTACTGGGAATCCAAGTGGTTTCAGATATGCTTCTTAGAACTCTTTCAAAGAGTTTGAGGTGGGACGTTATACCTATTGGTCTATAGTTCTTAACTACTGCTTTGCTGTCACCTTTATGGAGTGGATCTATATCCATTGTTTTTAGTGACTGTGGGATGACCCCTGTGTCTATGCTCCCTCTCCACAGTATACTTAAGGCACACAAAAGGGGTTTCTCGCAGTTCTTAACGACCACGGAGTTCCACGAGTCTGGGCCTGGGGCTGAATGCGTGGGCATGTTGTCAATGGCTTTTTCAAAGTCACGTGAAGTTAGGGTTATGTCAGAAATTTTCAGCATCCCTTCTTAATCTTGCGCATTTGTTTCTACCTCTCAAGCTTATTTCACGGTTTTCTGTGGTTTGATTTACTCTATCTCTCAGAAGCTCTCTTACTCCTCCCCTTGACCTTCATACATTCCAAATGAAATCATACACACATTCTTTATTGAGTTTCTTTTCTTCATGCTTTCTTCGAATCTTTCTTTTGCCTCTTTCTCTCTCTCTCTCTCTCTCTCTCTCTCTCTCTCTCTCTCTCTCTCTCTCTCTCTCTCTCTCTCTCTCTCACACACACACAAAATTGGTAGGAGAGTCAGTAAACGAAATGATGGACTACGTAACAAAATGCAAGGAGGCAGAGGAAAGTTTTGTTCTCAAGGGCAACATAAATAATGGGAAGACCAGAATGAGTTCTTGGTTTACCCGAAAGTGTAGGGAGGCAGAAACTAAGTACAGAAGGCAAAGAACCCAGGAAAATAATGAGATTAATCGAAGAGCCTGAAACAAGTATGCACAGATAAGGAGGGAGGTCCAGCGAGCTACAGTACGAAAACATAGCATCGAAAGTCAAGTCTGACCCGAAACTGCTGTTATAGCCACATTAGGAGGAAGACAGCATTCAAAGATCAGGGGATCAGGCTGAGGACAGAAGGTGGGGAACTCACAAGAAACAATCAAGATCTATGTGAGGAGCTCAACACAAGATTTAAGGAAGTATTTACAGTGGAGACAGGAAGGACTCTGGAAAGACAGAACAGAAGGGGGCACCAACAAGGGATGTACAAACAAGTGTTGGATGAAATACACACAACTGAGGTGAAAAAGCTGCTAAGTAAATTTGATACCTCAAAGGCAGTGGGACCTGAGAACATCTCTCTGTGGGTCCTTAGAGAGGGGGTAGAAATGCTGTGTGTGCCACTGACCACAATTTTCAACACATCCCTTGAAACTAAACAACTACCCGAGGTATAGAAGACGGCAAATGTAGTCCCCGTTTGTAAGAAAGGGGACAGAAACGAGGCACTTAACTATAGACCAATGTCACAGACGTGTATGGTATGCAAAGTCAAGGAGAAGATTATCAGGAGGAGAGTGGTGGAGCACTTGAAATGGAACAAGATTATAAATGACAACCAGCACAGATTCATGGAAGGCAAATCCTGTGTCGCAAACCTTCTGGAATTTTATGACAAGGTAACAGAAGTAAGACACGAGAGGGAGGGGTGGGTTGATTGCATTTTCTTGGACTGCAAGAAGGCCTTCGACACAGTTAATCACAAGAGATTAGTGCAGAAGCTAGAGGATCAGGCACGTATAACAGGAAGAGCACTGCAATTGATCAGAGAATACCTGACAGGGAGACAACAAGGAGTCATGGTACGTGATGAAGTATCACAGTGGGCGCCTGTGATGAGTGGGATCCCACAGGGGTCAGTCCTAGGACCAGTGCTATTTTTGGTATATGTGAATGACATGATGGATGGGATAAACTGAGAAGTGTTCCTGTGCGCAGATGTTAAGTTAATGAGGAGAATTAAATCAGATGAGGATCAGGCAGGACTACAAAGAGACCTGGACAGGCTGGATGAGTGGTCCAGCAACTGGCTCCTAGAACTGAACCCCGCCAAATGCAAAGTCATGAAGATCGGGGAAGAGCAAAGAAGACTGCAGAGAGAGTATAGGCTAGGTGGCCAAAGACTGCAAACCTCACTCAAGGAGAAAGATCTTTGGGTGAGTATAATACCAAGCGCATCTCTGGAAGTACACATCAACCAGATAACTGCTGCAGCATATGGGCGCCTGGTAAACCTGAGAATAACGCTCTGATACCTCAGTAAGGAATCGTTCAAGACACTGTACACCGTGTACGTCAGGTTCATACTGGAGTATGCAGCACCAGTTTGGAACCCACATCTGGTCAAGCACGTCAAGAAATTAGAGAAAGTGCAAAAGATTGCAACAAGGATAGTTCCAGAGCTAAGGGGAATGTCCTACGAAGAAAGGTTGAGGGAAATCGGCCTGACAACACTGGAGGACAGGAGGGTTAGGGGGGACATGATAACGACATACAAAATACTGTGTGGAATAGATAAGGTGGACAGAGGCAGGATGTTCCAGGGATGGGACACAGAAACAAGGGGTCACAATTGAAAGTTGAAGATTCAGATGAGCCCAAGAGATGTTAGGATGTATTTCTTCAGTCATAGAGTTGTCAATAACTGGAATAGTCTAGCAAATGAAGTAGTGGAGACAGAAACCATACATAGCTTTAAGATGAGGTATGATAAAGCTCATGGAACAGGGAGAGGACCTAGTAGCGATCAGAGAAGATGCGGGGCCAGGAGGTATGAATCGACCCCTGCAACCATAAATACGCGAGTACAAATAGATGACACACACGTCCCCTTCCCCACAGCCATTAATGGTTAAAGTCATTCAAATGAAACACTGTCAATATATTTTACTGGAAAAAATACCACACCATTTTAAAAATAAAAATGCCAACTTAAAATCTACACACTTCACCAACAATTCCAACCTCCTAAGTAGGATCACAAGTGTTGAGAGTTTTAAGCCGATCAGAAGAGGCTTTATTATGTTATTGGATGGAAACTGAAATTGAAAATAAGGTTGCTAAATGTATAAAAAAAAACTTAATTTCCCCATTTTCATAGTGTCCCCCCCCCTCCCCACGATCAAGAATAAACTAATACCCTAAATAACATACACCAGAACAGGGGTCCCCAACATGCGTCTCAAGGGCCGCATGTGGTCCTTCTAGAAAAAAGATGCGGCCCTCACATGAAATTATGAATTCCCTTTTATGCAGGTTGCACACTGCACAGTATCAGTTACAAAATATTTAAAGACATTTTATATCAAAACCTTATAGCCACCTCTAACAACCACCTGTCACTTCTGTGGAAAATTGCATTTACTTGGATGTATCATTATATATACATAACAGTAAATGAAAAGATAATTATTATTTATCAGTTAGGAATCTGGGACACCTAGGTCGCAAAAAATGTCCCCCTTCGATACCTACCACTGTCATATCCACAAGTTGCTCTGGACCTATTAATTACCAATGAAATATGTATAACCAGGAATACTGGTAAATATATAAATTTTGTGGACTGTATATTAAAAATAATAAATGGTTATATATATACACAATTACATAACAGAAGGAAAATATATCTTAATATCACTCACCAATTTGACTGGAGATTAATGTGTATTATACCCAGAAAACCTCAGTGTCTAATTTTATGAAATTACTGGCCAGAATTAAACAAACAGACTTATCTGAGGTTCCTGGAGCTGTCTTGTCCAGTCGCCTGATACTCAAATTATGCAGGAATGCACATCCAACAATTTCGCCCCCTATTTGAGAGGTGTCAGCCCAATTTTAACCTCTAGAGCACGAAAAATTCTTCCCATTCACTCTAACGTTCTGTTCAATTCAAAAACCAAAATGGCTGGAAAATATATACAGTATTTTCCACAACTTCTGATCAGTGCCGATTTATCCAAAGGGTAATAATTATTGTTATTTAAACATGAGTTACGTTAGCTGCTACATTGATTCACCTCGAGTTTCAAGGTGCGGTCCTCAGCACACATCTGACTTCAAATGTGGCCCACTTGTGTAGGAAGGTTGAGGGGTCACTGAGCAAGACAGTATCTGAACAAGCCAATAGTTGCACAAACCCTTACCTAGTTAAGAGTACATAAGTATTAAAAATTTGAGGCTGATCTGATGAGGTGTTCCTAAGTTTAAACGAAATATTTCGATAAAAAAAATCAGATAATCCTTTAGCGATACTTGATGAATTATATATATTAAAAGAGTTGTGACTGTTGCTGTTAGCTGGTGGTAAAGTATATCAGGGAAATTCAGAAGAGAAATTGTAGAAGTTGGTGAAAACTTTAGGTTGTGGAACAAAAGAGGTGACAGCACACAAAGAAACTAACAAGGTGGAGAGAGGAAAAATATAGGAAATGAAAGACTGGAGGTCGGATTGGAAGGAAGGAGTATGAAAAAAAAAACGAAGGCATTTATATACGTAGCAGTGGATATATCAATAGATGGATCTATGAAAGACTAAATAAATCTAAAAAGATATCAAAGATATCTCTTAAAAAATGCATCGGACAATAATAATTGTGTCGACGATATTGTTAGTGTGTGAAGCAGTCACAGTCTTGCAGTTAGTAGACTGATCACACTAGTATTGTTTCTCTAACCAATACATAGTGTGAATATTATACAGAGTGAGGAATCACGTTAACAGAAGATAGTGTGGTGGTATACAAGGTGTAATTTTAATTAAAAGTAGAAAATTGGCTGTTGAGATGATTTTGTGCTTGTTATAGGGAGGACAGCGCAGGATAGGTCGGTCAAGATGCAACTCTCTTACTGTGAATAAGGTAATATCTATGAACACATTCTGAGAAAGCTAACAGGATTGGAATTTTGGAGATGGGATGTTCTCAAAATTCTAATGGGGATTTTGCAGTGGGCCGCACCTTCTCCCTCTACATGTCTGTTTTCACACCTCTACATTTACCCCCCTCCCCCGAGTCCCTCCCTAACTCACCTCCCTGACATAGTCGGCAGTGAGGACATTGTCAGCCTGGTACATAATAAACTCCATGCGCTGGTCCTGGGGAAAGTTTTCCGCCTGCCAGTCAAGCGTCCTTATGTAGTCCGAGTTCTGAAGGAAATGTAAGAAAAGGAACACGTTAGCGGGCACTGGAAAGATGTCAGGATGACAGTGGACAACATTGTGGGTAATAAGGAATAAGTGGAAGAGACATCTGGAAGGATCAGGAGAGGCGAGTATAATAATAAAAATATCTTGATTTCTACAAGTACATGTACAAGGAATACAGGCCTAGCTGACATCAATGATATACTACTATATAAAAAGCCCTTTGTTATGCAGAGTATTTTGGGCAAATTAGGTCAGTTTTATCCCAGGATGCGACCCACACCAGTCGACTAACACCCAGGTATCCACTTTTACTGATGGATGAACAGGGACAACCGGTGTAAGGAAACACGCCTAATGTTTTTACCCTAGCCGGGACTCAAACCCGGACACTTAGCATGTGAAGCGAGAGCTTTTGCCACCAGGCCACGGTCTACCGTATGAATGAATAACAAAAGCTAATGAAGACAAAAGACGACTGTGAAGAATCAGGGAAGACTATAAAGAATCAGGGGGGACTTAGATGAATAAGGGACAACTAGACAGAGTCCGGGAGAGCGAATACAAGAAGATGAAGAGGGAAAATAAATAGTTATTAGAAATCAGAAACTTTTATTGAGAATATCAACGGATAAGAGAAAGCTAAAGGATAATGAAGTATTAGGGACGCCCAATAACATCAACGACAGCTAAAGAAGAAAAGAAATTACAAAGATCTTGAGATCAGTATGAAGGGTAGAGACAGCTTGAAGACAACACAGATGACTAGGAAGTAACAGTGATGGCTTAAAGACTCAAAGGTAAATAAATAACAGAACGAGCCTGCAGCCAACTCTTGGCAACAGCAGGCCAGTGCTATCCACTGGACCATGCCGTTCTAACATGATTCATCCAACTAGGCATATTTATGTACACAATAGGAAGGTTAGCATGGGGCCCCACTGTGATCACAAGGGTAACTAAGAATGGTTATGGACGGCCAGTCAGATATTAGGAATAAAACGCAAGAATCACGAGTCACCAGGATGAACTGCTGATAAGACAAGTGCAACAGTTAGGTATCCATATTCCGAAAAGTTACTCCTGTACAGTAGGCTTCTTCAGTCGAATACAGAGGCAACAGAAGTAGCAGACATATAATCAGTCCATCAGCCTCGAAGACGAAGTTCTGAGACTGGGACTGACCACTCGAAAACTTCGTCTTCCATGGTGATGGACTGAATACACCTCTACTACGTCTGCTGCCTCCTCTCTACTTGATTGCAGTAGCCTACTGTGTAGGTGAAACGTTATGGAATAAGGATACCTAACTGTTGCACTTGTGTCTTATAAACTTATTGGTATTGTATACCATTATCACGCTCACAAGATAGTAAGGTGTCTGAAACGAGGTCCGTTAAAGCTGTGGGATAGACAACTCTCGCTGTATGAACCTTAACATGTTCTAAGTATTGTAACCAGACTAAATAGGAAGAGTTGCCAAGTTTGAGTATGAAAGCACATATTTATTAAATTATTTGTATAAATGTCTAATAATTCAGAATATCAAAATATATAAAATATTGGATTACCTGCCCTATATGAGAGTGAACATGTATGTTTGCCGGTTATCAATGGTTAAAGAAAGGTATTCCAGAAAAAAGTTCCAGGGAAATGAGAGGAAAATTGTGGGTGAAGAGGTCAATTTAGGGTGTGCTGAGGTGAGTGTAGGATATGTTGAAGTGGGTGTGGTGTGTGCTGAGGTGGGTGTAGGGTATGTTGAAGTGGGTGTGGTGTGTGCTAAGGTGGGTGTAGGGTATGTTGAAGTGAGTGTGGTGTGTGCTGAGGTGGGTGTAGGGTATGTTGAAGTGGGTGTGGTGTGTGCTGAGGTGGGTGTAGGGTATGTTGAAGTGGGTGTGGTGTGTGCTAAGGTGGGTGTAGGGTATGTTGAAGTGAGTGTGGTGTGTGCTGAGGTGGGTGTAGGGTATGTTGAAGTGAGTGTGGTGTGTGCTGAGGTGGGTGTGGTGTGTGTAATGAGGTGGGTGTGGCGAGCGCTGAGCAAGCCATCTTTTGTATTTGGTGGCGGCATATTCCGAATGAATATTGTGGTCGTTGTTGCTAACATGTTGAAAAACAGTTGAATTATCCCGTTCATAACATATTGCTCTCTGGTGTTTGATGATACTCAGAACAATTCTTCAAATAAAGATGCCCTGACTAGCTTATAAAACAAGGAGAAAAGAAAGCTAATATCAACTAATACAAAACTTCAATTCACAAAATCTCAACTCCATCCAGCAACTCTCAACTCACTGTGCCGTACTACCAACATGCATTCAATCATCTCAACAAAGTGAACAACAATCACTTTCTATGCTAACAAACTAGGGAAACTCTTTTCCAAGAAACAAACATTCAGTTACATAAGACACACCAGGAATCTACCAGTTACCATGTGAAGACTGTAACCAAGTATACATCGGACAGACAAGCCTAATACTAGAATTGTCGTATTAGGCTTGTCTGTCAAATAAATCACACTGCAGCTACAAACGCAAAATCATAGAATCTGCCCTCATAGATACCACCCATATTTTAACATGTCACAGGGACAATGGAAACCAAACGTCATTTCAAAATTTTCCCTCAAGAATTACAGAGCAGCGCCCAACCTAATACAGAACATCAGCACAAAGTCAGGAATTACATAATACAGAAGAACTCCCGACCCAAATTTTAAGCTTTACTCCAAGGTCTGTCTTCCCACCCACCGACCTGACGCTCCATGCTCACCTGCACTGTTGAAAGGAGAAACCTTCCTATATATTCATGTTCTCCTTTCACTTGTGTGTCTCCTGAAGAGGACCCCACCAGGGGGATCGAAATATACAGGGAAGTTCCTTTACGCCAGTGGGGGGGGGGGAGATCTTGATCCAAGAAACTGAACTTGGATTTTCCTTCCTTGGATCGATCCTGAGTGCCTCTCATTTCCTCATGCGATGTATGATCCTCACGGACGATACATGTAATAATAATAATGTTTTATTCATACTGAAGCTGTAAACCTGTAGGGGTCATACAGCTTTTGGGGAATGGATAATCAGGCTCAAATGAAAGAAGGGGATGATAAACCTAATTCCTTGGATCAAGAGCCTTTCACCAGCATCAAGGGTGAATAGCACTTCAATGATCATAATGCAGTCGACAGGCCTCAAACCTAGAAAAACCATGTCAATTTTTTAAGTTGACACATCCCTACCATCAATACAAAATGAGTAATAAATTGCAAATAAACATCTTATAGTGTCAATAGTAGTTTAAAAATAAAGCTAGATACTAAAAACTTGAGATAAACTGCCAAGGAGACAGGAACTAGAAGGATCATGAGGTGAAGGGATACCTGCTGGGAAAAATAAAAGCACGTGGTATAGGAGACACACTTCATGCCTGTACAAGTGACTGACTCACAGACAGGAAACAAGTGAGTTGTGCTCTTAAAGAGTGGAGTTCCCAGGGCTCGGTTCTTGGTCCAGTCTTCTGCGCAATATTCATAAATGATCAAGGTAGTGATCACGTCTAAGATGGCAAACCTGGCCGATGACACCAAATTGGGGAACAATGCAGTCTCTTTAGAAACGGGACTACGAGATCGGATTCAAACCCTTACAATAATAAATGGCTTTAATACACTCAGACACGAAGCTCGATCGCTAGCGCACTCAGCTCACACACTGAGATCCAGGTATCGATCCCCAGATACGGCTGGAAAACTTTAGGACGTACATATTTCCATGAGACACCTGCTGTCCCTGTTCACCCATCAATAAAATTGGTACCTGGGTGTTAGTCGACTGGTGTGGGTCGCATCCTGGGACAAAATTGACCTAATTTTCCCGAAATGCTCTGCATAACAAGGGGCTTTATATATATAGTAGTACGTCATTGATGTCAGGAAGCCCTGTATACTTTGTACATGTACTTGTAGAAATATTATTGTCAAAACTCTAGACCAGAGGAATGAAACTGCAAGGCAGAAGATGCAATGTGATCATATGCAAATGATTTTTTTTAAATTATAGCAAATGGAATAAATTACCAGTTAGAGTTGTAACTAAATTCAAAACGCAGCTGAAGAATAACTTTGTAAGTAGAGGATTCAAAAAGATACTAAGTCGGGGCAGTCTGAAGTCAACGGATTTCTGATGCATTTGGACGATGCGTTTACAACGAGGCAACCTAATTAATAATAGAAGTGAGTGGGTGTGTTAGTGATAGCAGAACCAGTGGTAACCAGAAGTAGAACCTCAGTGCAGTAACACTAGTAGTCAAGAAAAAAAGTAGTACTATTAAAAAGGTATTTGTAGCCCAACCTGTTTATCTCCTACAAATTCCAGTCATTTGTTATTATGGAATGGTTCATTTTTCTCCCCGTTTTCATTTCGTTAGTGGCTGGAGGGAGTGTAGGGTTGGGAGAGAGCCTTCTGCTCTTCTATCCTTGGCTTCTACGTTTAAATATTACACGGCAGTTTTTAATCTAGAGAGAAGTAGATAGGTCTCAGAAGATTGTCTCAGTGTGGACTTCCAAGACCTCGGTTAACAATCTGTCTTCCGCATGTACTCCCATGTATCCAGTCTCTCTCCTGAGGCATCCATGTATCCAGAGTCTCTCACCTGAGGCATCCAGAGTTTCTCACTGAGGCATCCAGAGTCTCTCACCTGAGGCATCCAGAGTTTCTTACCTGAGGCATCCAGAATCTCTCACCTGAGGCATCCAGAATCTCTCACCTGAGGCATCCAGAATCTCTCACCTGAGGCATCCAGAATCTCTCACCTGAGGCATTCAGAATCTCTCACCTGAGGCATCCAGTCTCTCTCACCTGAGGCATCCGGAGTCTCTCACCTGAGGCATCCAGAGTCTCTCACCTGAGGCATCCAGAGTCTCTCACCTGAGGCATCCAGAGTTTCTCACCTGAGGCATCCAGAGTCTCTCACCTGAGGCATCCAGAATCTCTCACCTAAGGCATCCAGAGTCTTTCACCTGAGGCATCCAGAGTCTCACACCTGAGGCATCCAGAGTCTCTTACCTGAGGTATCCAGTCTCTCTTACCCGAGGCATCCAGAGTATTTCATCTGAGGCATTCAGCGTCTTTCACCTGAGGCATCCAGTCTCTCTCACCTGAGGCATCCAGAGTCTCTCACCTGAGGCATCCAGTCTCTCTCACCTGAGGCATCCAGAGTCTCTCACCTGAGGCATCCAGTCTCTCTCACCTGAGGCATCCAGTCTCTCTCACCTGAGGCATCCAGTCTCTCTCACCTGAGGCATCCAGTCTCTCTCACCTGAGGCATCCAGTCTCTCTCACCTGAGGTATCCAGTCTCTCTCACCTGAGGTATCCAGTCTCTCTCACCTGAGGTATCCAGTCTCTCTCACTTGAGGTATCCAGTCTCTCTCACCTGAGGTATCCAGTCTCTCTCACCTGAGGCATCCAGTCTCTCACCTGAGGCATTCAGTCTCTCTCACCTGAGGCATCCAGAATATCTCACCTGAGGCATCCAGTCTCTCACCTGAGGCATCCAGAGTCTCTCACCTTAGGTATCCAGAATATCTCACCTGAGGCATCCAGAGTTTCTCACCTGAGGTATCCAGTCTCTCTCACCTGAGGCATCCAGAGTCTCTCACCTGAGGTATCCAGTCTATCTCACCTGAGGTATCCAGTCTATCTCACCTGAGGTATCCAGAGTCTCTCCGGGCGGTGTTCCTGGTGGAAGTTAAAGAACCCCATGCAAGCCACACATGTGAACAGCAAGCAACCTGCGATGTACAGGCAGGGGTGAGAGGCCACACTCTCCCCGTACCTGCAATGATAACATAACTAAACAATAATAATAGCTAACAACAATAATGGTATAATAAAGAAAACAGTCATAAAACAATAACAAAAATACTATTAATTATGATGGTAATAGCATCTACAAATATACCAGAGAGCCCCGCTTATACAGCAGGTTAGGTTCTGGGCAACTAATGTAAAGCTAAAATCGCTGTAAAGTGAAACATGGCTTTTATTTCACGTTCAATTTGATATAAAAGTCTGATAACATGTTTACACTATCATATATAAAGTGAACAATACAACTAGGCTTAAAAATATATATTAAGTGAGCAGTAGAGCTGGGCTTAAAAAGTACATATACAGTACACACCTTAAAATATTTTCGTCCTTCGATAATATTGAATATATTAACTGTAGGTAGTCCGAATAAATTAAAAATGGGCATAATTGAAAACCGCTGCATTACCGAAAACGCTGTAAAGCGGAGCACACTGGTAATAATAATAATGTCATCATCATGGCAATAGAATACTTGGAGAGAGTTTCGAGTGACAACTCCCCTCGCAGCCTGGTCCAAGACCAGACCGCGGGGACAGACAAGACCAGACCGCGGGGACAGACAAGACCAGACCGCGGGGACAGACAAGACCAGACCGCGGGGACAGACAAGACCAGACCGCGGGGACAGACAAGACCAGACCGCGGGGACAGACAAGACCAGACCGCGGGGACAGAGAAGAGAGAAAAGTTAATCAGCCTGACCACTCCGGAGGAGGCAGAGACGAGAAGATTAAGGGGAAGGTTACTATTATTGTAATTATTACTATTAATTTTTAGGGGAATCGCGTAAGAAAATTAACAGAGTAAAATAAGTTGAAGAGTGAAGATAAGGTAGAGTCAGTTGTACCAGACAACAGCTACTAGACTACAGCAGTTATGTAATACTGGAGATACTTTATCTGCTGGTGCTTGAATTTTATACTTTAACTGAAGGTTATTTATAACATGGTGTCAAGGGTGGAATATACTGTTGAAGTGATCACGATGGTGGTGTCAAGGGTGGAATATACTGTTGAAGTGATCACGATGGTGTCAAGGGTGGAATATACTGCTTGAAGTGATCACGATGGTGGTGTCAAGGGTGGAATATACTGTTGAAGTGATCACGATGGTGTCAAGGGTGGAATATACTGCTTGAAGTGATCACGATGGTGGTGTCAAGGGTGGAATATACTGCTTGAAGTGATCACGATGGTGGTGTCAAGGGTGGAATATACTGTTGAAGTGATCACGATGGTGGTGTCAAGGGTGGAATATACTGCTTGAAGTGATCACGATGGTGGTGTCAAGGGTGGAATATACTGTTGAAGTGATCACGATGGTGGTGTCAAGGGTGGAATATACTGTTGAAGTGATCACGATGGTGGTGTCAAGGGTGGAATATACTGTTGAAGTGATCACGATGGTGGTGTCAAGGGTGGAATATACTGCTTGAAGTGATCATGATGGTGGTGTCAAGGGTGGAATATACTGCCTGAAGTGATCACGATGGTGGTGTCAAGGGTGGAATATACTGCTTGAAGTGATCACGATGGTGGTGTCAAGGGTGGAACATACTGCTTGAAGTGATCACGATGGTGGTGTCAAGGGTGGAATATACTGTTGAAGTGATCACGATGGTGTCAAGGGTGGAATATACTGCTTGAAGTGATCACGATGGTGGTGTCAAGGGTGGAATATACTGCCTGAAGTGATCACGATGGTGGTGTCAAGGGTGGAATATACTGTTGAAGTGACCACGATGGTGGTGTCAAGGGTGGAATATACTGTTGAAGTGATCACGATGGTGGTGTCAAGGGTGGAATATACTGTTGAAGTGATCACGATGGTGGTGTCAAGGGTGGAATATACTGCTTGAAGTGATCATGATGGTGGTGTCAAGGGTGGAATATACTGCCTGAAGTGATCACGATGGTGGTGTCAAGGGTGGAATATACTGCTTGAAGTGATCACGATGGTGGTGTCAAGGGTGGAACATACTGCTTGAAGTGATCACGATGGTGGTGTCAAGGGTGGAATATACTGTTGAAGTGATCACGATGGTGTCAAGGGTGGAATATACTGCTTGAAGTGATCACGATGGTGGTGTCAAGGGTGGAATATACTGCCTGAAGTGATCACGATGGTGGTGTCAAGGGTGGAATATACTGTTGAAGTGACCACGATGGTGGTGTCAAGGGTGGAATATACTGTTGAAGTGATCACGATGGTGGTGTCAAGGGTGGAATATACTGTTGAAGTGATCACGATGGTGGTGTCAAGGGTGGAATATACTGTTGAAGTGACCACGATGGTGGTGTCAAGGGTGGAATATACTGCTTGAAGTGATCATGATGGTAGTGTCACGGGTAGAATATACTGTTGAAGTGACCACGATGGTGGTGTCAAGGGTGGAATATACTGTTGAAGTGATCACGATGGTGGTGTCAAGGGTGGAATATACTGCTTGAAGTGATCACGATGGTGGTGTCAAGGGTGGAATATACTGTTGAAGTGATCACGATGGTGGTGTCAAGGGTGGAATATACTGTTGAAGTGACCACGATGGTGGTGTCAAGGGTGGAATATACTGTTTAAGTGATCATAATGGTGGTGTCAAGGGTGGAATATACTGCTTGAAGTGATCACGATGGTGCCAAGGGTGGAATATACTGTTCAAGGGATCACGATGGTGGTGTCAAGGGTGGAATATACTGTTGAAGTGATCACGATGGTGGTGTCAAGGGTGGAATATACTGTTGAAGTGACCACGATGGTGGTGTCAAGGGTGGAATATACTGCTTGAAGTGACCACGATGGTGGTGTCAAGGGTGGAATATACTGTTGAAGTGATCACGATGGTGGTGTCAAGGGTGGAATATACTGTTGAAGTGACCACGATGGTGGTGTCAAGGGTGGAATATACTGTTGAAGTGACCACGATGGTGGTGTCAAGGGTGGAATATACTGTTGAAGTGACCACGATGGTGTCAAGGGTGGAATATACTGTTGAAGTGACCACGATGATGTCAAGGGTGGAATATACTGTTGAAGTGACCACGATGGTGGTGTCAAGGGTGGAATATACTGCTTGAAGTGATCACGATGGTGCCAAGGGTGGAATATACTGTTGAATTGATCACGATGGTGGTGTCAAGGGTGGAATATACTGTTGAAGTGATCACGATGGTGGTGTCAAGGGTGGAATATACTGTTGAAGTGACCACGATGATGTCAAGGGTGGAATATACTGTTGAAGTGACCACGATGGTGGTGTCAAGGGTGGAATATACTGTTGAAGTGATCACGATGGTGGTGTCAAGGGTGGAATATACTGTTTAAGTGATCATAATGGTGGTGTCAAGGGTGGAATATACTGCTTGAAGTGATCACGATGGTGCCAAGGGTGGAATATACTGTTCAAGGGATCACGATGGTGGTGTCAAGGGTGGAATATACTGTTGAAGTGACCACGATGGTGTCAAGGGTGGAATATTTATTTATTTATTTTTTATTTGGACATGATACACAGTTGTACAAATAAATATAGTGACTGGGTGCACATGCCAAAAGCCCCTTGTATGCAGAGCATTATGGGCAAGCTTAAAATTAACTTAAGATTAACTAAGGAATGATATATACAGTTCAATTAAGTTTATTAAGTCACAGGTACACACAAGTACAACTATCTTATATAGTGTAAATTACCTAGGATAACCCTACAAAAAAAATGTCAGATAAGGCCAGGATGAATTACAACACCTGGATATGCTGAATGTTGAAGACAGAGTAAAACAATTTGAAGTTAAATCAAGTTTATAAAATTGCTCATGAACAGTGTCCAGAATATCTTGCTGCCAATTATGTCAAAGCAATCATAGTACTAGGGGGAGATAATTATTATTATTATAATCATGGGGGAGCTCTAAACCTATTAGGGGGAAAGAGCACAATTTTGTAGTACCCACAGTCAGTGACCAGGCTTCAAACACATTTTATTGTACAGCAATAAAGGAATGGAACAGACTGCCTGCACATGTCAAAGCCAGTCATAGTATGAATCAGTTCAAAAAGAGAACCAAAAGGTACCTAATGAATGTAGCGACAGAAAGGGAGGAGAATGATTATTTTTTTAGGTAACACACATGTAATTGTAAATAACTCTTTTTACCTTATTCCTAGTATATCTCCTTTACTGTAGAATAGGTTATTATCTCCTTCATAGTATAATAATGTATTAAAAGAACCCTAATAGTTGAAGTGATCACGATGGTGGTGTCAAGGGTGGAATATACTGTTGAAGTGATCACGATGGTGGTGTCAAGGGTGGAATATACTGTTGAAGTGACCACGATGGCGGTGTCAAGGGTGGAATATACTGTTGAAGTGATCACTGCTAACCCAACCCAACCTAACCTAACATCACTCGCTGCCCTTTTTTTCAATTCTTTCTTGGGAACCCTCCCGCCCCTTCCAGTCCCTCCCTTGCTCATTCCCCGTCACCCGTCTCTCTCTCTCTCTCAGGGATGATAAATTCATCCATACATACCATTTAGTATTAGTGTCAAGTCGGTTCTGTTTACTGAAGTTTAATATTAAACTTTGATTTCTATAAAATTACGTGATATAATTAGTACAGGGATGTTTGAAGTTTCTTGCATACTTTATAGAGACCTCCTGGTTATGTAAAGATACTATTTTTCTTAAAGAGGTGGACGGGTAAGCCAGCGGAAGGCCTCGGTCAGATGGCCAAAAGCTCAAGTAGCGGGTCATCATATGAACAAGACCCGCATCAAGAAACTTTTTTTTTTTTACACAAATCAATTTTACAGACCAAGATCTGTTATCTTACCTCAACTCATTTCAAACCCACAACCCTGAGGTATACTACCATCACCCAGGATGCCACCCACACCAGTCGACTAACACCCTGGTATCTACTTACTGCTAGGTGAACAGTGGCAGCAGCTGTAAGGAAACATGCCCAACGTTTCCACCCGTACCGGGTATCGAACCCCGGACACTCAGTGTGCGAGCTAAGTGCACTGCTTCCTGACGAATTTTACCTGACCTAACCTATGCAGAGATGAGAGTCATCTTGATGAATACACCAACAATATACAGAACATTTCTGGCCGCCGCCTTAAGATTAAACATTAAAATGGTATAAATTACCGACAGGTTGTTAGGTAAGACACATATGCAACAGTTAGGTATCTTTATTATGAAACGTTTTCCCTACACAGTAGGCTTCTTCAGTCGAGTACAGAAAAGTTGATAGAAGCAGAAGATACTTGAAGACGATGTAATCAGGGTGATGGACTGATTACATCGTCTTCAAGTATCTTCTGCTTCTATCAACTTTTCTGTACTCGACTGAAGAAGCCTACTGTGTAGGCGAAACGTTTCATAATAAAGATACCTAACTGTTGCATATGTGTCTTACCTAACACGCCTTAAGATTAACTTACAAATCCAGACATTTATAAAATTGTTGGTTTGCTTGAATGTTAAATTTTACAATATCTGATATTATTATGATTGACATTTTTGGATTGTTTTTATAAGGTAATTTTTTATGTTTGTAGCGGTTATGACTTATGTGGACATATATTGGTGATAGTGTAACAGCACTGTGAACTTTATTATGAATTTGTTAAAAAAAAAGGCATAATGTTGATAAACTGTGTTTCAAGAATTAGTTATGCAGAATTTAGGTCAGACGATGATGATGATTAAGAGGCAGATAGAGAATTAGGAACTTTTGCAATTTCTGGAAGGGAATTTCAACTTTTAGTGTAATTTTTCGCATGAAGTTCTTATAGATAGACTGAGTCGAATAAATGGTATGTCAAAGAGATACTGGCTTCTTATATCTTGTCTACTGTTGCAGCTCTCCAGGAAGAGTCGGAGAACTAGAGAACACACAGTACTAGGTGTGAATGTTTAGCAAGGTAAGATTTTTGAATAGCGAGTATGTTTTGGGTGAAATTTGATTGGATGATTATTTTAATACCTTATTTCTGTTGGGTAGCAATAAATTTTAGTGATGTGTTGTGGCTCCCCCAGCACAGATACCTGAAGTGAAGTTGACAGAGCAGCGAGTAGCACATAGTGAAGTTGACAGAGCAGCGAGCATCACATAGTGAAGTTGACAGAGCAGCGAGCAGCACATAGTGAAGTTCACAGAGCAGCAAGCAGCACATAGTGAAGTTCACAGAGCAGCAAGCAGCACACAGTGAAGTTCACAGAGCAGCAAGCAGCACATAGTGAAGTTCACAGAGCAGCAAGCAGCACATAGTGAAGTTCACAGAGCAGCAAGCAGCACATAGTGAAGTTCACAGAGCAGCAAGCAGCACATAGTGAAGTTCACAGAGCAGCAAGCAGCACATAGTGAAGTTCACAGAGCAGCAAGCAGCACATAGTGAAGTTCACAGAGCAGCAGCAGCACATAATAAAGTTGACAGAGCAGCAAGCAGCACATAGTGAAGTTGACAGAGTAGCAGCAGCACATAGTGAAGTTGACAGAGCAGCAAGCAGCACATAGTAAAGTTGACAGAGCAGCAAGCAACACATAGTGAAGTTGACAAAGCAGCAAGCAGCACATAGTGAAATTGACAGAGCAGCGAGCAGCACATAGTGAAGTTGACAGAGCAGCAAGCAGCACATGGTGAAGTTGACAGAGCAACAAGCAGCACATAGTGAAGTTGACAAAGCAGCAAGCAGCACATAGTGAAGTTGATAGAGCAGCGAGCAGCACATAGTAAAGTTGACAGAGCAGCGAGCAGCACATAGTGAAGTTGACAGAGCAGCGAGCAGCACATAGTGAAGTTGACAGAGCAGCGAGCAGCACATAGTGAAGTTGACAGAGCAGCGAGCAGCACATAGTGAAGTTGACAGAGCAGCGAGCAGCACATAGTGAAGTTGACAGAGCAGCGAGCAGCACATAGTGAAGTTGACAGAGCAGCGAGCAGCACATAGTGAAGTTGACAGAGCAGCAAGCAGCACATGGTGAAGTTGACAGAGCAACAAGCAGCACATAGTGAAGTTGACAGAGCAGCGAGCATCACATAGTGAAGTTGACAGAGCAGCGAGCAGCACATAGTGAAGTTGACAGAGCAGCGAGCAGCACATAGTGAAGTTGACAGAGTAGCAGCAGCACATAGTGAAGTTGACAGAGCAGCGAGCATCACCTAGTGAAGTTGACAGAGCAGCGAGCAGCACATAGTGAAGTTGACAGAGCAGCGAGCAGCACATAGTGAAGTTGACAGAGCAGCGAGCAGCACATAGTGAAGTTGACAGAGTAGCAGCAGCACATAGTAAAGTTGACAGAGCAGCGAGCAGCACATAGTAAAGTTAACAGAGCAGCAAGCAGCACATAGTGAAGTTGACAGAGCAGCGAGCAGCACATAGTGAAGTTGACAGAGTAGCAGCAGCATGTAGTGAAGTTGACAGAGCAGCGAGCATCACATAGTGAAGTTGACAGAGCAGCGAGCAGCACATAGTGAAGTTGACAGAGTAGCAGCAGCACGTAGCGAAGTTGACAGAGCAGCGAGCATCACATAGTGAAGTTGACAGAGCAGCGAGCAGCACATAGTGAAGTTGACAGAGCAGCGAGCAGCACATAGTGAAGTTGACAGAGCAGCAAGCAGCACATAGTGAAGTTGACAGAGCAGCGAGCAGCACATAGTGAAGTTGACAGAGTAGCAGCAGCACATAGTGAAGTTGACAGAGCAGCAAGCAGCACATAGTGAAGTTGGCAGAGCAGCAAGCAGCACATAGTGAAGTTGACAGAGCAGCGAGCAGCACATAGTGAAGTTGACAGAGTAGCAGCAGGACATAGTGAAGTTGACAGAGCAGCGAGCAGCACATAGTGAAGTTGACAGAGCAGGGAGCAGCACATAGTGAAGTTGACAGAGCAGCGAGCAGCACATAGTGAAGTTGACAGAGCAGCGAGCAGCACATAGTGAAGTTGACAGAGCAGCGAGCAGCACATAGTGAAGTTGACAGAGCAGCGAGCAGCACATAGTGAAGTTGACAGAGCAGCAAGCAGCACATAGTGAAGTTGACAGAGCAGCGAGCAGCACATAGTGAAGTTGACAGAGCAGCAAGCAGCACATAGTGAAGTTGACAGAGCAGCAAGCAGCACATAGTGATGTTGACAGAGCAGCAAGCAGCACATAGTGAAGTTGACAGAGCAGCAAGCAGCACATAGTGAAGTTGACAGAGCAGCAAGCAGCACATAGTGAAGTTGACAGAGCAGCGAGCAGCACATAGTGAAGTTGACAGAGCAGCGAGCAGCACATAGTGAAGTTGACAGAGCAGCGAGCAGCACATAGTGAAGTTCACAGAGCAGCGAGCAGCACATAGTGAAGTTGACAGAGCAGCGAGCAGCACATAGTGAAGTTGACAGAGCAGCAAGCAGCACATAGTGAAGTTGACAGAGCAGCAAGCAGCACATAGTGAAGTTGACAGAGCAGCAAGCAGCACATAGTGAAGTTGACAGAGCAGCAAGCAGCACATAGTGAAGTTGACAGAGCAGCAAGCAGCACATAGTGAAGTTCGCAGAGCAGCAAGCAGCACATAGTGAAGTTGGCAGAGCAGCAAGCAGCACATAGTGAAGTTGACAGAGCAGCAAGCAGCACATAGTGAAGTTCACAGAGCAGCAAGCAGCACATAGTGAAGTTGACAGAGTAGCAAGCAGCACATAGTTAAGTTCCCAGAGCAGCAAGCAGCACATAGTGAAGTTGACAGAGCAGCGAGCAGCACATAGTGAAGTTGACAGAGCAGCAAGCAGCACATAGTGAAGTTGACAGAGCAGCAAGCAGCACATAGTGAAGTTGACAGAGCAGCAAGCAGCACATAGTGAAGTTGACAGAGCAGCAAGCAGCACATAGTGAAGTTGACAGAGCAGCGAGCAGCACATAGTGAAGTTGACAGAGCAGCGAGCAGCACATAAAGTTGACAGAGCAGCGAGCAGCACATAGTGAAGTTGACAGAGCAGCAAGCAGCACATAGTGAAGTTCACAGAGCAGCAAGCAGCACATAGTGAAGTTGACAGAGCAGCGAGCAGCACATAGTGAAGTTGACAGAGCAGCGAGCAGCACATAGTGAAGTTGACAGAGCAGCGAGCAGCACATAGTGAAGTTGACAGAGCAGCGAGCAGCACATAGTGAAGTTGACAGAGCAGCGAGCAGCACATAGTGAAGTTGACAGAGCAGCGAGCAGCACATAGTGAAGTTGACAGAGCAGCGAGCAGCACATAGTGAAGTTGACAGAGCAGCGAGCAGCACATAGTGAAGTTGACAGAGCAGCAAGCAGCACATAGTGAAGTTGACAGAGCAGCAAGCAGCACATATTAATAATAACTGAGGAGCACAGTATATTTTTTTTTATAGAATGCCCAATGTTTTGGAAATTTTCTTATCTAACAGTTGGATGTGAGTGTTGAATTTCCGATTGTTGTTAAGGTGTATACCTAAGAATTTTTCCTCGTCTATTCTTACTATGTGACAATTATTAATTTTTACACTAAACTCAGTATTTTTAGTTTTATTCCAGAACAAAATGTAGGTCTTGTCAATACTGAGAGAAAGTTTGTTGATGGCCATCCAGGTGGTAGAAATCTTTACGAGCTGCTCGTTGACTGTATTACTGAGGACAACTGGAGCAGCATCAGATATGACTGCTGTTGTGTCTTGTGAGAGCAGGACTGGTTTTAACTGTGGGTCAAGGACGCTATCCTGTGGCACCCATATATTAATAGGGTAGATTATGTAGTGTCATTGACAGTCATGATCTCACATTCCACATTACTCTAGATTCAACAGCAATATATTGTGATCTACAGTGTCAAAAACTTTTCATAGATCAATAAAGATATCCATTGGACAGACATTATTTTCTACAGCAGTGATCCTCAACCAGGGGTAAATTACCCCTTGGGGTAAATATTTAATATACCTGATAATTGAATTTTGTAAAATGTGTGTGTGTGTGTACTCACCTATTTGTACTCACCTATTTGTGGTTGCAGGGGTCGAGTCATAGCTCCTGGCCCCGCCTGTTCACTGATTGCTACTAGGTCCTCTCTCTCCCTGCTCCATGAGCTTTATCATACCTCACCTTAAAACTATGTATGGTTCCTGCCTCCACCACATCACTTTCTAGGCTATTCCACGGCTTGACAACTCTATGACTGAAGAAATACTTCCTAACATCCCTTTGATTCATCTGAGTCTTCAACTTCCAATTGTGACTTCTTGTGTCTGTGTCCCATCTCTGGAACATCCTGTCTTTGTCCACCTTGTCTATTCCGCGCAGTATTTTATATGTCGTTATCATGTCTCCCCTGACCCTCCTGGCCTCCAGTGTCGTCAGGCCGATTTCCCTCAACCTTTCTTCGTAGGACAATCCCCGTAGCTCTGGGACTAGTCTTGTTGCAAACCTTTGCACTTTCTCTAATTTCTTGACGTGCTTGACTATGGGTGGATTCCAAACTGGTGCTGCATACTCCAGTATGGGCCTGACGTAAATGGTATACAGAGTCTTGAACGACTCCTTACTGAGGTATCGGAACGCTATCCGTAGGTTTGCCAGGCGCCTGTATGCTGCAGCAGTTATCTGACTGATGTGCGCCTCAGGAGATATGCTCGGTGTTATACTCACCCCCAGATCTTTTTCCTTGAGTGAGGTTTGCAGACTCTGGCCATCTAAACTATATTGTGTCTGCGGTCTTCTTTTCCCTTCCCCAATCTTCATGACTTTGCATTTGGCGGGGTTAAACTCAAGGAGCCAGTTGCTGGACCAGGCTTGTAGCCTGTCCAGGTCTCTTTGTAGTCCTGCCTGATCCTCATCCGATTTGATTCTTCTCATTAGCTTCACATCGTCCGCAAACAAGGACACTTCTGAGTCTATCCTTTCCGTTATGTCATTCACATATACCAAGAACAGCACAGGTCCTAGGACTGACCCCTGTGGAACCCCGCTTGTCACAGGCGCCCACTTTGACACCTCGTCACGTACCATGACTCGTTGTTGCCTCCCTGTAAGGTATTCTCTTATCCATTGCAGTGCCTTTCCTGTAATGTGTGCCTGATCCTCTAGCTTTTGCAGTAACCTCTTGTGAGGAACTGTGTCGAAGGCCTTCTTGCAGTCCAAAAAAACGCAGTCGATCCACCCCTCTCTCTCTTGTCTTACTTCTGTCACCTTGTCATAAAACTCTAATAGGTTTGTGACACAGGATTTTCCCTCCCTGAAACCATGCTGGTTGTCAATTATACACTTGTTTCTTTCCAGGTGCTCCACCACTCTCCTCCTGATGATCTTCTCCATGACCTTGCATACTATACACGTTAGTGATACAGGTCTGTAGTTTAGTGCCTCATGTCTGTCTCCCTTTTTAAAAATTAGGACTACATTTACCATCTTCCATACCTCGGGGAGTTGCCCAGTTTCAAATGATGTGTTGAAGATCTTTGTTAATGGTACACACAATGTCTCTGCTCCCTTTTAAGGACCCACGGAGAGATGTTGTCTGGTCCCACCGCCTTTGAGGTGTCAAGTTCGCATAGCAGCTTCTTCACCTCCTCCTTGGTTATATTTACCTCATCCAACACTTGCTGGTGCACCCCCCTGCTCTGATTTCCTGGAGTCCTACTGGTTTCCACTGTAAATACTTCTTTAAATCTTGTGTTGAGCTCCTGACATACCTCCCGGTCGTTTCTTGTGAATTCCCCATCACCCTTCCTCAGTCTGATTACCTGGTCCTTGACTGTTGTTTTCCTCCTGATGTTTCTGTACAACAGCTTCGGGTCAGTCTTGACTCTCGATGCTATGTCATTTTCGTATTGCCACTGAGCCTCCCTTCTTATCTGTGCATATTCGTTTCTGGCTCTTCGGCTAATCTCTATTTTCCTGAGTTCTCTGTCTTCTGTACCTTTTCCATTCTCTAGTACACCTAGTTTTTGCCTCCCTACACCTTTGGGTGAACCAAGGACTCGTTCTGTTCTTCCCATTATTTCTGTTTCCCTTGGGAACAAACCTCTCCTCTGCCTCCTTGCATTTTGTTGTCACATAGTCCATCATTTCTTGTACTGGTTTTCCTGTCAGTTCCCTCTCCCACTGAATGTCTTGAAAGAAGTTCCTCAAGCCTGAGTAGTTCCCCCTTTTGTAGTTTGGCTTTTCCCACCCTATTCCTGCTGCTCTCTCCACTTGGAGCTCAACTATGTAGTCGAAGCACAGAACCACATGATCACTAGCTCCCAGGGGCCTTTCATACATGATATCCTCGATGTCAGAACTACTTAAGGTGAATACAAGGTCCAGTCTTGCTGGTTCATTCTCTCCTCTCTCTCTGGTAGTGTCTCTAACATGTTGATGCATGAGGTTTTCCAGTACCACATCCATCATCTTGGCTCTCCATGTTTCAGGACACCCATGGGGCTCCAGGTTTTCCCAGTCAATCTCCTTGTGATTGAAATCACCCATAACTAGTAACTTTGCTCCCCCCATGTGTGCTCTCCTGGCCACCTCGGCTAGTGTGTCGACCATTGCTCTGTTGCTCTCATCGTATTCTTCTCTTAGCCTCCTGCAGTTCTGTGGTGGGTTGTACATTACTGCAATTATCACCTTATGTCCCTCAGACTGGATTGTTCCTACTAAGTAGTCCCTTTCGCCCATGCCATCCATTCCTTCCATTTTCTCAAACCCCCACTGGTTTTTAATGAGCAGTGCAACTCCTCCTCCCCCTCTCCTCCCTCTGTCTTTCCTGAGGATTTGATATCCAGATGGAAAGATTGAATCTGTTATTATTCTGGTGAGTTTTGTTTCTTTGAGTGCTATTATGTCTGGGGATGTCTCCTTGATTCTTTCGTGCCACTCCTCATAC
Source organism: Cherax quadricarinatus (assembly GCF_038502225.1). Taxonomy (NCBI): domain Eukaryota; kingdom Metazoa; phylum Arthropoda; class Malacostraca; order Decapoda; family Parastacidae; genus Cherax; species Cherax quadricarinatus. The sequence goes on along the minus strand of NC_091292.1, from coordinate 32,626,208 downwards.
TTATTTGTTATTCCATCTGCATTTGTATACCACACCTTCAACTTCTTTTCTAAGATTGTGGTCTGGGAGGTGTATTGGGGTTGGGGAAGTGGGAGACCTGATAAGGAACTATGGATGGTTGCTGCGGGGGTGGAGTTTGTAATGCAGTGGGTGGGGGCATTGGATGTGGCATGGGTGTTTTGGTTTAGTGTGTTTGGTTGCACTGGGGTTGACCTGGTTGGGAGGCTTCTATAGGAAGTTGTGAGGGAGGCTGTATTTGATCTTCCTGTGTCTGGGATCTCCTGTCTGTCTTCTCCATCCCCTCTCTTTCCTCCTTTCGCCTTTGTACCATCTTTCTCTGTTTCTGCCTTTCTGCTTGTGTTCTGTCACGGTCGAGATACACCTTCCTGTATGCTGGCATGTCCCTTAATCGTGCTTTCTCCTGCAGGATCCTGTTCTGAGTCAATTCTGCCTTTAATGTCACTTTCATTGGCCGGGTTCTTTTTTTTACATACCCCTCTATTCTCTGAAAATTTTCCAGCTGGGTCATGTCATCTTCTTCTATTGCTTTCATGATGCTTTCAATTGCTTTTTTTTCCCATTGTTTCCTGGCTTCATATGTTTTCCCTTCAACTTCCTGGAGCCCATACACAAAGACTGACCTCACCCTTTCATTCTCCCACTGCATATCACTGTGTATCCCCTCATTCAATTTGATTTCCTCCATTGCAGCTTTCCTTTCTTCAGTTTCACTAGCTAATGTACTTGGGCTCAGTGGCCTGTCATTTTCCCTTCTCGGTTTTCCCTGGGCTCTGCTGTGGTCTGTTAGGGCCTCCACATATAGCTTAGCTCTTTCATTTACTACATTCTCCACTGATTGAGCTTCTACATGCTGTTTTGCTCCTTCTTTCCCTACAGTTCCCTTATTTGTGACTGAGGTAGCCATCTCTGTTGTCAATCCCAAAATGTTCTTTAGTTCTTTAGGCTGTTTCAGATTTTTCAGTTCCTCTTCTAAACTCTGTATCCTGGCCTCTGCTGCTTTGACTTGCACCTCCCACTTCCTGCTTTCCATGTCTATCCTCTCTTCCATTCTCATGCTAAGTTCTTCTAGTTTCTTTTCCCATTCATGTTCCCTTTTTGTGAGCTCTGCTGCCCAATCTTCCTTTGCAGTTTCCTCCTCCTGTCCCTTGGTTTTTCTTGTTGCTCTCTGGCAACCCATTTTTGTTTTATCCTGATTGCCTCAGAGTGGGAAACCTATGTAATTCTGTATGTTAGGTTAGTATTGTGTATGTCAGAGTGTGGGGGGGGGATTTAGAGGAGGAACTGTGGCTATGTGGGAGAGTAGTGGGAAGGGGGAGTGGGAAGGAGAGTGAAGCAAGTGGGTGAGTGGGAGAGGGAGAGGGGGAAGGAGGGAGAGGTGGGGAGGGGGAGGGTGAAAGAGGGAGGGGAGGGATCAGGTGAAGGAGTGAGATGTCGGTGGGGGAGGGGGGGAGTGCATGTGTGAGTCTGGCAATGTGTGTGTGTGTGTGTGTGTGTGTGTGTGTGTGTGTTGCGTGTGTGTTGCGTGTGTGTGTGTGTGTGGGTGTGTGTGTGGGTGTGTGTGGGTGTGTGTGTGTGTGTGTGTGTGTGTGTGTGTGTGTGTGTGTGTGTGTGTGTGTGTGTGTGTGTGTGTGTGTGTGTGTGTGGTGTGTGGGTGGGTGTGGGTGGGTGTGGGTGTGGGAGTGTGGGGGTGTGTGGGGGTGTGTGGGGGTGTGTGGGGGTGTGTGGTGGTGTGTGGTGGTGTGTGGGGGTGTGTGGGGGTGTGTGGGGGTGTGTGTGGGTGTGTGGGGGTGTGTGTGGGTGAGTAGGTGTGCGTGCGCACACTAGGCTACGCTACTCTTTTGAAGATTATAAAAAAATTTTCACAATCAATTCCTTATTAATATACACTAATATATACTATATAATATTAATTGTGTACACTTGTGTTTGTGTGTGTGTGTTTACTAGCTTGTCGTTCTTTGAAAAAGAGGGGGGGGGTCACGTTAACACTTTGTTATTGTTGTTGTTTCACCGGTACTCTCCCGGCCCAGATCTTCGCACACTAGGCTACTTTACTTTTTGAAGATTATAGGATTATTTTTTCTCACTGAATTCCTTATTAATATATACTAATGTTTATTATAATAATTACGGGTGCACACGTGTGTTCGTATGTGCGTACTTGTTTACTAGCTTGTCGCTGTCAGGGGGGGGGGGTTCACTAGGCTACACAACTCTTCTGGAGTTTACCTGGAGATACTTAGATAATTTACTAAACATTATCAGGGTTACCACTATCTATCTCCTGGTACTGAAATAGGGAGAGAGTGATGGTATAGCATACAACCAGCAGGGCGAGACACTGAGACTTTAGACACTAACCAAAATTAACCACAAATAGGCAAGTGATGTCGTCTGCACAACAATGGAGGTTCCTGCTGGTCGGCTGCTATCAACTCCTTCAATTTTGTAACTCCTTCAGGAACTTGATCATGCATTCAAGCTTTTATTTTATTTTTATTTTAAGACTTGGTATTCCCTCTTTTTTCTTTAGTACAGTATTATGGTCATAAGTCTGATGATGTTAGCTACATTCACAACACCAACAGCTGGGGATTGACTAATTTTTTCTTACTTTCAGTATTTACTTAATCACTCTTTTATGACCTTATCACTACACTGCTGTTATAACCAACTAACATATGTATTTGTTAATATTTCAGATCACACCGATAACCCAATTAACTGTTTGGATATTTTGTGTCAACACTGCAGCCAGCAGCCTGATCAGATGACTGCTACCCTCCCTCACTCAGCACTTGTTCAAATTTAAATTGTAAAAATTCTTGATCTTATCACATTATTCGCACTCTTGAAAGCTATTACACTCTTGTAGGTATGTTCACTGATTCACTCACGTACGATGACCGCTAATATCTTAGGACAGCCACTAGAAGGCTATATCCTGGGAGCACTATTCAGCGATACTGCTTCACGTGTGTGTGTGTGTGTGTGTGTGTGTGTGTGTGTGTGTGTGTGTGTGTGTGTGTGTGTGTGTGTGTGTGTGTGTGTGTACTCACCTAGTTGAGGTTGCAGGGGTCGATTCCAAGCTCCTGGCCCCGCCTCTTCACTGGTCGCTACTAGGTCACTCTTCCTGAACCGTGAGCTTTATCATACCTCTGCTTAAAGCTATTATGGATCCTGCCTCCACTACATCGCTTCCCAAACTATTCCACTTCCTGACTACTCTGTGGCTGAAGAAATACTTCCTAACATCCCTGTGATTCATCTGTGTCTTCAACTTCCAACTGTGTCCCCTTGTTGCTGTGTCCCATCTCTGGAACATCCTGTCTTTGTCCACCTTGTCAATTCCTCTCAGTATTTTGTATGTCGTTATCATGTCCCCCTATCTCTCCTGTCCTCCAGTGTCGTCAGGTTGATTTCCCTTAACCTCTCCTCGTAGGACATACCTCTTAGCTCTGGGATTAGTCTTCTTGCAAACCTTTGCACTTTCTCTAGTTTCTTTACGTGCTTGGCTAAGTGTGGGTTCCAAACTGGTGCCGCATACTCCAATATGGGCCTAACGTACACGGTGTACAGGGTCCTGAACGATTCCTTACTGAGATGTCGGAATGCTGTTCTGAGGTTTGCTAGGCGCCCATATGCTGCAGCAGTTATTTGGTTGATGTGTGCTTCAGGAGATGTGCCTGGTGTTATACTCACCCCAAGATCTTTTTTCTTGAGTGAGATTTGTAGTCTCTGGCCCCTAGACTGTACTCCGTCTGCGGTTTTCTTTGCCCTTCCCCAATCTTAATGACTTTGCACTTGGTAGGGTTGAACTCCAGGAGCCAATTGCTGGACCAGGTCTGCAGCCTGTCCAGATCCCTTTGTAGTTCTGCCTGGTCTTCGGTCGAATGAATTCTCCTCATCAACTTTACGTCATCTGCAAACAGGGACACTTCGGAGTCTATTCCTTCCGTTATGTCGTTCACAAATACCAGAAACAGCTCTGGTCCTAGGACTGACCCCTGTGGGACCCCGCTGGTCACAGGGGCCCACTCTGACACCTCGCCACGTACCATGACTCGCTGCTGTCTTCCTGACTAGTATTACCTGATCCATTGTAGTGCCTTCCCTGTTATCCTTGCTTGGTCCCCCAGTTTTTGCACTAATCTCTTGTGTGGAACTATGTCAAACGCCTTCTTGCAGTCCAAGAAAATGCAATCCACCCATCCCTCTGTCTTACTGCTGTCACCATGTCATAGAACTCCAGTAGGTTTGTGACACAGGATTTCCCATCCCTGATAATCTTCTCCATGACTTTGCATACTATACATGTCAGTGACACTGGTCTGTAGTTTAGTGCTTCATGTCTGTCTCCTTTTTTAAAGATTGGGGCCACATATGCTGTCTTCCATGCCTCAGGCAATCTCCCTGTTTCGATAGATGTATTGAATATTGTTGTTAGGGGTACACATAGCACCTCTGCTCCCTCTCTCAGGACCCATGGAGAGATGTTATCCGGCCCCATTGCCTTTGAGGTATCTAGCTCACTCAGAAGCCTCTTCACTTCTTCCTCGGTTGTGTGTACTGTGTCCAGCACTTGGTGGTATACCCCACCTCTCCGTCCCTCTGGAGCCCCTTCTGTCTCCTCTGTGAACACTGCTTTGAATCTCTTGTTGAGTTCCTCAGTGTCTCCTGTGCTCAAAAGGTCTTGGAAATGGATAACTGACGCCTTCAATATTGAAACAGAATCTGGAAGCTACACATCCTGCCCATGCATCTGATAACCATGCTACATTTGAGGCAGAGGGAGCTAGGTTTAGGACTGCAGGAACACTGCCCAAACTTGGCTTCCTATCTGAGAAGAAACCAATGCTTGCAGCTTCCTATCATGTAGCGATGCGAACAACAAAGACAAAGAAACCTCATGACATAGCCGAAAAGCTGATTAAATCTTGTGCCCTAGATATGCCTGAAAATGTACGTGGGAATATAGAAAAACAGAAGATTCAAACCATTCCCCTTTCTAACGACAATTCATTGGCATATTATAGAAATGTCGCAAGATATTTGTCAACAAGTTATTGAACAGATCAAATCTAGCCCAGCAAAAAATTTCTTTGCAACTTGATGAATCTTGTGATGTAGCCAGTTTTTCACATCTTGTTTTTGTCCGTTATGTATGTGGAAAAGAACTAAGAAATTAATTTCTCTTTTTGTGAACCTCTCGAACAAACCACAAAGGCTACTGATATAATACAGAAAATACAAGACTTCTCTGAAAAGAACAATCTCACATGGGACATTGTTGGTTCACTCTGTACTGACCGAGCTCCAGCCATGATGGGAGTGACATCAGTCTTCACTGCACTTGTGAACCAAAAGGCATCCCATGTGATAACACATTGTGTTCTTCACAGACATGCATTAGCTGCAAAAACTTCCTGAAAATCGGAAAATTATTTTGCAGAAAGTTTTTGAGGCTGTTATCATCATTCGGGCCCGAACTTTGAACCACTGTTTGTTCAAAGCTTTTTGTGATGAGATGGGCTCTGAGCATTCCATTCTTTTACTGCATACTGATGTGAGGTGGCTTTCTCGTGGCCTTATTTTAAATCGTGAGTTTGAGCTCCGTACCGAGGAAGAGATTTGTCTTCGTGACCGGAATTCACAGCTGTGTGAAGACTGCTGATCCGAAGTTCATCGCCTGTTTTGGGTAACTCTCAGACATATTTACTCATCTTAACCAAGTCAACAAACAACTCCAGGGAACGTCAGTAACCACTGTGGAAGCAAGTGAAAAGATGACAGCATTGCAGACAAAGCTGGACTTACTGGCACCGAGAGTTCACCAAAGTAACTTAGCAAATTTTCCAAACTTTGATGAGGTCATTAGTGAAAGATCTGGAATGTTACCCGAGATAAATGAAGACATCACAGAACATTTGAAAATCTTGAAGAATCACTTCACTGACTACTTTTCAAAAGACATGATACCAGCAGAGATGGATAATAAGACCTTTTGCCACTGAACTGTCAGAAATGAAAGATGATGACCAAGCATTAGATGAGCTGATTGATCTTCAGTCCTCAGCTACTCTTAGAGAAGAGTTTGAAAAGGTTGGTGTTCATTTTTGGATAAAACTCGCAGATTCATTTCCACTCCTTACTCAGCGCGCCTTCAAGTGCTTGTTCCTTTTGTCACTACATACTTATGTGACTCAGGGTTCTCAAGTTTAGTAGCAATGAAGACAAAGGCCAGGAACCGATTGAAAGCCGATGACGATATGAGAGTAACATTGTTATCAACAGCTTCTCGCATAAACAAACTGATTGACTCAATGACTCAGCAGTGTCCCCACTGATAATGTTTCTGGTATTTCTGTCTGGTTTTATTTTGTGATAAAAATGAACTGTATAATATCTTTAGGCACTGGACAAGCACCTAAAGTCGGTTCCTGACCAGCCGGGCTGTGACTCGTACGTTGGTTTGCGTGCAGCCAGCAGCAACAGCCTGGTTGATCAGGCTCTGATCCACCAGGAGGCCTGGTCACAGACCGGGCCTCGGGGGCGTTGACCCCCGGAACTCTCTCCAGGTAAACTCCAGGTTAGAAAAGAATTACCTGGAGTTTACCTGGAGAGAGTTCCGGGGGTCAACGCCCCCGCGGCCCGGTCTGTGACCAGGCCTCCTGGTGGATCAGAGCCTGATCAACCAGGCTGTTGCTGCTGGCTGCACGCAAACCAACGTACGAGTCACAGCCCTGCTGATCAGGAACCGACTTTAGGTGCTTGTCCAGTGCCAGCTTGAAGACTGCCAGGGGTCTGTTGGTAATCCCCCTTATGTATGCTGGGAGGCAGTTGAACAGTCTCGGGCCCCTGACACTTATTGTATGGTCTCTTAACGTGCTAGTGACACCCCTGCTTTTCATTGGGGGGATGTTGCATCGTCTGCCAAGTCTTTTGCTTTCTTAGCGAGTGATTTTCGTGTGCAAGTTCGGTACTAGTCCCTCTAGGATTTTCCAGGTGTATATGATCATGTATCTCTCCCGCCTGCGTTCCAGGGAATACAGGTTCAGGAACCTCAAGCGCTCCCAGTAATTGAGGTGTTTTATCTCCGTTATGCGCGCCGTGAAGGGTCTCTGTACATTTTCTAGGTCAGCAATTTCACCTGCCTTGAAAGGTGCTGTTAGTGTGCAGCAATATTCCAGCCTAGATAGAACAAGTGACCTGAAGAGTGTCATCATGGGCTTGGCCTCCCTAGTTTTGAAGGTTCTCATTATCCATCCTGTCATTTTTCTAGCAGATGCGATTGATACAATGTTATGGTCCTTGAAGGTAAGATCCTCCGACATGATCACTCCCAGGTCTTTGACGTTGGTGTTTCGCTCTATTTTGTGGCCAGAATTTGTTTTGTACTCTGATGAAGATTTAATTTCCTCGTGTTTACCGTATCTGAGTAATTGAAATTTATTTTTTTTTTTTTGGTGATACGAATGTATATTGCTATTTTTGTACAAAACCTGAATAATTTATTTTTTCTGACCTTGTTTTTCTGTCCCTTTATGATGGCGATAATATTTTGTATGGAAAGGGGGTAAATGGAGAAATACATGAAGCCGAGGGGGTTAATGGTGGAGGAAAAATCAAGAATCCCTGTTCTAGAGCTAAATAAATAGTCTAGCATTTTTACGATACCATCATTAATACTTTTTCCTGGCCTAAAGCCAAACTGGCAAGGACTGAGAATATTTTTTTAGTAACAAATTCATTTATTCGTTTAATCATAATCTTTTCAAAGATGTTCGACAATCCTGACAGGTTAGAAACTGATGATGTAGTTAACATCGTCTGGGTCACCACCTTCATGGACTAGGCTAACTCATGCAAACTTAAGTATATCTCAGAACAGGAGCAACACAAGTAGGAGATACACCCATATGTCTCGCAATGCCTGGAAGTTAAACCTGGCTTTTTTAGGTTGTGAACCCAACGCTCTAGCGAAAGTAGATTACATCGAGTTACAGTACAAAACCTGCGGGTATGGTCCCCTCAAGGGAGGTTCCTTGACGCTGGTGAGGGGCTCTTGATCTAGGGAATTGGATCTGTGCTCCGGTTCCCTGAATTGAGCCTCAATACCTTCCCCCCAACGCGCTGCATAATCCTACGGGTTTAGTATGGTCCAGCGAACTAACTTGAAAACTGAGTATAAAATCTTGCCTTCTTGGTTTCAGTTACAGCCATGCTCAAATTTTGTTTTTTTTCCTATCGAGGATTACATGTGACATCACTGGTTATTGATTCCCATCTTGTCAGCCATACTGGACAGCAAGCAACATATATATTAACTTTCTACGATGGTTATTGCCTGTTTTAGTCAGCAAATATATACTACAGGTTCCCTAATGACTTTGAAAGAAGAAAATGAAAGATTTCTGCGGTAAGGCGGAGACTAAGAGCAAATAGAAGGATTCTCAAGGGAAGTGCCTTGACGTTGCTAAAGGGATCTTGGTCCAGTTATCTGGAGCTATCTTTTCTTTCTTCGGCATTGTAAGGCTCCTATGGATTTAGCACTTCCCAGTGAATTGAATAATGACAACAGTCGTGTGTGTAGCGAGCAGTGACTGACAGGCACTTACTTCACTTACAAATATTTACGATTATACATTGTCTAACTATTAGTTAAACACTTGTCCGTGACTTGTTTGCAATCGTGTTATTACGATTTCGCGAGTCATGCTGGTACAATCAAGGCAAAATTTTGTAGGCTTTAAGATCGTTTCCAGTGTAGGAAGATATCACTCACCACGTAATGACATAAATCTTGAGCTTATCCATTGCGTTTATCAATAAGGGTTTGTGTGGGTTGACGTCCAATATGGCTGACAAGTGTAAATCAGGTGATTTTAGACGTACCCAGCGGTGCGCTGCAGTGGTCGCTCTGGGGACTGTATCTATTATACATACTACACAACTGACATCTTTAATGTGATATTATTTATAATATCTAAATTCGTCGATGGCACAAACTGGGGAGCAAACTGAGAAAGTGGGTTGATTGTCAAAGATTTAATGCAGACTTAGAAATTTTACTGGGGTAAAATCTCTACCGTCGTGTAGTGGTTTTGAAATAAGGCGACTTACTGGAAGTACATCATCCTGATGAACTTCCGTTAACAACTACCCATTGTTTGTGTTACGGTAACCAGTTGTCAACCACACCTCATCTGTTTATATTCTATACTTTTACTCTGATAAGAAACATCGAATAATGAACCTTATATCGAAAGGTTTACTAAAAATCAACGTACATCAGACCTCGCAATAACACAACCAACGGACTCTTATTAGCGGAAGTGCATCAGCAAATGCACTTCAGAACTAGACGTAACAAGAGTCGCTCCCGGCACCGCCTCATTTCTAAATAAACAAGAGACATCCTTAGTGTGTTTTGCTATACATTATCAAAATTTGCCGACGACAAAAACTAAATGCAGTCTGAAAATTTAGTAAACTGGGCTAATAAATGTCAAATAAATCTTGCTGTGGAAAGTGTAAAAACATAAAAAAAAACATACATTTCATAACACAGTTCTTTCTATACTCGTCATCGAAATAACAATCCAGTTTAAGTGGTCAGGCCACTTAACTGTTGGCGGTGGACAGGAAGATAGAGGTATGCCTCTCTGTCTTCCTGTCCACCACCAACCTTTCTTACCTCTCGCTCTTTTCCTATCCACCACCAATCTACTTCACTGTTCCGTCCCACTTTAGTTCTTTCCTTCGTTATTATTATTATTATAGTCGTGGTATTATTGCCTTACAACACTAATTTTCCTGACGTCATATACACTAAAACTATAAAGTGAATGTATCCGTCAGCAGTGTTGTGACTTTCTACATGTTTACTGTATCTGCTTAGCAGTACCAATAAACACTTTATTTAGCTTTTTATAACTGCAACATTCGCTAGTTTCCACTCAGTCTTCCTCAGCAAAATAAATTCTTAAAAATTATGGTTGAAAAGTTTGTGCATAATTTTTATGCCCACTGTATGACCTACAAGGGTTATACAGTGTTATGGTAATAATAATAATAATAATAATAATAATAATAATAATAATAAAAATAATAATAATAATTATAATATAACTTTTATTCGTTCTTGGAACGAGTCTAACAAGTTTTTGTTTTTCTGGCAGTATGTTCGGAGCAGGAGATAAGTTTCTCGGGCGTCCGAGGAAACACAAGTGTGGGTGCCCTCATTCATGCTTTGAATTAAAAACAATCTAATCAGATAAGTGGCCTTGCCCTCGGACTGGGAGAGGTTAAGTGTTGTGAAGTATATTATTTACGAATAACGTTACACTTGGTACGTTGGACTCTCGAATCTACGTGACTCTCCACGAAAGGTTGGTCGCTTTACTATGTTCAAGTTTGTATAATACAAGAGTCATTAAGACATACTATCATCTCTAACCACCACTCAAGGACAAGTTAACCAAATGTAGCTTTTTCTGCATATATGATATCACCTATTTTCGTGACTTTATATATACATACATAAGTACCCGGGGATGGGCCATGGATAAGTAAAACTATCAGCATCTGTGGGCCAAAACTACTCGACCTGCTATTCACAGATACAAGTCTCACAGTATGTGAGCTGAGGTTATTAACTGAACTACGAGCATCCTGCAAAATAATGACTCCCAGTGAACCTTTTGTTTGTATTTTTTGAGTGTGGTTATCCAAACGTCATTATTTTTGAGGATGCTCGTAGTTCAATTAATAGCAACCTCAGCTCGAGTAATTTTGGCCCACTGGGTTTATTCTACACTACCTACCATATCACTCACGCTAGAAAGTTATGGTAGTGTGTAGATTAGTGACCTGACCCACAAGTATTTTTACATATGTAGAGGATGTTCGTTGTATAGAATACACTGCGAGGTTTGGAAGTGTTCCAGCAGTTTACAAGTTTCATTAATTCTTCGTGGACAGTAAATGGCCTCTATATATTTTCCAGTTTTGAGCTCTCTCGCCTGCCTTGAAAGACACTTGAGCACTGAACAATGTACTCGAAATACGAGCACAGTTTGAATAGTACCATCACTGTCCTGGCATCACATGTTCTGTAGGTCCTCATGAACCACTCTTATCTTGGCCTTTGTTGAATTTGCTGTGTGTTTTCTAAACGAAAGATCGTTTGACAATATATTGCAAAGGCTTTCTTTTGATCCTTTCATTTTTTTTGAGCTTGCCTGTCGTTGCTTTGAATCCTGCGTTAGCTTCGAATTCTTCAATTTTTCTATATCTAAGGTTTTAATGTATGACATTAGTGCTACTGGTCTGAAATTTTGTCATTCCACTGCTTTTTTATTTACCTACAGTCATCGATGCATATAGATTCTATACTTATCTCGGAATGGCAGTTTTGGAACAGAACACTCCCTATGTTGTCCTAGGACAGCTCTAATACAATTACCCACTGTAGTCCCCGTGGTTGGTGGAAGAATTAATTTATAGTTAATATTTTACTTTAACTTTCATATTGACTACTTCAAAACTAGCTCACGTTCCACTAAGTATACATGATCCTCTGTGTTTTAGTCCACTAGTTTGGTAATAGAGTTGTGGATGAGTGGAACAAACTCCCGAGTACCGTCATAGAAGCAAAGACCTTGTGTAGCTTTAAAAATAGGTTGGATAAATACACGAGTGGGTGTGGATGGGTGAGTTGAACCTGACTAGCTTGTGCTACCAGATCTGGTGCCGTGCTCCTTCCTTAAGTGGAAGTGACCTGATTAGGTGGTCATTGTTCTAAGCCTGGGGATGGCATGGACCTGCTTCGCATGGGTCAGTAAGCCTGTTGCAGTGTTCCTTCTTATGTTCTTATAACATCCTTATCAAGTGTTTATCATGTAGTAATCTGTATTCGCATAACAGGAAGATGCAGCTTCCCTCTCTGCTGCAAACCCAACACCATCAGAGGATTTAGAACCATCGGTGTACACTACAATGGCATAAGAACGAGACATGAAGTGGTTGAGAAAAAAAGTAGCAACTGTATTTGAGCTTTCACACACGGCAGTGGGGAAGAACAGACATGAACAGTCTGAAACTCCCAGGGGCGGAGAGAAAAGTTAGATGATAGATGAACATATAAATGGGGCATCTGAAGAGAAGTCAAAAGCGAGTGGAGACGAAGAGAAAAGGGATGGAGTATACAGGGGCGGTGAAAAAATAATGAATCTCTACTAACGTCCGTTACTATCCTGTATGTAGAAGGATAATGAAGGTCATGAGAGCGGACAAAATAACGGAGGCAATGGGCATCACGGCGATCGTTCAAGGATGGAACATTCACCTCTGCATATAGGAGGAACAAAAAGCACCTATACACAAACGTAATCTTTGATGATGGATGAGACCAAGTTTAGAAAGAGTTACAGGAGAGGCCACAGAAAGTATCTGGTCGCCATAGTCAAGTTTCGATAAAATAGGGTAGAATGCAGTCGAAGAAGAGTTCGACGATCCGCCCCATGAAAGATGAGCGAGAGTTTTAAGGAGGTTCAGCCGGCTATGACAAGTTGCTTTCAGAGAGGAAATGAGAGTCACAATAAGACCCCGTCCCCCAGAGGAAATGATGAGCATTAAAATCACCTAATAAGAGAAGAGGTGGCGGTAAGAATGAAACCAGAAATACATCTAAAATAAATAATGCTCGAGAAGGAAAAAGATACAAAGAGCAGACTGTATACAACTTGTTCAAGTAGATGTGGGATGCAGTGTAATGCAGCGAAGTATGGACAAAGACATGATTGTGTGGTATACCGGTGCGTACATATGGGGGAGTGCTGAACCCGTAGGAATTATACAGCGCCTGGGGGGGGGGGATATGGAAGGTATTCAGACTCAATTCAGGGAACTGGAGCACAGATCCAATTCCCTAGATCAAGAGCCCCTCACCAGCGTCAAGGAACCTTCCTTGAGGGGACCGGTGCGTACAAGAAGTACATTTTCATTAAAAGTTGCATCGGGAAATGGATCCGATGAATGCAGTAAAATAAACTCGAGATGGGATGGATAACAGTGGAGCGCAATTTAGGCTCTTGAAAACAGACAAATGGGAAAATTGGGAGAGCAACACCTGAAACTCACCCAGATTATCCCTCAGACCTCGAATATTCCAATGTAAATAAATAATGATTTGCGAAGAGAAATATACTGGTAACATGAAGCAGTAGGTGTCTACGGACTAGAAGGGTTAGTAAAGTCTACATGTGGAGGTAGCAGAAAACGAAGTAAGCAGCGAAGGATTGGAACTCTGCGAAGAAATGGGTTTAGGATTTAAAAAAGTGAGGAAGAGGAGTGATGGGCGGTGGATCGGTGTTCATCATCGGTTTTGTCTCAATATATATATATATATATATATATATATATATATATATATATATATATATATATATATATATATATAAGGAAGTTGAGGGTAGTATGACATAAGAGATAGAAGGGGAAGGGTGAGTAAAGACGATCGAGAGGGTAATTGATGACTTCTCTAGGAATTTAAACTGAGAGATTATAGAGGTATGGGTGTTTGTGAGAAACAATCAGGCTGTAGCATTAGGGTTAAAAACAGCAGTTATTACCGGGATACCTCAGGGATATGTTTAAAAGAAAATATTCAAAATAAAGTTGCTAGTAATGGCATATCAATTGATCAACAAACAAAGAGAGATAGTAGAGGGCAACGAGTGACTAGCTCCCTTAAGGTTTACTATACAAATAGTGGGAGTCTAAGAAATAAGATAGATGAGCTAAGATTACTTGCAAGTGTAGGTAATATAGATATTATTGGTATAACAGAGACCTGGTTCAACCTGAAAGATAGAGAAATGCTTTCTGAATGCAACATACAGGGTTATAAACTATTCCACACTGACAGGGTCAGCAGGAAGGGTGGTGGGGTTTACCTGGAGTTTACCTGGAGAGAGTTCCGGGGGTCAGCGCCCCCGCGGCCCGGTCTGTGACCAGGCCTCCTGGTGGATCAGAGCCTGATCAACCAGGCTGTTGCTGCTGGCTGCACGCAAACCAACGTACGAGCCACAGCCCGGCTGATCCGGAACTGACTTTAGGTGCTTGTCCAGTGCCAGCTTGAAGACTGCCAGGGGTCTGTTGGTAATCCCCCTTATGTGTGCTGGGAGGCAGTTGAACAGTCTCGGGCCCCTGACACTTATTGTATGGTCTCTTAACGTGCTAATGACACCCCTGCTTTTCATTGGGGGGATAGTGCATCGTCTGCCAAGTCTTTTGCTTTCGTAGTGAGTGATTTTCGTGTGCAAGTTCGGTACTAGTCCCTCTAGGATTTTCCAGGTGTATGTAATCATGTATCTCTCCCTCCTGCGTTCCAGGGAATACAGGTTTAGGAACCTCAAGCGCTCCCAATAATTGAGGTGTTTTATCTCCGTTATGCGCGCCGTGAAAGTTCTCTGTACATTTTCTAGGTCGGCAATTTCACCTGCCTTGAAAGGTGCTGTTAGTGTGCAGCAATATTCCAGCCTAGATAGAACAAGTGACCTGAAGAGTGTCATCATGGGCTTGGCCTCCCTAGTTTTGAAGGTTCTCATTATCCATCCTGTCATTTTTCTAGCAGATGCGATTGATGCAATGTTATGGTCCTTGAAGGTGAGATCCTCCGACATGATCACTCCCAGGTCTTTGACGTTGGTGATTCGCTCTATTTTGTGGCCAGAATTTGTTTTGTACTCTGATGAAGATTTAATTTCCTCATGTTTACCATATCTGAGTAATTGAAATTTCTCATCGTTGAACTTCATATTGTTTTCTGCAGCCCACTGAAAGATTTGGTTGATGTCCGCCTGGAGCTTTGCAGTGTCTGCAATGGAAGACACTGTCATGCAGATTCGGGTGTCATCTGCAAAGGAAGACACGGTGCTGTGGCTGACATCCTTGTCTATGTCGGATATGAGGATGAGGAACAAGATGGGAGCGAGTACTGTGCCTTGTGGAACAGAGCTTTTCACCGTAGCTGCCTCGGACTTTACTCTGTTGACGACTACTCTCTGTGTTCTGTTAGTGAGGAAATTATAGATCCATCGACCGACTTTTCCTGTTATTCCTTTAGCACGCATTTTGTGCGCTATTACGCCATGGTCACACTTGTCGAAGGCTTTTGCGAAGTCTGTATATATTACATCTGCATTCTTTTTGTCTTCTAGTGCATTTAGGACCTTGTCGTAGTGATCCAATAGTTGAGACAGACAGGAGCGACCTGTTCTAAACCCATGTTGCCCTGGGTTGTGTAACTGATGGGTTTCTAGATGGGTGGTGATCTTGCTTCTTAGGACCCTTTCAAAGATTTTTATGATATGGGATGTTAGTGCTATTGGTCTGTAGTTCTTTGCTGTTGCTTTACTGCCCCCTTTGTGGAGTGGGGCTATGTCTGTTGTTTTTAGTAACTGTGGGACGACCCCCGTGTCCATGCTCCCTCTCCATAGGATGGAAAAGGCTCGTGATAGGGGCTTCTTGCAGTTCTTGATGAACACAGAGTTCCATGAGTCTGGCCCTGGGGCAGAGTGCAAGGGCATGTCATTTATCGCCTGTTCGAAGTCATTTGGCGTCAGGATAACATCGGATAAGCTTGTGTTAATCAAATTTTGTGGCTCTCTCATAAAAAATTCATTTTGATCTTCGACTCTCAGTCTGGTTAGCGGCTTGCTAAAAACTGAGTCATATTGGGACTTGAGTAGCTCACTCATTTCCTTGCTGTCATCTGTGTAGGACCCATCTTGTTTAAGTAGGGGCCCAATACTGGACGTTGTTCTCGATTTTGATTTGGCATAGGAGAAGAAATACTTTGGGTTTCTTTCGATTTCATTTATGGCTTTTAGTTCTTCCCGCGATTCCTGACTCCTAAAGGATTCTTTTAGCTTAAGTTCGATGCTTGCTATTTCTCTGACCAGTGTCTCCCTACGCATTTCAGATATATTGACCTCTTTTAGCCGCTCTGTTATTCTTTTCCGTCGCCTGTAAAGGGAGCGCCTGTCTCTTTCTGTTTTACATCTACTCCTCCTTTTTCTTAGAGGAATAAGCCTTGTGCATACATCGAGTGCCACCGAGTTAATCTGTTCTAAGCATAAGTTGGGGTCTGTGTTGCTTAGTATATCTTCCCAGCTTATATCGGTTAGGACTTGGTTTACTTGGTCCCACTTTATGTTTTTGTTATTGAAGTTGAATTTGGTGAATGCTCCCTCGTGACTAATCTCATTAATGTCGGTCTGGGGCTCCGCGCATACATGACTGAACCTCAATTATGTTGTGATCTGAGTATATTGTTTTTGATATGGTGACATTTCTTATCAGATCATCATTGTTAGTGAAGATGAGGTCTAGTGTATTCTCCAGTCTAGTAGGCTCTATTATTTGCTGGTTTAAATTGAATTTTGTGCAGAGATTTAAAAGCTCGCGTGAGTGCGAGTTTTCATCAGAGCTGCCTCCTGGTGTTATTACTGCAACAATATTATTTGCTATATTCCTCCATTTTAGGTGCCTTAAGTTGAAATCCCCCAGGAGCAAGATGTTGGGTGCAGGAGCTGGAAGGTTTTCCAGACAGTGGTCAATTTTTAACAGCTGTTCCTGGAATTGCTGGGATGTTGCATCTGGAGGCTTGTAGACTACCACAATGACTAGGTTTTGGTTCTCGACCTTTACTGCTAAAACTTCCACTACATCATTTGAGGCATTTAGCAGTTCTGTGCAAACAAGTGACTCTGCAATGTACAGGCCAACCCCCCCCCCCCTTTTGCCTGTTCACTCTGTCACATCTGTATAGGTTGTAACCTGGGATCCATATTTCGTTGTCCAAGTGATCCTTTATGTGGGTCTCAGTGAAAGCCGCGAACATTGCCTTTGCCTCTGCAAGCAGTCCACGGATGAAAGGTATTTTGTTGTTTGTTGCTGGCTTTAGACCCTGTATATTTGCAAAGAAGAATGTTATCGGACTGATGGTATTGTTGGTACTGGGGGGGGATTTTTTTTCCGGCATTAGTATCTGTATCTGTTGGTTTGGAGTGGAGGCCATCGACTGTGGTGATGTATGTCAGAGAAAATTTAAATTGTTTTCTTAGATATAAGATTAGAAACATCGAACACAGAATCTGTTTGGCTACTTTCTCGAGGGACGTGACTAATTAATTTTGGGTGTGATTTATAGGCCCCCAAACCTTGATAGGGAGTGCAGTAAGCTGTTATGGGACGAAATTCATAAGGCATCTAAATATGAAAATGTTGTGATAATGGGAGATTTTAACTTTAGACAAATTGACTGGAACAATATGACAGGAAATCTTGAGTCTAGTGACTTTCTTGATACGGTTCAGGATTGTTTTTTAGAACAGGTTGTGACAGAACCAACTAGAGGAAACAATCTGCTTGACTTGGTTCTTGCCAACAAGGATTCACTAATTAATAATCTTGAGGTTAATGATGAGCTTGGGGAAAGTGATCACAAATAACTTAGTTTCAATATATCATGGAATTACCCAAATAACTGCAATCAAATATCTATCCCAGATTTTCGCTTGGCCGACTTTATGGGACTGAAAAACTACCTGGGTGGGCTAAATTGGGATGTCCTGACTATGGGTCAGGTAGGTGATCTTGGTTGCCAATATGACGTTTTTCAGAGCATAGTTCTAGCTGCCCAGTCAACTTTTGTTCCGAGTAGGAAAATTAGATCTAACAAAAATGATCCCAAATGGATGAACAATAGATTAAAACATCTCATTGGCCAAAAGAGAGGCATATATAGGCGTATCAAAAGAGGGGATGGGCAGTTGAGAAATCAATATATTCAATTAAAGAGAGAAATAAAGAAAGGAATAAGAAAAGCAAAAAGGGATTATGAGGCTAACGTCACAAGGGATTCAAAGACTAACCCAAAAAGGTTCTTTCAGGTATACAGAAGTAAGATTAGAGACAAGATAGGCCCACTTAAGAGTAACTCTGGTCAGATCACTGACAGTGATAAGGATATGTGAGAAATTTTCAGTACCTACTTCCTCTCAGTTTTCACCCAGGAAAATACTAGCGATATTCCTGAAATAATAGATTATGTAGAACAGGATGATAAACTATGCACGATTGCGGTAACTAGTGACATGGTCTTCAGACAAATAGAGAAACTAAAACCTAACAAATTCCCAGGTCCTGATGAACTGTTTGCAATGGTGTTAAAGGAATGTAAAGAGGAACTTAGCATACCTTTGGCTAATCTTTTTAACATATCACTACAAACTGGCATAGTGCCTGATAAGTGGAAAATGGCAAATGTAATACCTATTTACAAGGTAGGTGACAGGTCCTTGGCTTCGAACTGTAGACCAATAAGCCTTACCTCCATAGTGGAGAAATTTATGGAATCAATAATTGCCGAAACAATTCATAGCCATCTTGATAGGCACAGATTGATTAATGAATCTCAACACGGTTTTACAAAGGAGCGTTCCTGTCTTACAAATTTACTAACTTTTTTCACTAAGGTGTTTGAGGAGGTAGATCATGGTAATGAATATGATATTGTGTATATGGACTTCAGTAAGGCATTCAATATAGTTCCACACCAGAGGCTATTGAGGAAACTTAAGGCACACGGAATAGGAGAAATTTTTTCCTGGGTAGAGGCATGGCTGACAAATAGGCAGCAGAGAGTTTGCATAAATGGGGAGAAATCAGAATGGGGGAACGTCACAAGTGGTGTTCCTCAGGGGTCAGTGTTGGGCCCTTTGTTGTTCACAATTTACATAAACGACATATATGAGGGAATAAATAGCGACATAAGCAAATTTGCTGATGACACCAAAATAGGCCGTCCAATTCATTCTAATGAGGACACTAGAGCACTCCAGGATGATTTGAATAGACTGATGCAATGGTCGGAGAAGTGGCAGATGCAGTTTAATGTCGACAAATGCAAAGTTCTAGATGTTGGACAGGTAAATAACCATGCCACATATAAACTAAATAATGTAGATCTTAATACTACTGCTTGCAAAATGGATTTAGGAGTTCTGGTTAGCAGTAATCTAAAACCAAGACAACAGTGCATTAGTGTTCGCAATAAAGTTAGCAGAATTCTTGGCTTCATATCTAGAAGTATAAACAATAGAAGTCCCCAGGCTGTTCTTCAACTATATATATCCTTGGTTAGGCCTCATTTAGAGTATGCTGCTCAGTTCTGGTCACCGTATTACAGAATGGATACAAATGCTCTGGAAAACGTAGAGGAGGATGACAAAGATGATCCCATGTATCAGAAATCTTCCCTATGAGGATAGACTGAGGACCCTGAATCTGCACTCTCTCAAAAGGCGTAGAATTAGGGGAGATATGATCGAGGTGTATAAATGGAAAACAGGAATAAATAAATGGGATGTAAATAGCGTGCTGAAAATTTCCAGCCAAGACAGGACTTGCAGCAGTAGTTTCAAGTTGGAAAAATTCAGATTCAGGAAGGATATAGGAAAGTGCTGGTTTGGTAATGGAGTTGTGGATGAGTGGAACAAACTCCCCAGTACAGTTATTCAGGCTAAAATGTTGTGTAGTTTTAAAAATAGGTTAGATAAATACATGAGTGAGTGTGAGTTGGACCTGACTAGCTTGTGCTGCTGGGTCTGGTGCAGTGCTCCTTCCTTGAGTGGAGGTGACCACACTGGGTGGGTCATTGGGCTAATCCGGGGGGAGTCATTGGGCTAATCTGGAGGGGGGGTCATTGGGCTTTTCCGGGGGGTCATTGGGCTAATCCGGGGGGACATGAACCCGCTCCGCATGGGTCAGTAGGCCTGTTGCAGTGTTCCTTCTTTCTTATGTTCTTAAAGATTGGAGAGACAATATAAGTTACCAAAGAAGGAGAGGATGTGAGATTAGAGTTAACTTGGGAAAAAACTTTGGAGGGGACAGAAGAGGGAACTGTACGAGGGGGAAGATGAACCTCCACACCCATAACAGAGACGGTCAGAGGTAAAGTATTAGGCAGAAAGACCGGAAGGAAAAATGTTTAGGAAGTATAAGGAGGGGTTAAAGGAGATGTGAATTTTGCGGATATTTTAGCCTTTGGAGAAGTAGAGGCGAAGGGAAGGTGTAGTTGTGGGAGGTCTTGTACACATATATACATTCGAGCGAGAAGATGAAGATTCAAGGACAGTTTGAGGTGATGAGGTAGGAACCTCGGAGTCCAGGACTGCAAGAGTTAGAAACAGAGGTGACTGTGGAAGTTGTCATCACAGAGGAGATTTTGGAAGGAGGTACCACCGAGGTTGAAGGGCGCTTAGTAACTCTAGAATAAGAAAGTCGTGAAGTCTCCCTTTGAGGCGGAGATGAGAGACTGCCATGGCATAAGTGAAACCTTCATTCTCTTTGAGACAGCAGATGTCTCGTTCTAAGTACGCTTGGCAACGGCGTGAATAAGCCGGGTGAGCCTTATTACACTTAAGGCAAGAGGGAGGTAGGCGGCAGGATGTATTGGTATGGTCGGCAGCACCACATATTGGGTATTCTGTCGTGGAATTGCAATATTTCGTTGAGTGGCAAAAGCGCCAGCAATTTCTACACTGCTGTGGTGTAGGGATCATCTTCCGGACTTGTAAACGGTGTCCCGCAATATAAACTGAGGACGGAAGTTCTCGGCAGTCAAATTAAAAGAATTACTTGCAGGGGTAGCATCTCCGCTCGTGGGCAGGTAGTACACAAGTGTCCACTTTGAGAACTGGGAGGTCTTGAAGCTCAAGTTGCTCCAGAATGTCAGCATCACATGTTCGGAAATCACGTTGAACAATGGTATAAGGCAGAACTACGGTACCACTGCAAGAATTGAAAGAAATTTGTTTTGGAATGTGACAGGAATATCGTCTTTGGAGGTAAGATGGGAAAGCTTGTGAACTTGGCCAGCATTTTACAACGTGACGATGCGTGCACCACTCTTAAAAGCATGAAATGAAATATTTTGACCAACATGGCACAGCAGTGCCTCGCTGATACTATGATCAGAAAGACAGTCAGAGGGAGATGTCGGTTGCAGAGTGAAAAACTTGGTCCATTGAGTACTTTTAAACGTAGTGTGAGTGTTATGCCAGTCTTTTCTGGGAAGAGCGAGAGGTAGTCAAGGCTGTGTCATCTGTTAATAGTCGTGGTCGCTTAGGTGTGGGACCAGAGGTGGTCCATCCTGAGATGGGCGGGCGATCTGAAATCTTTGCACCATAGAGGGAGAAGCCGGAAGCATGGTCAAAGATGTGCGAAGGTCAGATGTATCAAAGGAGTTAGGTGGAACCTCGGTACCAGGAGCGGGCAATGAAATGTTACCTGCAGAAGGTATCGTGGGTGTTAGAAAGGTCTGATGAATGGTCCGATAATGAGGCAGGGTCGGAAGCGAGCGCCGCAGTAGAAAGGGGTCCAGGAGGAGAAGTATCATGGACTTACGACTCCGTGGTTAGGTCACTTGTCTTATGTTTTTTTCCCCCCAAAAAAAAGGAAAAAGGTAAAAAAACAAAAAAGCTAAGAAAAAAAAGGGGAGGGATGCAGAGGGGTAGTTCCTTGGAGGAATGAAAGGGCCATAAATATCCCCTTTCCCCCGCACTCAAAAGGACCTCAGTGCACCCAGTAGTGCCGATGCGGCATGGAACCCGTGCCAGTATACCAGTAATCCAGGATAGCAACCTCACATCCACCGAGCCACCTCGGTGGACAAAAGAGAAGGCAGTCGGAAACCCGCCGCAAGACATACCACCTTCGGCTACCACCTCCCAGAATCCGACAGGCAGCCTCCAGAGATACACCTGTCACCTGAAAGACATAACAGACCGCCCCCAGGAAGACTAAAGAGGGATTGGAACATCCCCTGACGATCCAGATTCTACGCCAAACTACACCACTACCACCAGGACCTCAACGGAATGGAATGGACGACGATACCCGTCCCCCAACCAAGGAACTCGAATTCCTGAGGGAAGGACCCCAAAGGCCAAAAGCAGGAAAAGGAGGAGAGGGGAGGGATGGGGTAGGGAAGGGGGCATTAGGGGGTAATTAGGTTCGGTCGGAGGAGGAAGAAGACCGAAGGGTCCAATTCCTCAGACCAAAAGCCTCTTCACCACTCCAAGGAGCCTCCTTGAAGAGGGAAAATCTACTATAAGGCAAGCTCCAAATAGCAGCCTTAACCTCAGCATCTGCTCGTTCACTTCACTGGACTCAGACGTGGCCCGGGTACATACAGATTTCCACGTTCTTACGTCGGGTATGGATAACAGAAAGCAAGAGGGGATGGAGGTAATCGAGAGGCGATAAGAAAAGAAACAGAATATTGATGAGAGATAAATAAGAGAGAGGGGAGCAAAGGATGAGATAAATATTTATAAAAACAGTCAGTGAGTGTGGCAGTCGTTAACATTCCAGTGAACATAGACAACAAAAGTTTTCGAATAGACAGCACTGCTTTACTAGTGGTAAAAAAATCAGTTATTGTTGAAAAGATATCCTCAGATACCTCTTCAGGACCTACTTATTTAGCTGCCGCTATCACTGATAACAACTCCAGACCTGATAATACCGTGGGAGTGGGAGGAGGAGGAGGAGGAGGGATGGGGAGGAGAGTAGCAGGAGAGCAATGAACTCTCTCCTTCAATCAAGTAATGGCATTTGTTTACCTCTCGAGTTTCATTTTGGATTCAGAAAAGATAATATATATATATATCAATTCTGAAAACCGTAGTTTTGAGATTGTGTCCAAAATTATTTTCCTTAATGTTACTAGTAAAATGTTTGGACAGTAAAATCATGTTGCTAGTAAAAAAAACACGAAAGAGCAGAGTTCAAACTGCTCATTATCAACAATAACCTGAAAACAAGGATATACCTATGTACGTGGTTCATGATCACTAAAACAAGATTGCTATAGATTAGACTCAAAACAGCAGCCATCGTCTGAGCATCCTGATCATTGCCCAGAACCTGGTATGGATACGAGATAAACACTCCTGGATCTTCTGGCTTACAGGCTGGACAGAAACATACTAGGGCCAGGATCTGCACAACCCAGCGTCCAAGGAGGCAGTGAACCGGGATTAACCCAGGCTGGTTATCAAGACTGTATGGAACTATGCAGGAAAACAGCCGAGACAGAGGATGGAGAAGTAAAAAAAAATAACAAGGATCTTGGAGCAGCCACAATTGACTAAGTATACTAAACAATGAATAACTAAAGTGCAATGAACACTTGTCAGTGCTCAATAATATCCCACAAGGAGACAGAAACAGGAGACTGATTGATCCCAGAAGGGGGTCGAAATATACAGATCAACCAATCTCACGAGTTTGTCTCCATGTGGGTTATTATTGACCATATTAAATAATATGTACTTACACGTAGCAAAGACAACACAATGCTAATTTTCAAAGAGAAATTTACAGTCCAAAATACTTTGAATATACTTTACATTTCTGGTCTTAAAATTACCTAAAAAATATATTACAAAGGACAGAAAAGAGTGATATACTTAGTACTTTAATAAAAAAAATCCAATGAAGAAGAGAAGGGAGACTATGAGTGAATTGTGTTAAAACTAATAACATAAATAAAACTGATACTCAAAACATTGAGAATCATTGAACGCCGAGATTCAATAATGGCATGAAACCCCTAGAAAAGAGGTGCATATATATATATTTTTTTTTTCAACAAGTCGGTCGTCTCCCACCGAGGCAGGGTGACCCAAAAAAGAAAGAAAATCCCCAAAAAGAAAATACTTTCATCATCATTCAACACTTTCACCACACTCACACATTATCACTGCTTTTGCAGAGGTGCTCAGAATACAACAGTTTAGAAGCATATACGTATAAAGATACACAACATATCCCTCCAAACTGCCAATATCCCAAACCACTCCTTTAAAGTGCAGGCATTGTACTTCCCATTTCCAGGACTCAAGTCCGACTATATGAAAATAACCGGTTTCCCTGAATCCCTTCACTAAATATTACCCTGCTCACACTCCAACAGATCGTCAGGTCCCAAGTATCATTCGTCTCCATTCACTCCTATCTAACACGCTCATGCACGCTTGCTGGAAGTCCAAGCCCCTCGCCCACAAAACCTCCTTTACCCCCTCTTTCCAACCCTTTCGAGGACGACCCCTACCCCTCTTTCCTTCCCCTATAGATTTATATGCTTTCCATGTCATTCTACTTTGATCCATTCTCTCTAAATGACCAAACCACCTCAACAATCCCTCTTCTGCCCTCTGACTAATGCTTTTATTAACTCCACACCTTCTCCTAATTTCCACACTCCGAATTTTCTGCATAATATTTACACCACACATTGCCCTTAGACAGGACATCTCCACTGCCTCCAACCGTCTCCTCGCTGCTGCATTTACCACCCAAGCTTCACATCCATATAAGAGTGTTGGTACTACTATACTTTCATACATTCCCTTCTTTGCCTCCATAGATAACGTTTTTTGACTCCACATATACCTCAACGCACCACTCACCTTTTTCCCTCATCAATTCTATGATTAACCTCATCCTTCATAAATCCATCCGCCGACACGTCAACTCCCAAGTATCTGAAAACATTCACTTCTTCCATACTCCTCCTCCCCAATTTGATATCCAATTTTTCTTTATCTAAATCATTTGATACCCTCATCACCTTACTCTTTTCTATGTTCACTTTCAACTTTCTACCTTTACACACATTCTCAAACTCATCCACTAACCTTTGCAATTTTTCTTTAGAATCTCCCATAAGCACAGTATCATCAGCAAAAAGTAACTGTGTCAATTCCCATTTTGAATTTGATTCCCCATAATTTAATCCCACCCCTCTCCCGAACACCCTAGCATTTACTTCTTTTACAACCCCATCTATAAATATATTAAACAACCATGGTGACATTACACATCCCTGTCTAAGACCTACTTTTACCGGGAAGTATTCTCCCTCTCTTCTACACACCCTAACCTGAGCCTCACTATCCTCATAAAAGCTCTTTACAGCATTTAGTAACTTACCACCTATTCCATATACTTGCAACATCTGCCACATTGCTTCCCTATCCACTCTATCATATGCCTTTTCTAAATCCATAAATGCAATAAAAACTTCCCTACCTTTATCTAAATACTGTTCACATATATGCTTCAATGTAAACACTTGATCTACACATCCCCTACCCACTCTGAAGCCTCCTTGCTCATCCGCAATTCTACATTCTGTCTTACCTCTAATTCTTTCAATTATAACCCTACCGTATACTTTTCCTGGTATACTCAGTAAACTTATTCCTCTCTATATAGATTATATATATATATATATATATATATATATATATATATATATATATATATATATATATATATATATGACCAGGTCATTCAATGCAGGGACTGACTGGTCAACGAAGCCCTGAGTTTACTTCCCGTAAACACCAATGAGGAAGACATGACAACGAAGCACCATGAGGAAGATATGGAATGTAGAACAGGCAGGGAGTGAAGAACAAAAAGTGAAGAACAAGCAAGGAGTGGAGAACAGGGAGTGTAGAACAGGGAATGGAGAACACTAAGTGTAGAACAAACAGGGAGTGAAGAACAAGCAAGGAGGGAGTGGACAACAGACAGTGGAGAACAGGGAGTGTAGAACAGGCAAGGAGTAGAGAACAGGCAGGGAGTGGACAAAAAGCAGCGGACAACAGGCAGAGAGTGTAGAACATGCAGGGGATGGAGAACAGGCAGGGGGTGTAGAACAGGCAGGAAGTGTAGAACAGGCAGGGGATGGAGAACATCGAGTATAGAACAGGCAGGGAGTGTAGAACAGGGAGTGTAGAAGAGGCAGGGAGTAGAGAACAGGCAGGGAGTGGAGAACATGCAGGGAGTGTAGAACAGGCAGGAAGTGTAGAACAGGGAGTGGAAGACAGGCAGGGAGTGGAGAACAGGCAGTGGAGAACAGGGAGTGTAGAACAGGCAGGGAGTGGAAAACAGGCAGTGGAGAACAGGGAGTGGAGAACAGGCAGTGGAGGACCGGGAGTGGAGAACAGGCAGTGGAGAACAGGCAGTGGAGAACAGGCAGTGGAGAACAGGCAGTGGAGGACAGGCAGGGAGTGTAGAAAAGGCAGGTGGTGGAGAACAGGCAGTGTAGAACAGGCAGGAAGTGGAGAACAGGCAGTGGAGAACAGTGAAGAACAGAAAGAGGAGAACAGGCAGGGAGTGTAGAACAGGCAGGGAGTGGAAAACAGGCAGTGGAGAACAGGGAGTGGAGAACAGGCAGTAGAGGACAGGCAGTGGAGGACAGGAAGTGGAGAACAGGCAGGGAGTGTAGAAAAGGCCGGTGGTGGAGTACAGGCAGTGGAGAACAGGCAGTGGAGAACAGGCAGTGTAGAACAGGCAGGGAGTGGAGAACAGGCAGGGAGTGGAGAACAGGCAGTGGAGAACAGAGAACAGGCAGGGAGTGTAGAACAGGCAGGGAGTGGAGAACAGGCAGGGAGTGGAGAACAGGCAGTGGAGAACAGGGAGTGTAGAACAGGCAAGCAGTGGAGAACAGGCAGGGAGTGTAGAAAAGGCAGGGGTGGAGAACAGGCAGGGAGCATAGAACATGCAGGGAGTGTAGAACAGGCAGGGAATAGAGAACATGCAGGGAGTGGAGAACAAGCAGGGAGCGTAGAACAGGGAGTGGAGGACAGGGAGTTCAGAACAGGAAGTGAAGAACAGGCAAGGAGTGTGGAACAGACAGGGAGTGTGGAACAGGCAGGGAGTGTAGAACAGGCAGGGAGTGGAGAACATGCAGTGGAGAACAGGGAGTATAGAACAGGCAAAGAGTGGGAAAACAGGCAGTGGAGAACAGGGAGTGTACAACAGGCAGGGAGTGGAAAATAGGCAGGGAGTGTAGAACAGGCAGACAGCGGAGAACAGAGAGAGCGCGGAGAACAGTCAGGGAGTGGAGAACAGGCAGGGAGTGAAGAACACGCAGGGAGCGGTGAACAGGCAGTGGAGAACAGGGAATGTAGAACAGGCAGAGTGGAGAACAGGCAGGGAGTGGAGAACAGGCAGTGGAGAACAGGCAGGGAGTGGCGAACAGGCAGGGAATGGAGAACAGGCAGAGTGGAGAAAAAGCAGGGAGTATAGAACAGGCAGTGGAGAACAGGGAGTGTAGAAAAGGCAGTGGAGAACAGGGAGTGTAGAACAGTGGAAAACAGGCAGTGTAGAACAGGCAGGAAGTGTAGAACAGGGAGTGAGGACAGGCAGGGAGTGTAGAACAGGCAGGGAGTGTAGAACAGGCAGGGAGTGTAGAACAGGCAGGGAGTGTAGAACAGGCAGGGAGTGTAGAACATGCAGGGAGTTTAGAACATGCAGGGAGTGTAGAACATGCAGGGAGTGTAGAACATGCAGTGAGTGTAGAACAGGCAGGGAGTGTAGAACAGGCAGGGAGTGTAGAACAGGCAGGGAGTGTAGAACATGCAGGGAGTGTAGAACATGCAGGGAGTGTAGAACATGCAGGGAGTGTAGAACATGCAGGGAGTGTAGAACAGGCAGGGAGTGTAGAACAGGCAGGGAGTGTAGAACATGCAGGGAGTGTAGAACATGCAGGGAGTGTAGAACAGGCAGGGAGTGTAGAACAGGCAGGGAGTGTAGAACAGGCAGGGAGTGTAGAACAGGCAGGGAGTGTAGAACAGGCAGGGAGTGTAGAACAGGCAGGGAGTGTAAAACATGCAGGGAGTGTAGAACATGCAGGGAGTGTAGAACAGGCAGGGAGTGTAGAACAGGCAGGGAGTGTAGAACAGGCAGGGAGTGTAGAACAGGCAGGGAGTGTAGAACAGGCAGGGAGTGTAGAACAGGCAGGGAGTGTAGAACAGGCAGGGAGTGTAGGACAGGCAGGGAGTGTAGAACATGCAGGGAGTGTAGAACATGGAGTGTAGAACATGCAGGGAGTGTAGAACAGGCAGGGAGTGTAGAACAGGCAGGGAGTGTAGAACATGCAGGGAGTGTAGAACATGCAGGGAGTGTAGAACATGCAGGGAGTGTAGAACATGCAGGGAGTGTAGAACAGGCAGGGAGTGTAGAACAGGCAGGGAGTGTAGAACAGGCAGAAAGTGTAGAACATGCAGGGAGTGTAGAACATGCAGGGAGTGTAGAACATGCTGGGAGTGTAGAACATGCAGGGAGTGTAGAACAGGCAGGGAGTGTAGAACATGCAGGGAGTGTAGAACAGGCAGGGAGTGTAGAACAGGCAGGGGGTGTAGAACATGCAGGGAGTGTAGAACATGCAGGGAGTGTAGAACATGCAGGGAGTGTAGAACAGGCAGGGAGTGTAGAACATGCAGGGGGTGTAGAACAGGCAGGGAGTGAAGAACAGGCAGGGAGTGTAGAACAGGCAGGGAGTGTAGAACAGGCAGGGAGTGTAGAACAGGCAGGGAGTGTAGAACATGCAGGGAGTGGAGAACATGCAGTGGAGAACAGGGAGTATAGAACAGGCAGGGAGTGGGAAAACAGGCAGTGGAGAACAGGGAGTGTACAACAGGCAGGGAGTGGAAAATAGGCAGGGAGTGTAGAACAGGCAGAGAGCGGAGAACAGAGAGAGCGCGGAGAACAGTCAGGGAGTGGAGAACAGGCAGGGAGTGGAGAACACGCAGGGAGCGGTGAACAGGCAGTGGAGAACAGGGAATGTAGAACAGGCAGAGTGGAGAACAGGCAGGGAGTGGAGAACAGGCAGTGGAGAACAGGCAGGGAGTGGCGAACAGGCAGGGAATGGAGAACAGGCAGAGTGGAGAAAAAGCAGGGAGTATAGAACAGGCAGTGGAGAACAGGGAGTGTAGAACAGGCAGTGGAGAACAGGGAGTGTAGAACAGTGGAAAACAGGCAGTGTAGAACAGGCAGGAAGTGTAGAACAGGGAGTGGAGGACAGGCAGGGAGTGTAGAACAGGCAGGGAGTGTAGAACAGGCAGGGAGTGTAGAACAGGCAGGGAGTGTAGAACAGGCAGGGAGTGTAGAACATGCAGGGAGTTTAGAACATGCAGGGAGTGTAGAACATGCAGGGAGTGTAGAACATGCAGTGAGTGTAGAACAGGCAGGGAGTGTAGAACAGGCAGGGAGTGTAGAACAGGCAGGGAGTGTAGAACAGGCAGGGAGTGTAGAACATGCAGGGAGTGTAGAACATGCAGGGAGTGTAGAACAGGCAGGGAGTGTAGAACATGCAGGGAGTGTAGAACATGCAGGGAGTGTAGAACAGGCAGGGAGTGTAGAACAGGCAGGGAGTGTAGAACAGGCAGGGAGTGTAGAACAGGCAGGGAGTGTAGAACAGGCAGGGAGTGTAGAACAGGCAGGGAGTGTAGAACAGGCAGGGAGTGTAGAACAGGCAGGGAGTGTAGAACAGGCAGGGAGTGTAGAACAGGCAGGGAGTGTAGAACAGGCAGGGAGTGTAGAACAGGCAGGGAGTGTAGAACATGCAGGGAGTGTAGAACAGGCAGGGAGTGTAGAACAGGCAGGGAGTGTAGAACATGCAGGGAGTGTAGAACAGGCAGGGAGTGTAGAACAGGCGGGGAGTGTAGAACATGCAGGTAGTGTAGAACAGGCAGGGAGTGTAGAACATGCAGGGAGTGTAGAACAGGCAGGGAGTGTAAACATGCAGGGAGTGTAGAACATGCAGGGAGTGTAGAACATGCAGGGAGTGTAGAACAGACAGGGAGTGTAGAACATGCAGGGAGTGTAGAACAGGCAGGGAGTGTAGAACATGCAGGGAGTGTAGAACAGGCAGGGAGTGTAGAACAGGCAGGGAGTGTAGAACATGCAGGGAGTGTAGAACATGCAGGGAGTGTAGAACAGGCAGGGAGTGTAGAACATGCAGGGAGTGTAGAACATGCAGGGAGTGTAGAACATGCAGGGAGTGTAGAACATGCAGGGAGTGTAGAACAGGCAGGGAGTGTAGAACAGGCAGGGAGTGTAGAACAGGCAGGGAGTGTAGAACATGCAGGGAGTGTAGAACATGCAGGGAGTGTAGAACATGCAGGGAGTGTAGAACATGCAGGGAGTGTAGAACAGGCAGGGAGTGTAGAACAGCAGGGAGTGTAGAACAGGCAGGGAGTGTAGAACAGGCAGGGAGTGTAGAACATGCAGGGAGTGTAGAACATGCAGGGAGTGTAGAACAGGCAGGGAGTGTAGAACAGGCAGGGAGTGTAGAACAGGCAGGGAGTGTAGAACAGGCAGGGAGTGTAGAACAGGCAGGGAGTGTAGAACAGGCAGGGAGTGTAGAACATGCAGGGAGTGTAGAACAGGCAGAGAGTGTAGAACAGGGGAGTGTAGAACAGGGAGTGTAGAACAGGCAGGGAGTGTAGAACAGGCAGGGAGTGTAGAACAGGCAGGGAGTGTAGAACATGCAGGGAGTGTAGAACAGGGCAGGGAGTGTAGAACATGCAGGGAGTGTAGAACATGCAGGGAGTGTAGAACAGGCAGGGAGTGTAGAACATGCAGGGAGTGTAGAACAGGCAGGGAGTGTAGAACATGCAGGGAGTGTAGAACAGGCAGGGAGTGTAGAACATGCAGGGAGTGTAGAACAGGCAGGGAGTGTAGAACAGGCAGGGAGTGTAGAACATGCAGGGAGTGTAGAACATGCAGGGAGTGTAGAACATGCAGGGAGTGTAGAACATGCAGGGAGTGTAGAACAGGCAGGGAGTGTAGAACAGGCAGGGAGTGTAGAACAGGCAGGGAGTGTAGAACAGGCAGGGAGTGTAGAACAGGCAGGGAGTGTAGAACATGCAGGGAGTGTAGAACAGGCAGGGAGTGTAGAACAGGCAGGGAGTGTAGAACAGCAGGGAGTGTAGAACAGGCAGGGAGTGTAGAACATGCAGGGAGTGTAGAACAGGCAGGGAGTGTAGAACATGCAGGGAGTGTACAACATGCAGGGAGTGTAGAACATGTAGAACAGGGGAGTGTAGAACATGCAGGGAGTGTAGAACATGCAGGGAGTGTAGAACATGCAGGGAGTGTAGAACATGCAGGGAGTGTAGAACATGCAGGGAGTGTAGAACAGGCAGGGAGTGTAGAACATGCAGGGAGTGTAGAACATGCAGGGAGTGTAGAACATGCAGGGAGTGTAGAACATGCAGGGAGTGTAGAACATGCAGGGAGTGTAGAACATGCAGGGAGTGTAGAACATGCAGGGAGTGTAGAACATGCAGGGAGTGTAGAACATGCAGGGAGTGTAGAACAGGCAGGGAGTGTAGAACAGGCAGGGAGTGTAGAACAGGCAGGGAGTGTGGAACATGCAGGGAGTGTAGAACATGCAGGGAGTGTAGAACAGGCAGGGAGTGTAGAACAGGCAGGGAGTGTAGAACATGCAGGGAGTGTAGAACATGCAGGGAGTGTAGAACAGGCAGGGAGTGTAGAACAGGCAGGGAGTGTAGAACAGGCAGGGAGTGTAGGACAGGCAGGGAGTGTAGAACATGCAGGGAGTGTAGAACATGCAGGGAGTGTAGAACATGCAGGGAGTGTAGAATATGCAGGGAGTGTAGAACAGGCAGGGAGTGTAGAACAGGCAAGGAGTGTAGAATATGCAGGGAGTGTAGAACAGGCAGGGAGTGTAGAACAGGCAGGGGGTGTAGAACATGCAGGGAGTGTAGAACATGCAGGGAGTGTAGAACATGCAGGGAGTGTAGAACATGCAGGGAGTGTAGAACATGCAGGGAGTGTAGAACATGCAGGGAGTGTAGAACATGCAGGGAGTGTAGAACATGCAGGGAGTGTAGAACATGCAGGGAGTGTAGAACATGCAGGGAGTGTAGAACATGCAGGGGGTGTAGAACAGGCAGGGAGTGTAGAACAGGCAGAGAGTGTAGAACAGGCAGGGAGTGTAGAACAGGCAGGGAGTGTAGAACAGGCAGGGAGTGTAGAACAGGCAGGGAGTGTAGAACAGGCAGGGAGTGTAGAACAGGCAGGGAGTGTAGAACAGGCAGGGAGTGTAGAACAGGCAGGGAGTGTAGAACAGGCAGGGAGTGTAGAACATGCAGGGAGTGTAGAACATGCAGGGAGTGTAGAACATGCAGGGAGTGTAGAACAGGCAGGGAGTGTAGAACAGGCAGGGAGTGTAGAACAGGCAGGGAGTGTAGAACAGGCAGGGAGTGTAGAACAGGCAGGGAGTGTAGAACATGCAGGGAGTGTAGAACATGCAGGGAGTGTAGAACATGCAGGGAGTGTAGAACATGCAGGGAGTGTAGAACATGCAGGGAGTGTAGAACAGGCAGGGAGTGTAGAACAGGCAGGGAGTGTAGAACAGGCAGGGAGTGTAGAACATGCAGGGAGTGTAGAACATGCAGGGAGTGTAGAACATGCAGGGAGTGTAGAACAGGCAGGGAGTGTAGAACATGCAGGGAGTGTAGAACAGGCAGGGAGTGTAGAACAGGCAGGGAGTGTAGAACAGGCAGGGAGTGTAGAACAGGCAGGGAGTGTAGAACAGGCAGGGAGTGTAGAACAGGCAGGGAGTGTAGAACAGGCAGGGAGTGTAGAACAGGCAGGGAGTGTAGAACAGGCAGGGAGTGTAGAACATGCAGGGAGTGTAGAACAGGCAGGGAGTGTAGAACATGCAGGGAGTGTAGAACAGGCAGGGAGTGTAGAACATGCAGGGAGTGTAGAACATGCAGGGAGTGTAGAACATGCAGGGAGTGTAGAACAGGCAGGGAGTGTAGAACATGCAGGGAGTGTAGAACATGCAGGGAGTGTAGAACATGCAGGGAGTGTAGAACAGGCAGGGAGTGTAGAACAGGCAGGGAGTGTAGAACAGGCAGGGAGTGTAGAACAGGCAGGGAGTGTAGAACAGGGGAGTGTAGAACATGCAGGGAGTGTAGAACATGCAGGGAGTGTAGAACATGCAGGGAGTGTAGAACATGCAGGGAGTGTAGAACAGGCAGGGAGTGTAGAACAGGCAGGGAGTGTAGAACAGGCAGGGAGTGTAGAACAGGCAGGGAGTGTAGAACAGGCAGGGGGTGTAGAACATGCAGGGAGTGTAGAACATGCAGGGAGTGTAGAACATGCAGGGAGTGTAGAACATGCAGGGAGTGTAGAACAGGCAGGGAGTGTAGAACAGGCAGGGAGTGTAGAACAGGCAGGGAGTGTAGAACAGGCAGGGAGTGTAGAACAGGCAGGGAGTGTAGAACAGGCAGGGAGTGTAGAACAGGCAGGGAGTGTAGAACAGGCAGGGAGTGTAGAACATGCAGGGAGTGTAGAACATGCAGGGAGTGTAGAACATGCAGGGAGTGTAGAACATGCAGGGAGTGTAGAACAGGCAGGGAGTGTAGAACAGGCAGGGAGTGTAGAACATGCAGGGAGTGTAGAACAGGCAGGGAGTGTAGAACATGCAGGGAGTGTAGAACAGGCAGGGAGTGTAGAACATGCAGGGAGTGTAGAACAGGCAGGGAGTGTAGAACATGCAGGGAGTGTAGAACATGCAGGGAGTGTAGAACATGCAGGGAGTGTAGAACAGGCAGGGAGTGTAGAACATGCAGGGAGTGTAGAACAGGCAGGGAGTGTAGAACAGGCAGGGAGTGTAGAACAGGCAGGGAGTGTAGAACAGGCAGGGAGTGTAGAACATGCAGGGAGTGTAGAACAGGCAGGGAGTGTAGAACAGGCAGGGAGTGTAGAACAGGCAGGGAGTGTAGAACAGGCAGGGAGTGTAGAACAGGCAGGGAGTGTAGAACAGGCAGGGAGTGTAGAACAGGCAGGGAGTGTAGAACATGCAGGGAGTGTAGAACATGCAGGGAGTGTAGAACATGCAGGGAGTGTAGAACAGGCAGGGAGTGTAGAACAGGCAGGGAGTGTAGAACAGGCAGGGAGTGTAGAACAGGCAGGGAGTGTAGAACAGGCAGGGAGTGTAGAACATGCAGGGAGTGTAGAACATGCAGGGAGTGTAGAACATGCAGGGAGTGTAGAACATGCAGGGAGTGTAGAACATGCAGGGAGTGTAGAACATGCAGGGAGTGTAGAACATGCAGGGAGTGTAGAACATGCAGGGAGTGTAGAACAGGCAGGGAGTGTAGAACAGGCAGGGAGTGTAGAACATGCAGGGAGTGTAGAACATGCAGGCAGGGAGTGTAGAACAGGCAGGGAGTGTAGAACAGGCAGGGAGTGTAGAACAGGCAGGGAGTGTAGAACAGGCAGGGAGTGTAGAACAGGCAGGGAGTGTAGAACAGGCAGGGAGTGTAGAACAGGCAGGGAGTGTAGAACAGGCAGGGAGTGTAGAACATGCAGGGAGTGTAGAACATGCAGGGAGTGTAGAACATGCAGGGAGTGTAGAACAGGCAGGGAGTGTAGAACAGGCAGGGAGTGTAGAACAGGCAGGGAGTGTAGAACAGGCAGGGAGTGTAGAACAGGCAGGGAGTGTAGAACAGGCAGGGAGTGTAGAACATGCAGGGAGTGTAGAACATGTAGAACAGGCAGAGTGTAGAACATGCAGGGAGTGTAGAACAGGCAGGGAGTGTAGAACATGCAGGGAGTGTAGAACAGGCAGGGAGTGTAGAACATGCAGGGAGTGTAGAACAGGCAGGGAGTGTAGAACAGGCAGGGAGTGTCGAGTGTAGAACATGCAGGGAGTGTAGAACATGCAGGGAGTGTAGAACAGGCAGGGAGTGTAGAACATGCAGGGAGTGTAGAACAGGCAGGGAGTGTAGAACAGGCAGGGAGTGTAGAACAGGCAGGGAGTGTAGAACAGGCAGGGAGTGTAGAACAGGCAGGGAGTGTAGAACAGGCAGGGAGTGTAGAACATGCAGGGAGTGTAGAACAGGCAGGGAGTGTAGAACAGGCAGGGAGTGTAGAACATGCAGGGAGTGTAGAACATGCAGGGAGTGTAGAACATGCAGGGAGTGTAGAACATGCAGGGAGTGTAGAACATGCAGGGAGTGTAGAACATGCAGGGAGTGTAGAACATGCAGGGAGTGTAGAACATGCAGGGAGTGTAGAACATGCAGGGAGTGTAGAACAGGCAGGGAGTGTAGAACAGGCAGGGAGTGTAGAACATGCAGGGAGTGTAGAACATGCAGGGAGTGTAGAACATGCAGGGAGTGTAGAACATGCAGGGAGTGTAGAACAGGCAGGGAGTGTAGAACAGGCAGGGAGTGTAGAACATGCAGGGAGTGTAGAACATGCAGGGAGTGTAGAACAGGCAGGGAGTGTAGAACATGCAGGGAGTGTAGAACATGCAGGGAGTGTAGAACAGGCAGGGAGTGTAGAACAGGCAGGGAGTGTAGAACAGGCAGGGAGTGTAGAACATGCAGGGAGTGTAGAACATGCAGGGAGTGTAGAACATGCAGGGAGTGTAGAACCTGCAGTGTAGAACAGGCAGTGAGTGTAGAACAGGCATGGAGTGTAGAACAGGCAGGGAGTGTAGAACAGGCAGGAAGTGTAGAACAGGCAGGGAGTGTAGAACAGGCAGGGAGTGTAGAACAGGGGAGTGTAGAACATGCAGGGAGTGTAGAACATGCAGGGAGTGTAGAACAGGCAGGGAGTGTAGAACATGCAGGGAGTGTAGAACAGGCAGGGAGTGTAGAACAGGCAGGGAGTGTAGAACAGGCAGGGAGTGTAGAACAGGCAGGGAGTGTAGAACAGGCAGGGAGTGTAGAACATGCAGGGAGTGTAGAACAGGCAGGGAGTGTAGAACAGGCAAGGAGTGTAGAACAGGCAGGGACTGTAGAACAGGCAGGGAGTGTAGAACAGGGAGTGTAGAACAGGGAGTGTAGAACATGCAGGGAGTGTAGAACAGGGAGTGTAGAACAGGCAGGGAGTGTAGAACATGCAGGGAGTGTAGAACAGGCAGGGAGTGTAGAACATGCAGGGAGTGTAGAACAGGCAGGGAGTGTAGAACATGCAGGGAGTGTAGAACAGGCAGGGAGTGTAGAACATGCAGGGAGTGTAGAACATGCAGGGAGTGTAGAACATGCAGGGAGTGTAGAACAGGCAGGGAGTGTAGAACAGGCAGGGAGTGTAGAACAGGCAGGGAGTGTAGAACAGGCAGGGAGTGTAGAACAGGCAGGGAGTGTAGAACAGGCAGGGAGTGTAGAACAGGCAGGGAGTGTAGAACAGGCAGGCAGGGAGTGTAGAACAGGCAGGGAGTGTAGAACAGGCAGGGAGTGCAGTACAGGCAGGGAGTGCAGAACATGCAGGGAGTGTAGAACATGCAGG
Source organism: Cherax quadricarinatus (assembly GCF_038502225.1). Lineage (NCBI taxonomy): Eukaryota > Metazoa > Arthropoda > Malacostraca > Decapoda > Parastacidae > Cherax > Cherax quadricarinatus. Next base: position 32,589,974 of record NC_091292.1, on the reverse strand, counting down.
GAGTGTAGAACATGCAGGGAGTGTAGAACAGCAGGGAGTGTAGAACAGGCAGGGAGTGTAGAACAGGCAGGGAGTGTAGAACATGCAGGGAGTGTAGAACATGCAGGGAGTGTAGAACATGCAGGGAGTGTAGAACATGCAGGGAGTGTAGAACATGCAGGGAGTGTAGAACATGCAGGGAGTGTAGAACATGCAGGGAGTGTAGAACATGCAGGGAGTGTAGAACATGCAGGGAGTGTAGAACAGGCAGGGAGTGTAGAACATGCAGGGAGTGTAGAACATGCAGGGAGTGTAGAACATGCAGGGAGTGTAGAACATGCAGGGAGTGTAGAACATGCAGGGAGTGTAGAACAGGCAGGGAGTGTAGAACAGGCAGGGAGTGTAGAACATGCAGGGAGTGTAGAACAGGCAGGGAGTGTAGAACAGGCAGGGAGTGTAGAACAGGCAGGGAGTGTAGAACAGGCAGGGAGTGTAGAACATGCAGGGAGTGTAGAACAGGCAGGGAGTGTAGAACAGGCAGGGAGTGTAGAACATGCAGGGAGTGTAGAACAGGCAGGGAGTGTAGAACAGGCAGGGAGTGTAGAATATGCAGGGAGTGTAGAACAGGCAGGGAGTGTAGAACATGGGGAGTGTAGAACAGGGGGTGTAAACATGCAGGGAGTGTAGAACATGCAGGGAGTGTAGAACATGCAGGGAGTGTAGAACATGCAGGGAGTGTAGAACATGCAGGGAGTGTAGAACAGGCAGGGAGTGTAGAACATGCAGGGAGTGTAGAACAGGCAGGGAGTGTAGAACATGCAGGGAGTGTAGAACATGCAGGGAGTGTAGAACATGCAGGGAGTGTAGAACATGCAGGGAGTGTAGAACATGCAGGGAGTGTAGAACAGGCAGGGAGTGTAGAACAGGCAGGGAGTGTAGAACAGGCAGGGAGTGTAGAACAGGCAGGGAGTGTAGAACAGGCAGGGAGTGTAGAACAGGCAGGGAGTGTAGAACAGGCAGGGAGTGTAGAACAGGCAGGGAGTGTAGAACAGGCAGGGAGTGTAGAACAGGGGAGTGTAGAACAGGCAGGGAGTGTAGAACAGGCAGGGAGTGTAGAACATGCAGGGAGTGTAGAACATGCAGGGAGTGTAGAACAGGCAGGGAGTGTAGAACAGGGAGTGTAGAACAGGCAGGGAGTGTAGAACAGGGGAGTGTAGAACAGGCAGGGAGTGTAGAACAGGCAGGGAGTGTAGAACAGGCAGGGAGTGTAGAACATGCAGGGAGGAGTGTAGAACATGCAGGGAGTGTAGAACAGGCAGGGAGTGTAGAACAGGCAGGGAGTGTAGAACAGGCAGGGAGTGTAGAACAGGCAGGGAGTGTAGAACATGCAGGGAGTGTAGAACATGCAGGGAGTGTAGAACATGCAGGGAGTGCAGAACATGCAGGGAGTGTGTAGAACATGCAGGGAGTGTAGAACATGCAGGGAGTGTGGAGAACAGGCAGGGAGTGTAGAACAGGCAGGGAGTGTAGAACAGGCAGGGAGTGTAGAACAGGCAGGGCGTGTAGAACAGGCATGTAGTGTAGAACAGGCAGGGAGTGTAGAACAGGCAGGGAGTGTAGAACAGGCAGGGAGTGTAGAACAGGCAGGAAGTGTAGAACAGGCAGGGAGTGTAGAACAGGCAGGGAGTGTAGAACAGGGAGTGTAGAACAGGCAAGGAGTGTAGAACATGCAGGGAGTGTAGAACAGGCAGGGAGTGTAGAACATGCAGGGAGTGTAGAACATGCAGGGAGTGTAGAACATGCAGGGAGTGTAGAACAGGCAGGGAGTGTAGAACATGCAGGGAGTGTAGAACAGGCAGGGAGTGTAGAACATGCAGGGAGTGTAGAACAGGCAGGGAGTGTAGAACAGGCAGGGAGTGTAGAACATGCAGGGAGTGTAGAACATGCAGGGAGTGTAGAACATGCAGGGAGTGTAGAACAGGCAGGGAGTGTAGAACAGAGGGAGTGTAGAACAGGCAGGGAGTGTAGAACAGGCAGGGAGTGTAGAACATGCAGGGAGTGTAGAACATGCAGGGAGTGGGAGTAGAACAGGCAGGGAGTGTAGAACAGGCAGAGAGTGTAGAACAGGCAGGGAGTGTAGAACAGGCAGGGAGTGTAGAACAGGCAGAGAGTGTAGAACAGGCAGGGAGTGTAGAACATGCAGGGAGTGTAGAACATGCAGGGAGTGTAGAACAGCAGGGAGTGTAGAACATGCAGGGGGTGTAGAACAGGCAGGGAGTGTAGAACAGGCAGGGAGTGTAGAACAGGCAGGGAGTGTAGAACAGGCAGGGAGTGGCGAACAGGCAGGGAGTGTAGAACAGGCAGGGAGTGTGGAACGGGCAGGGAGTGTAGAACAGGCAGGGAGTGTAGAACTGGCAGGGAGTGTAGAACATGCAGGGAGTGTAGAACAGGCAGGGAGTGTAGAACATGCAGGGAGTGTAGAACATGCAGGGAGTGTAGAACATGCAGGGAGTGTAGAACAGGCAGGGAGTGTAGAACATGCAGGGAGTGTAGAACAGGCAGGGAGTGTAGAACATGCAGGGAGTGTAGAACAGGCAGGGAGTGTAGAACATGCAGGGAGTGTAGAACAGGCAGGGAGTGTAGAACATGCAGGGAGTGTAGAACATGCAGGGAGTGTAGAACATGCAGGGAGTGTAGAACAGGCAGGGAGTGTAGAACAGGCAGGGAGTGTAGAACAGGCAGGGAGTGTAGAACAGGCAGGGAGTGTAGAACAGGCAGGGAGTGTAGAACAGGCAGGGAGTGTAGAACAGGCAGGGAGTGTAGAACATGCAGGGAGTGTAGAACATGCAGGGAGTGTAGAACATGCAGGGAGTGTAGAACAGGCAGGGAGTGTAGAACAGGCAGGGAGTGTAGAACAGGCAGGGAGTGTAGAACAGGCAGGGAGTGTAGAACATGCAGGGAGTGTAGAACATGCAGGGAGTGTAGAACATGCAGGGAGTGTAGAACATGCAGGGAGTGTAGAACATGCAGGGAGTGTAGAACATGCAGGGAGTGTAGAACATGCAGGGAGTGTAGAACATGCAGGGAGTGTAGAACATGCAGGGAGTGTAGAACATGCAGGGAGTGTAGAACAGGCAGGGAGTGTAGAACATGCAGGGAGTGTAGAACATGCAGGGAGTGTAGAACATGCAGGGAGTGTAGAACAGGCAGGGAGTGTAGAACAGGCAGGGAGTGTAGAACATGCAGGGAGTGTAGAACATGCAGGGAGTGTAGAACATGCAGGGAGTGTAGAACAGGCAGGGAGTGTAGAACAGGCAGGGAGTGTAGAACAGGCAGGGAGTGTAGAACAGGCAGGGAGTGTAGAACAGGCAGGGAGTGTAGAACAGGCAGGGAGTGTAGAACAGGCAGGGAGTGTAGAACAGGCAGGGAGTGTAGAACTGGCAGGGAGTGTAGAACATGTAGAACAGGGGGAGTGTAGAACAGGCAGGGAGTGTAGAACATGCAGTGAGTGTAGAACTGGCAGGGAGTGTAGAACAGGCAGGGAGTGTAGAACATGCAGGGAGTGTAGAACAGGCAGGGAGTGTAGAACATGCAAGGAGTGTAGAACAGGCAGGGAGTGTAGAACATGCAGGGAGTGTAGAACAGGCAGGGAGTGTAGAACATGCAGGGAGTGTAGAACATGCAGGGAGTGTAGAACAGGCAGGGAGTGTAGAACAGGCAGGGAGTGTAGAACAGGCAGGGAGTGGAGAACAGGCAGGCAGAGTGTAGAACAGGCAGGTAGTGTAGAACATGCAGGGAGTGTAGAACAGCAGGGAGTGTAGAACAGGGGAGTGTAGAACAGGCAGGGAGTGTGGAACATGCAGGGAGTGTAGAACATGCAGGGAGTGTAGAACAGGCAGGGAGTGTAGAACAGGCAGGGAGTGTAGAACATGCAGGGAGTGTAGAACATGCAGGGAGTGTAGAACAGGCAGGGAGTGTAGAACAGGCAGGGAGTGTAGAACATGCAGGGAGTGTAGAACATGCAGGGAGTGTAGAACATGCAGGGAGTGTAGAACAGGCAGGGAGTGTAGAACAGGCAGGGAGTGTAGAACAGGCAGGGAGTGTAGAACAGGCAGGGAGTGTAGAACAGGCAGGGAGTGTAGAACATGCAGGGAGTGTAGAACATGCAGGGAGTGTAGAACATGCAGGGAGTGCAGAACATGCAGGGAGTGTAGAACATGCAGGGAGTGTAGAACATGCAGGGAGTGTAAAACATGCAGGGAGTGTAGAACATGCAGGGAGTGTAGAACAGGCAGGGAGTGTAGAACATGCAGGGAGTGTAGAACATGCAGGGAGTGTAGAACAGGCAGGGAGTGTAGAACAGGCAGGGAGTGTAGAACAGGCAGGGAGTGTAGAACATGCAGGGAGTGTAGAACATGCAGGGAGTGTAGAACATGCAGGGAGTGTAGAACATGCAGGGAGTGTAGAACAGGCAGGGAGTGTAGAACAGGCAGGGTAGTGTAGAACAGGGGAGTGTAGAACAGGGAGTGTAGAACATGCAGGGAGTGTAGAACAGGCAGGGAGTGTAGAACAGGCAGGGAGTGTAGAACAGGCAGGGAGTGTAGAACATGCAGGGAGTGTAGAACATGCAGGGAGTGTAGAACAGGCAGGGAGTGTAGAACATGCAGGGGGTGTAGAACAGGCAGGGAGTGTAGAACAGGCAGGGAGTGTAGAACAGGCAGGGAGTGTAGAACAGGCAGGGAGTGTAGAACAGGCAGGGAGTGTAGAACATGCAGGGAGTGTAGAACAGGCAGGGAGTGTAGAACAGGCAGGGAGTGTAGAACAGGCAGGGAGTGTAGAACAGGCAGGGAGTGTAGAACAGGCAGGGAGTGTAGAACGGGCAGGGAGTGTAGAACATGCAGGGAGTGTAGAACGGGCAGGGAGTGTAGAACAGGCAGGGAGTGTAGAACATGCAGGGAGTGTAGAACAGGCAGGGAGTGTAGAACATGCAGGGAGTGTAGAACAGGCAGGGAGTGTAGAACATGCAGGGAGTGTAGAACATGCAGGGAGTGTAGAACATGCAGGGAGTGTAGAACAGGCAGGGAGTGTAGAACATGCAGGGAGTGTAGAACAGGCAGAGAGTGTAGAACAGGCAGGGAGTGTAGAACAGGCAGGGAGTGTAGAACAGGCAGGGAGTGTAGAACAGGCAGGGAGTGTGGAACATGCAGGGAGTGTAGAACATGCAGGGAGTGTAGAACAGGCAGGGAGTGTAGAACAGGCAGGGAGTGTAGAACATGCAGGGAGTGTAGAACATGCAGGGAGTGTAGAACATGCAGGGAGTGTAGAACAGGCAGGGAGTGTAGAACAGGCAGGGAGTGTAGAACATGCAGGGAGTGTAGAACATGCAGGGAGTGTAGAACATGCAGGGAGTGTAGAACATGCAGGGAGTGTAGAACAGGCAGGGAGTGTAGAACAGGCAGGGAGTGTAGAACAGGCAGGGAGTGTAGAACATGCAGGGAGTGTAGAACATGCAGGGAGTGTAGAACATGCAGGGAGTGTAGAACATGCAGGGAGTGTAGAACAGGCAGGGAGTGTAGAACAGGCAGGGAGTGTAGAACAGGCAGGGAGTGTAGAACAGGCAGGGAGTGTAGAACAGGCAGGGAGTGTAGAACAGGCAGGGAGTGTAGAACAGGCAGGGAGTGTAGAACATGCAGGGAGTGTAGAACATGCAGGGAGTGTAGAACAGGCAGGGAGTGTAGAACAGGCAGGGAGTGTAGAACAGGCAGGGAGTGTAGAACAGGCAGGGAGTGTAGAACAGGCAGGGAGTGTAGAACAGGCAGGGAGTGTAGAACAGGCAGGGAGTGTAGAACATGCAGGGAGTGTAGAACATGCAGGGAGTGTAGAACAGGCAGGGAGTGTAGAACAGGCAGGGAGTGTAGAACAGGCAGGGAGTGTAGAATATGCAGGGAGTGTAGAACAGGCAGGGAGTGTAGAACAGGCAAGGAGTGTAGAATATGCAGGGAGTGTAGAACAGGCAGGGAGTGTAGAACAGGCAGGGGGTGTAGAACATGCAGGGAGTGTAGAACATGCAGGGAGTGTAGAACATGCAGGGAGTGTAGAACATGCAGGGAGTGTAGAACATGCAGGGAGTGTAGAACAGGCAGGGAGTGTAGAACATGCAGGGAGTGTAGAACATGCAGGGAGTGTAGAACATGCAGGGAGTGTAGAACATGCAGGGAGTGAAGAACAGGCAGGGAGTGTAGAACATGCAGGGGGTGTAGAACAGGCAGGGAGTGTAGAACAGGCAGGGAGTGTAGAACATGCAGGGAGTGTAGAACATGCAGGGAGTGTAGAACAGGCAGGGAGTGTAGAACAGGCAGGGAGTGTAGAACAGGCAGGGAGTGTAGAACAGGCAGGGAGTGTAGAACAGGCAGGGAGTGTAGAACAGGCAGGGAGTGTAGAACAGGCAGGGAGTGTAGAACAGGCAGGGAGTGTAGAACATGCAGGGAGTGTAGAACATGCAGGGAGTGTAGAACAGGCAGGGAGTGTAGAGCAGGCAGGGAGTGTAGAACGGGCAGGGAGAGTAGAACGGGCAGGGAGTGTAGAACGGGCAGGGAGTGTAGAACATGCAGGGAGTGTAGAACAGGCAGGGAGTGTAGAACAGGCAGGGAGTGTAGAACAGGCAGGGAGTGTAGAACATGCAGGAAGTGTAGAACAGGCAGGGAGTGTAGAACAGGCAGGGAGTGTGGAACATGCAGGGAGTGTAGAACATGCAGGGAGTGTAGAACAGGCAGGGAGTGTAGAACAGGCAGGGAGTGTAGAACATGCAGGGAGTGTAGAACAGGCAGGGAGTGTAGAACAGGCAGGGAGTGTAGAACATGCAGGGAGTGTAGAACATGCAGGGAGTGTAGAACATGCAGGGAGTGTAGAACATGCAGGGAGTGTAGAACAGGCAGGGAGTGTAGAACAGGCAGGAAGTGTAGAACAGGCAGGGAGTGTAGAACAGGCAGGGAGTGTAGAACATGCAGGGAGTGTAGAACATGCAGGGAGTGTAGAACATGCAGGGAGTGTAGAACATGCAGGGAGTGTAGAACATGCAGGGAGTGCAGAACATGCAGGGAGTGTAGAACATGCAGGGAGTGTAGAACATGCAGGGAGTGTAAAACATGCAGGGAGTGTAGAACATGCAGGGAGTGTAGAACAGGCAGGGAGTGTAGAAGAAGCAGGGAGTGTAGAACATGCAGGGAGTGTAGAATATGCAGGGAGTGTAGAACAGGCAGGGAGTGTAGAACAGGCAGGGAGTGCAGAACATGCAGGGAGTGCAGAACATGCAGGGAGTGTAGAACAGGCAGGGAGTGTAGAACAGGCAGGGAGTGTAGAACAGGCAGGGAGTGTAGGACAGGCAGGGAGTGTAGAACATGCAGGGAGTGTAGAACATGCAGGGAGTGTAGAACAGGCAGGGAGTGTAGAACATGCAGGGAGTGTAGAAAAGGCAGGGAGTGTAAACATGCAGGGAGTGTAGAACATGCAGGGAGTGTAGAACATGCAGGGAGTGTATAACAGACAGGGAGTGTAGAACATGCAGGGAGTGTAGAACAGGCAGGGAGTGTAGAACATGCAGGGAGTGTAGAACAGGCAGGGAGTGTAGAACAGGCAGGGAGTGTAGAACATGCAGGGAGTGTAGAACATGCAGGGAGTGTAGAACATGCAGGGAGTGTAGAACATGCAGGGAGTGTAGAACAGGCAGGGAGTGTAGAACAGGCAGAAAGTGTAGAACATGTAGGGAGTGTAGAACATGCAGGGAGTGTAGAACATGCTGGGAGTGTAGAACATGCTGGGAGTGTAGAACATGCAGGGAGTGTAGAACAGGCAGGGAGTGTAGAACAGGCAGGGAGTGTAGAACAGGCAGGGAGTGTAGAACAGGCAGGGAGTGTAGAACAGGCAGGGGGTGTAGAACATGCAGGGAGTGTAGAACATGCAGGGAGTGTAGAACATGCAGGGAGTGTAGAACAAGCAGGGAGTGTAGAACATGCAGGGGGTGTAGAACAGGCAGGGAGTGTAGAACAGGCAGGGAGTGTAGAACATGCGGAGAGTGTAGAACAGGCAGGGAGTGTAGAACAGGCAGGGAGTGTAGAACATGCAGGGAGTGTAGAACAGGCAGGGAGTGTAGAACAGGCAGGGAGTGTAGAACAGGCAGGGAGTGTAGAACGGGCAGGGAGTGTAGAACATGCAGGGAGTGTAGAACGGGCAGGGAGTGTAGAACATGCAGGGAGTGTAGAACGGGCAGGGAGTGTAGAACAGGCAGGGAGTGTAGAACATGCAGGGAGTGTAGAACAGGCAGGGAGTGTAGAACATGCAAGGAGTGTAGAACAGGCAGGGAGTGTAGAACATGCAGGGAGTGTAGAACAGGCAGGGAGTGTAGAACATGCAGGGAGTGTAGAACATGCAGGGAGTGTAGAACATGCAGGGAGTGTAGAACATGCAGGGAGTGTAGAACAGGCAGGGAGTGTAGAACAGGCAGGGAGTGTAGAACATGCAGGGAGTGTAGAACAGGCAGGGAGTGTAGAACATGCAGGGAGTGTAGAACAGGCAGGGAGTGTAGAACATGCAGGGAGTGTAGAACATGCAGGGAGTGTAGAACAGGCAGGGAGTGTAGAACAGGCAGGGAGTGTAGAACATGCAGGGAGTGTAGAACATGCAGGGAGTGTAGAACATGCAGGGAGTGTAGAACATGCAGGGAGTGTAGAACATGCAGGGAGTGTAGAACATGCAGGGAGTGTAGAACAGGCAGGGAGTGTAGAACAGGCAGGGGGTGTAGAACATGCAGGGAGTGTAGAACATGCAGGGAGTGTAGAACATGCAGGGAGTGTAGAACATGCAGGGAGTGTAGAACAGGCAGGGAGTGTAGAACAGGCAGGGAGTGTAGAACGTGCAGGGAGTGTAGAACATGCAGGGAGTGTAGAACATGCAGGGAGTGTAGAACATGCAGGGAGTGTAGAACATGCAGGGGGTGTAGAACAGGCAGGGAGTGTAGAACAGGCAGGGAGTGTAGAACAGGCAGGGAGTGTAGAACAGGCAGGGAGTGTAGAACAGGCAGGGAGTGTAGAACAGGCAGGGAGTGTAGAACAGGCAGGGAGTGTAGAACAGGCAGGGAGTGTAGAACATGCAGGGAGTGTAGAACATGCAGGGAGTGTAGAACAGGCAGGGAGTGTAGAACAGGCAGGGAGTGTAGAACAGGCAGGGAGTGTAGAACAGGCAGGGAGTGTAGAACAGGCAGGGAGTGTAGAACAGGCAGGGAGTGTAGAACATGCAGGGAGTGTAGAACATGCAGGGAGTGTAGAACAGGCAGGGAGTGTAGAACAGGCAGGGAGTGTAGAACAGGCAGGGAGTGTAGAATATGCAGGGAGTGTAGAACAGGCAGGGAGTGTAGAACAGGCAAGGAGTGTAGAATATGCAGGGAGTGTAGAACAGGCAGGGAGTGTAGAACAGGCAGGGTGTGAACACATGCAGGGTGTGTAGAACATGCAGGGAGTGTAGAACATGCAGGGAGTGTAGAACATGCAGGGAGTGTAGAACATGCAGGGAGTGTAGAACAGGCAGGGAGTGTAGAACATGCAGGGAGTGTAGAACATGCAGGGAGTGTAGAACATGCAGGGAGTGTAGAACATGCAGGGAGTGTAGAACATGCAGGGAGTGTAGAACATGCAGGGAGTGAAGAACAGGCAGGGAGTGTAGAACATGCAGGGGGTGTAGAACATGCAGGGAGTGTAGAACATGCAGGGAGTGTAGAACATGCAGGGAGTGTAGAACATGCAGGGAGTGCAGAACATGCAGGGAGTGTAGAACATGCAGGGAGTGTAGAACATGCAGGGAGTGTAAAACATGCAGGGAGTGTAGAACATGCAGGGAGTGTAGAACAGGCAGGGAGTGTAGAAGAAGCAGGGAGTGTAGAACATGCAGGGAGTGTAGAATATGCAGGGAGTGTAGAACAGGCAGGGAGTGTAGAACAGGCAGGGAGTGCAGAACATGCAGGGAGTGTAGAACAGGCAGGGAGTGTAGAACAGGCAGGGAGTGTAGAACACGCAGGGAGTGTAGAACAGGCAGGGAGTGTAGAACATGCAGGGAGTGTAGAACATGCAGGGAGTGTAGAACAGGCAGGGAGTGTAGAACAGGCAGGGAGTGTAGAACAGGCAGGGAGTGTAAACATGCAGGGAGTGTAGAACATGCAGGGAGTGTAGAACATGCAGGGAGTGTATAACAGACAGGGAGTGTAGAACATGCAGGGAGTGTAGAACAGGCAGGGAGTGTAGAACATGCAGGGAGTGTAGAACAGGCAGGGAGTGTAGAACAGGCAGGGAGTGTAGAACATGCAGGGAGTGTAGAACATGCAGGGAGTGTAGAACATGCAGGGAGTGTAGAACAGGCAGGGAGTGTAGAACAGGCAGGGAGTGTAGAACAGGCAGAAAGTGTAGAACATGCAGGGAGTGTAGAACATGCAGGGAGTGTAGAACATGCTGGGAGTGTAGAACATGCTGGGAGTGTAGAACATGCAGGGAGTGTAGAACAGGCAGGGAGTGTAGAACAGGCAGGGAGTGTAGAACAGGCAGGGAGTGTAGAACAGGCAGGGAGTGTAGAACAGGCAGGGGGTGTAGAACATGCAGGGAGTGTAGAACATGCAGGGAGTGTAGAACATGCAGGGAGTGTAGAACAGGCAGGGAGTGTAGAACATGCAGGGGGTGTAGAACAGGCAGGGAGTGTAGAACAGGCAGGGAGTGTAGAACAGGCAGGGAGTGTAGAACAGGCAGGGAGTGTAGAACAGGCAGGGAGTGTAGAACATGCAGGGAGTGTAGAACAGGCAGGGAGTGTAGAACAGGCAGGGAGTGTAGAACAGGCAGGGAGTGTAGAACGGGCAGGGAGTGTAGAACATGCAGGGAGTGTAGAACGGGCAGGGAGTGTAGAACATGCAGGGAGTGTAGAACGGGCAGGGAGTGTAGAACGGGCAGGGAGTGTAGAACAGGCAGGGAGTGTAGAACATGCAGGGAGTGTAGAACAGGCAGGGAGTGTAGAACATGCAAGGAGTGTAGATCAGGCAGGGAGTGTAGAACATGCAGGGAGTGTAGAACAGGCAGGGAGTGTAGAACATGCAGGGAGTGTAGAACAGGCAGGGAGTGTAGAACATGCAGGGAGTGTAGAACAGGCAGGGAGTGTAGAACATGCAGGGAGTGTAGAACAGGCAGAGAGTGTAGAACAGGCAGGGAGTGTAGAACTGGCAGGGAGTGTAGAACAGGCAGGGAGTGTAGAACAGGCAGGGAGTGTAGAACAGGCAGGGAGTGTAGAACATGCAGGGAGTGTAGAACATGCAGGGAGTGTAGAACAGGCAGGGAGTGTAGAACAGGCAGGGAGTGTAGAACGGGCAGGGAGTGTAGAACGGGCAGGGAGTGTAGAACGGGCAGGGAGTGTAGAACATGCAGGGAGTGTAGAACAGGCAGGGAGTGTAGAACAGGCAGGGAGTGTAGAACAGGCAGGGAGTGTAGAACAGGCAGGGAGTGTAGAACATGCACGGAGTGTAGATCAGGCAGGGAGTGTGGAACATGCAGGGAGTGTAGAACATGCAGGGAGTGTAGAACAGGCAGGGAGTGTAGAACAGGCAGGGAGTGTAGAACATGCAGGGAGTGTAGAACAGGCAGGGAGTGTAGAACATGCAGGGAGTGTAGAACAGGCAGGGAGTGTAGAACAGGCAGGGAGTGTAGAACATGCAGGGAGTGTAGAACATGCAGGGAGTGTAGAACATGCAGGGAGTGTAGAACATGCAGGGAGTGTAGAACAGGCAGGGAGTGTAGAACAGGCAGGGAGTGTAGAACAGGCAGGGAGTGTAGAACAGGCAGGGAGTGTAGAACATGCAGGGAGTGTAGAACAGGCAGGGAGTGTAGAACAGGCTGGGAGTGTAGAACATGCAGGGAGTGTAGAACATGCAGGGAGTGTAGAACAGGCAGGGAGTGTAGAACAGGCAGGGAGTGTAGAACATGGAGTGTAGAACAGGCAGGGAGTGTAGAACAGGCAGGGAGTGTAGAACAGGCAGGGAGTGTGGAACATGCAGGGAGTGTAGAACATGCAGGGAGTGTAGAACATGCAGGGAGTGTAGAACAGGCAGGGAGTGTAGAACATGCAGGGAGTGTAGAACAGGCAGGGAGTGTAGAACAGGCAGGGAGTGTAGAACATGCAGGGAGTGTAGAACAGGCAGGGAGTGTAGAACATGCAGGGAGTGTAGAACAGGCAGGGAGTGTAGAACATGCAGGGAGTGTAGAACAGGCAGGGAGTGTAGAACATGCAGGGAGTGTAGAACATGCAGGGAGTGTAGAACAGGCAGGGAGTGTAGAACGTGCAGGGAGTGTAGAACATGCAGGGAGTGTAGGACAGGCAGGGAGTGTAGAACATGCAAGGAGTGTAGAACATGCAAGGAGTGTAGAACAGGCAGGGAGTGTAGAACATGCAGGGAGTGTAGAACAGGCAGGGAGTGTAGAACAGGCAGGGAGTGTAGAACAGGCAGGGAGTGTAGAACAGGCAGGGAGTGTAGAACAGGCAGGGAGTGTAGAACAGGCAGGGAGTGTAGAACAGGCAGGGAGTGTAGAACATGCAGGGAGTGTAGAACAGGCAGGGAGTGTAGAACAGGCAGGGAGTGTAGAACAGGCAGGTTTTGCCAGTGTTAAGTGTAAGTTTATTGGCTGTCATCCAAGTCGATATTTTGAGCAGCTCCTCGTTAACAATGGTGTTAAGAGAATGGGTTTCAGGTGTTGGGATCCTCGGTGCTTGATGGACTGCACAGGTTTCAATATAATACATCTGAAAAACGATTACTAAAAACCGAAGGCTTTGAATACAGTATTGGAAATACTTTCACGGATCTAACCACTAATTATTTGCCAAAAATAAAATAAACTTATACTGACTTTTCTAGTTGCCTTCTAGCAATACCTAGTGTGCGTCCTAATTAATTTTCATCAACTGCCACTAACTGTGTGGTATTCTTACAATGGCTTTTATTATTGTCTGACGCATGTTGATTGCAATTTCTTAACACTGGAAAGCTGTATAGCCCTTGTGGCTTAGCGCTTCTTTTTGATTATAATAATAATAACACTGGAAATCATTTACCAGGTATTTGTCCAGTTTATCCGTGTTTACTGTTCAAGTAATCAATTTTCAAGTTCTTTTAATACACATGGTCGTCTATATAAGTATTCTAAAAGTTAAGGTACATCAGAGCTTTTGCTCTGATGTCAGATAAATATTAAAGAAATCGAGGAAACAAAAAAGTCCAAACTTTCTACGGAAGCTATAATAGTTGTCAATTGTTTTAGTGTCAACATCAAGGGAGAGTGTTTGTAGATGAATGGTTCAGAGAACCGACATGTTGATAAATTAGACACATGTGCAACTCTTGGGTATCTTTATTGAGGAAACGTTTCGCCACACAGTGGCTTCATCAGTCCAAACGTAGGAGAAACTTGAAGAACAGGAGGAGAATGAGGTAATCAGTCCCTCAACCTTGAGTCGATGTGTTCAGTCCATCAATCTTGAATAGAATACGGCATATCAGCGGAGAAGCAGCTTATAAACCGTATGGCAGGAGAGATGCAGCAGTCATAGGTGGTGTCACATTTGTTCAATGTGGAAGTAGGTCGTGCCCAAGAATTAGGCAAGTGAAGAATTCCTAAGTATTAAGATCCCAAGAAGTCGCAGTGTCTGACAGATTTGTAGATGAATGGTTCAGAGAACCGACATGTTGATAAATACGTTTGGACTGATGAAGCCACTGTGTGGCGAAACGTTTCCTCAATAAAGATACCCAAGAGTTGCACATGTGTCTAATTTATCAACATGTCGGTTCTCTGAACCATTCATCTACAAATCTGTCAGACACTGCAACTTCTTGGGATCTCAAAGTTACCTACAAAAGAAATGTTCACTTTTATAAAGAGCAAAGACCCACCTGTAGAAGGACCTCTCAAGGGTTTCCACGACGGCATGACTTAGTCTCTGAATACAACTCTTCTGTGGTTGTTCAGGCACCTTCTCCACAGCTTCCTCCATTTTGACGGTGTCTTCGATCATTTCAAGTGATATGCACAACACAATGTCTACCAACAGATGCTTAACACTTTCATAAACTACAGCACATTCGACTGCACTTCAAGTGAGCAGTGAAGGCAACTTAATGTCACACTTTACAGAACGCACTGAACATTCTTGAACCAGAGACCAACAATACAAGGCATTAAGTGTGTTTTAGTGGACGAGGGACATCTCAATGGGACAATCAGTAAGTAAAGTATGTCCGTGATCTGCATTACGAACCTTGATTATCTTGTATCTTCTTAGTTCTTATCACATGCAGACAGATTAGGTCAGCCATTAAGAGAAAAAACACAAGCGAATACACTAATGACGTTGTGCTTACAACTTTAGCAATAACTTTTAACATACCTATCCTCCTAGATACCAAACACATTAAAAATAATGCAAATAATACAATATGAAGTTGATCAACAGCTTCAGTATGATATGAAGATGACTGATGTACGAGCATGTTTCAAGCCGAAATATTAATTTTAACGTTTTTAACGTATATATTCCCGCAAATAATTAACACTCCACGATTGTCATGTGTCACTCCTCTCTCTCAGTAATGAATGAACAAAAGAGCTGTCTAAGGTTATTATATATAATATAGAACACCTACTATCCTTATTTATTCCAACAGTTGGACTCTTCTGTTATGAAGATTCTGATAACAGATATGGCCACATTTAAGATCAAAGTTTCAAATTAGAGCGATAATTTTTTTTAGACGAACTAATCACTGACCTCTGACGTGAATAAACAGATAATAAATATTGATAAAATTTGGGTATTGATTTTTTATAAAGCAATTATGTATTTGACTGGTTATTTTACTTGTACATGCACTCTGCACGGTTACTTATATATGCACTTTGCCCCAGGCCCAGGCTCATGGAATACAGTGTTCATCAAGAACTGCAAGAAGCCCCTGTCACGTGCGTTCAGCATTCTATGGAGAGGGAGCATGGACACAGGGGTCGTCCCACACTCACTAAAAACAACAGACATAGCCCCATTCAACAAAGGTGGCAGTAAAGCAATTGCAGATAACTACAAACCATGTAATAACTACAGACCATATAAAAATCTTTGAAAGGGTTCTAAAAAGCAAGATCGCCACCCATCTAGATACCCATCAATTAAACAACCCAGGGCAACACGGGTTTAGAGCAGGTCTCTTCTGCCTGTCCCAGCTACTGGACCACTATGGCAAGGTCCTGGATGCTGTAGAGGATAAACAAAATGCAGATGTGGCATACATAGACTCTGCGAAAGCCTTCGACAAGTGCGACCACGATGTAATAGCGCACAAAATGCGTGATAAAGGAATAACAGGAAAAGTTGGTAGATGGATCTATAACTTCCTAACAAATAGAACACAAAAAGTAAAGGAAAATAAAGTCTGAGGCAGCTACAGTGAAAAGCTCTGTTTCCACCATCCTGTTCCTCATCCTCACATCCGAGACAGAAATGTAAGCCATGGCTCAATGTCTCCCTTTGCGGATGACACCCGAATTACCATAATAGTGTCCTCCATCGATGACACCACAACACTCCAAGCGGACATAAACCAAATCTTCAAATGGGCCGCTGAAAACAATATGAAGTTCAATGAATAGAAATTTCAACTACTCAAATATGGAAAACTTGAGGAAATTAAAACTGTATCAAGGTATACAACAAATTCTAACCACACAATAGAGCGAAAAAGTAATGTGAAGGACCTGGGAGTGATAATGTCGGAGGATCTCACCTTCAAAGACCACAACAATCATTCTACCTCATCTGCTAGAAAAATAATAGGATAGATAATGAGAACCTTCAGAACTAGGGACGCCAAGCCCATGATGATTCTCTTCAAATCGCTTGTTCTCCCTAGGTTGGAAAACTGCTCTACACTAACTGCCCCCTTCAAGGCAGGCGAAATTGCTGACCTGGAGAGTGTACAGGGAACTTTCACGGCACACACAAGTACGATAAAGCACCTAAATTACTGGGAACGGTCGAAGTCCCTTGATTTGTATTTCCTGGAACGCAGGGGAGAAAGATACATGATAATATGCACTTGGAAAATCCTAGAGGGATTAGTACCAAACTTGCACACGAAAATCACTCCCTACGAAAGCAAAAGACTCGACAGGAGATGCAACATTCCCCCAATGAAAAGCAGGGGCGCCACAAGTATACTAAGAGGCAACACAATAAGTGTCAGGGGCCTAAGACTGTTCAACTGCCTCCCAGCATACATAAGGGGAATTACCAATAGACCCCTGGCTGTCTTCAAGAAGGCGCTGGACAGGCACCTAAAGGGACCCTTTCATTTTTCTCAGCTCGAACGAAAAAATATTCGAAAAAATTCACAAATTGAGTTAATCTTATAGAAAAATAGTTTAACTCTCTGGCAACACACTGGTACAAGAATCATTGTTCTACGACATTCCTACAAGGAATATGGTCACTCTCTTGAACACTATGTGCTTAATTGTCCACTTATTGAGGAATACAGAGACAGACAGTATAATAACCTATGTGACATGTCAAGGTTTCTTATTAATGAAAATAAGATACCAGATATACTAAGCAAATTTCCTAAATTTGCTTGTAGCAGATAAGTGAACTATAGACATGTAGATATAAATCCATATGTATTCCTGTTAACCCTTTGGGGCCTAGTTCCTAGGCCTTTTGTGTATCCATATGCTCTTGCGATACCGTCCACAGGATGGATATGGGGTGCAAAATAAACTAGCCACTTCGGTGGCAAAATCTAAATCTCTACCAGGAATTATGGTCATTTAAAACACGTGAAGTAAAAGGACACAAGTGCAACTAATGTGACATTTTATTGTGGCAACGTTTCGCTCTCCAGGAACTTTATCAAGCAATTACAAACAATACATGGACACAGAGGGTATATATAGGCTCAGAGTGAGGTGCAATACTAGTGGTAGTGGTAGTGGTAGTAGTAGTAGTAGTAGTAGTAGTAGTAGTAGTAGTAGTAGTAGTAGTAGAAGTAGTGACAAAAGTTGTAGTAGTAGTAGTAATACAATATGGTAGAGCAATTAAATCGTACATGAGTAAAAGGATATAAAAGCTATTACTTGGGTAACATAAAAATAGGTAGGAGAAATATAGACTGGATAGAGGCAGCCTGTTTCAGTGTTCACTCTCTGTAATGTGCTTTGTGTAGTATAACAGGAGAGACTATGTGATGGCAGGGTTTACTGTTTTTAGGAGGATTCTTGCTAAGACTTCAGAGATGGTGAAGCTGCCGTTGTTTTGTTTAATTGTATTCGAAACAGCAATCAGTGCTGATTCAAGGCACTTGCGTCTGCGGAAATTAGTTTCTTTGATCACTAATTGGGCGTCCCTGAATTTCATGAGATGATTGGTGGAATTTCGGTGTTGTACACAGGCGTTGTTCAAGTTGTGATGAATGGTTTTGAAAACCGACAAGTTGAAGAATTGAGACACTTATGCAACACATGGGAATCTTTATTGAAGAAACGTTTCGCCACACAGTGGCTTCATCAGTCCAATACAAAGTAGAAATGGGTAAGGAGAGTAGAAGTATGAGGTAATCAGTCCCTCAACCTGGATTCGATGTGTTCAGTCCATCACTCTTGTAGTAAGTGCAGCATAGGGCCAGAGAGGTGGCTTATATACTGCGGTGAGATGAGTTGAAGCAGGAGGAGGCGGGATCTTAGTGGGACCTGCCACTAATGTAAGTAGGTCATCGTCCAAAGGTTTGGGCAAGCGTTGAAGTCTTTGTACCAAGATTCCATGATGTTGCAGTGTCTGACAGATGTGATGAATGGTTTTGAAAACCGACAAGTTGAAGAATTGAGACACTTATGCAACACATGGGAATCTTTATTGAAGAAACGTTTCGCCACACAGTGGCTTCATCAGTCCAATACAAAGTAGAAATGGGTAAGGAGAGTAGAAGTATGAGGTAATCAGTCCCTCAACCTGGATTCGATGTGTTCAGTCCATCACTCTTGTAGTAAGTGCAGCATAGGGCCAGAGAGGTGGCTTATATACTGCGGTGAGATGAGTTGAAGCAGGAGGAGGCGGGATCTTAGTGGGACCTGCCACTAATGTAAGTAGGTCATCGTCCAAAGGTTTGGGCAAGCGTTGAAGTCTTTGTACCAAGATTCCATGATGTTGCAGTGTCTGACAGATGTGATGAATGGTTTTGAAAACCGACAAGTTGAAGAATTGAGACACTTATGCAACACATGGGAATCTTTATTGAAGAAACGTTTCGCCACACAGTGGCTTCATCAGTCCAATACAAAGTAGAAATGGGTAAGGAGAGTAGAAGTATGAGGTAATCAGTCCCTCAACCTGGATTCGATGTGTTCAGTCCATCACTCTTGTAGTAAGTGCAGCATAGGGCCAGAGAGGTGGCTTATATACTGCGGTGAGATGAGTTGAAGCAGGAGGAGGCGGGATCTTAGTGGGACCTGCCACTAATGTAAGTAGGTCATCGTCCAAAGGTTTGGGCAAGCGTTGAAGTCTTTGTACCAAGATTCCATGATGTTGCAGTGTCTGACAGATGTGATGAATGGTTTTGAAAACCGACAAGTTGAAGAATTGAGACACTTATGCAACACATGGGAATCTTTATTGAAGAAACGTTTCGCCACACAGTGGCTTCATTAGTCCAATACAAAGTAGAAATGGGTAAGGAGAGTAGAAGTATGAGGTAATCAGTCCCTCAACCTGGATTCGATGTGTTCAGTCCATCACTCTTGTAGTAAGTGCAGCATAGGGCCAGAGAGGTGGCTTATATACTGCGGTGAGATGAGTTGAAGCAGGAGGAGGCGGGATCTTAGTGGGACCTGCCACTAATGTAAGTAGGTCATCGTCCAAAGGTTTGGGCAAGCGTTGAAGTCTTTGTACCAAGATTCCATGATG
>NC_091292.1:32568652-32570872 GCF_038502225.1 Cherax quadricarinatus | reverse complement strand
ATTGACATTAAGAGGGACATTAAAAAGGGGATAAGAAAAGCTAAAAGGAACTATGAAATTAAAGTTGCTAGGGATTCTAAAACTAAATCAAAAAGTTTTTTCCAGGTCTATAGAACAAAAGTTAGAGATAAGATAGGTCCCCTTAAAAATAACTATGGGCACCTTACTGACAAAGAGAATGAAATGTGCTTGATTTTAAATAATTATTTTCTCTCAGTTTTTACACAGGAAGACACTAACAATATTCCAGTAATTAATTTTTACAGTGGGCTAGAAGAAGATAAATTATGTAACATCACAGTCACTAGTGAGATGGTTGTGAAGCAGATAGACAGACTGAAGCAAAATAAGTCGCCGGGTCCTGATGAGGTTTTTTCAAGGGTTCTTAAGGAATGCAAAATGGAACTCTGTGAACCATTAACTAATATTTTTAATTTATCTCTTCAAACAGGTGTAGTGTCTGATATGTGGAAGATGGCTAATGTAACTCCTATTTTTAAACAGGGGACAAGTCGTTACCGTCAAATTACCGCCCAATAAGCCTGACCTCAATTGTAGGCAAATTACTAGAGTCAATTATAGCTGAGATTATAAGAAGCCATCTCGATAAGCATAGCTTGATTAATGATACTCAGCATGGATTCACAAGAGGCCGGTCTTGTCTAACTAATTTATTAACTTTCTTCAGTAAAGCTTTTGAGGCTGTTGACCACAATAAAGAATTTGATATTATTTACTTAGATTTTAGTAAGGCTTTTGATAGAGTTCCGCACCATAGACTTTTAAAGAAAGTGGCAGCTCATGGCATTGGGGGAAAAGTGCTCTCGTGGATCGAGTCATGGCTCACTGACAGGAAGCAGAGAGTGTCCATAAATGGGGTTAAATCCGAGTGAGGATCTGTAACAAGTGGCGTTCCACAGGGATCAGTCTTGGGCCCGTTGTTGTTTATAATATATATCAATGATCTTGATGAAGGAATTACTAGTGATATGAGCAAATTCGCCGATGACACAAAGATAGGTAGGATAATTGATTCAAACGTAGATGTTATGGAACTTCAGGAGGATTTAAACAAACTCTATTCTTGGTCAGAAAAGTGGCAGATGCAGTTCAATGTAGATAAATGCAAGGTTCTGAAGCTTGGGAGTGCCCATAACCCTAGTACTTATAAGTTAAATGATGTAGAACTTAGCCATACAGATTGCGAAAAGAACTTGGGGGTTATGGTGAGCAGCAACCTTAAACCAAGACACCAATGCCTAAGCGTACGTAATAAGGCAAATAGATTACTGGGATTTATATCAAGAAGTGTAAGCAACAGAAGTCCAGAGGTCATACTGCAGCTTTATACATTATTAGTAAGGCCTCACCTAGATTATGCAGCTCAGTTCTGGTCTCCGTATTACAAAATGGACATAAATTCGTTAGAAAACATTCAGCGTAGGATGACTAAATTAATACATAGCATTAGAAATCTTCCTTATGAAGAAAGATTGAAGACTCTTAAGTTACATTCACTTGTTAGACGAAGAATGAGGGGAAACCTGATCGAAGTGTATAAGTGGAAGATAGGTATTAATAAAGGGGATATTAATAAGGTCTTGAGGATGTCTCTCCAAGAGAGAACCCGCAGTAATGGATTTAAATTAGATAAGTTTAGATTTAGAAAGGACATAGGAAAGTATTGGTTTGGAAATAGGGTAGTTGATGAGTGGAACAGTCTACCTAGTTGGGTTATTGAGGCTGGGACTTTGGGTAGTTTCAAATCTAGGTTGGATAAGTACATGAGTGGGAGGGGTTGGATTTGAGTGGGACTTTCACATCAGAGCTTATTTCTTGGGTGGCATTGAAAATTGGGTTGGGCAAATGTTTTGTTAGTGGGATAAATTGTAAAGGACCTGCCTAGTATGGGCCAGCAGGCCTCCTGCAGTGTTCCTCCTTTCTTATGTTCTTATGTTCTTATAGATGGGGTTGTAAGAGAAGTAAATGCGAGGGTTTTGGCAAGAGACGTGGAGTTAAAAGATGAAGAATCACAAATAAAGTGGGATTTGTCACAGTTGCTCTTTGCTGATGACACTGTGTTCTTGGGAGATTCTGAAGAGAAGTTGCAGAGGTTGGTGGATGAATTTGGTAGGGTATGCAAATGAAGAAAATTAAAAGTGAATACAGGAAAGAGTAAGGTTATGAGGATAAAAAGATTAGGTGATGAAAGATTAGATA
>NC_091292.1:32561152-32563652 GCF_038502225.1 Cherax quadricarinatus | reverse complement strand
CCCATTCTAAATCCTCCTTGCTCATCCACAATCCTACATTCTGTCTTACCTCCAATTCTTTCAATAATAACCCTACCGTACACTTTTCCTGGTATACTTAGTAAATTTATTCCTCTTTTCTCCCCCTTCCCTTTACATAAAGGGACTATACATGCTCTCTGCCAATCCATAGGTACCTTTCCCTCTTTCATACTTTTATTAAACAAAAATGCCAACCACTCCAACACTATATCCTCCCCTGCTTTTAACATTTCTGTCATGATCCCATCAGTTCCAGCTGCTTTACCCCCTTTCATTCTACGTAATGCCTCACGCACCTCCCCCACACTCACATCCTGCTCTTCTTCACTCCAGAAAGATGGTATACCTCCCTGGCCAGGGCATGCAATTAATGCCTCCCTTTCTTCGTTGACATTTAAAAGTTCCTCAAAATATTCTCGCCATCTACCCATACCTCCATCTCCCCATCTACTAACTCCCCTACTCTGTTTTTAACTGACAAATCCATTCATTCCCTAGGCTTTCCTAACTTGTTTAACTCACTCCAAAATTTTTTCTTATTTTCATTAAAATTTCTTGACAGTGCCTCTCCCATTCTATCATCTGCTCTCCTTTTGCACTCTCTCACCACTCTCTTCACCTTTCTTTTACTCTCCATAAACTCTACTCTTCTTATAACACTTCTGCTTTGTAAAAACTTCTCATAAGCTACCTTTTTCTCTTTTATCACACCCTTCATCATTCCACCAATCACTCCTCTTTCCTCGTTCACCCACCCTCCTATAACCACAAACTTCTGCCCCACATTCTAATGCTTCATATTTAAAACTATTCCAACCCTCTTCAACCCCATTGCTCACTACTTATACTTGCACTAGCCCACCTTTCTGCCAATAGTTGCTTATATCTCACCCGAACTTTCTCCTCCCTTAGTTTATAATTTTTCACCTCCCTCTTACTTGTTGTTGTCATTTTTCCTCTTTTCCCATCTACCTCTTACTCTAACTGTAGCTACAACTAAATAATGATCCGATATATCAGTTGCCCTTGTATAAACGTGTACATCCTGGAGCCTATCCATCAACCTTTTATCCACCAGTACATAATCTAACAAACTACTTTCATTATGTGCTATATCATTACGTGTATATTTATTTTCCTCTTTTTCATAAAATATGTATTACTTTTTGCCAAACCTCTTTCTACACATAGCTCAATTAAAGGCTCCCCATTATCATTTACCCCTGTCATCCCAAATTTACCTGCTACTCCCTCCACAACATTTTTACCCACTTTAGCATTGAAATCCCCAACCACAAGTACTCTCACACTTGGTTCAAAACTCCCCACGCATTCACTCAACATTTCCCAAAATCTGTCTCTCTCCTCTACACTTCTCTCTTCTCCAGGTGCATATACGCTTACTATAACCCACTTTTCACATCCAACCTTTAGTTTACTCCACATAATCCTTGAATTAATACATTTATACTCCCTCTTTTCCTGCCATAGCTTAATCCTTCAACATTATTGCTACTCCTTCTTTAGCTCTAACTCTATTTGAAACCCCTGACCTAATCCCATTTATTTCTCTCCACTGAAACTCTCCCACCCCCTTCAGCTTTGTTTCACTTAAAGCCAGGACATCCAGGTTCTTCTCATTCATAACATCCACAATCATCTCTTTCTTATCATTCGCACTACATCCACGCACATTCAGACATCCTACTTTGACAATTTTCTGCTTATTCTTTTTAGCGATTATTACAGGAAAAGGGGTTACTAGCCCATTGTTCCTTGCATTTTAGTTGACTTTTACAACACGTATGGATTACAGAGGAAAGATTCTTATTCCTCTTCCCCTTGAATATAAAAAGAAAAGTAATAAGAACAATAACTATTAAGATAAAATCAAAGAAAACTCAGATGAGTGTGTATAAATAAACGTGTATATGTGCAGTGTGACCTAAGTGTAAGTAGAAGTAGCAAGACGTACCTGTAATCTTGCATATTTATGAGACAGACAAAAGACACCAGCTATCCTACCATCATGTAAAACAATTACAGGCTTTCGATTTACTCACTTGGTAGGACGGTAGTACCTCCCTGGGTGGTTGCTGTCTACCAACCTACTGCTACTACATATATAGGGCTAGGAGTACGCAGATCTTCCCAGATTGCTCTACCAGCTTTCCTATCCTCTTCCATAGCATCAAACAAGTTGATAAGACAATTTCTTCGTGATAACCTTAGTGACTCAGCAGGAATACAGGACCCTAGCTATGCCAATGCCATCACTGAATGGGAGACTCTTGCTGCTCCAGCACCAAACCCTAGTGCAGCACTGGCTCACAAACAGTCAAGCTGGGACGGCCTGATCGCTGAAAAGGTGCTTGCCAACATGCTCAGGGCTGCAACATCAGATAGGGAGACTGCCCGTCTCCATGCTGTGAGCGCACCTCACTCCGGGGACTTCCTCCGAGCAGTTCCCATATCGGCA